>NC_029794.2:74332939-74341920 GCF_000816755.2 Arachis ipaensis | reverse complement strand
TTTTTCTGGCTGAAATTGAGGGAGCTGAGCAAAAATCTGATTCAGGCTGAAAAAGGACTGCTGATGCTGTTGGATTCTGACCTCTCTGCACTCAAAGTGGATTTTCTGGAGCTACAGAACTCGAAATGGCGTGCTTCTAATTGCGTTGGAAAGTAGACATCCAGGGCTTTCCAGCAATATATAATAGTACTTACTTTGCTCAAGGATAGATGACGTAAACTGGCGTTCAACGCCAGTTCTCTGCCCAATTCTGGCGTCCAGCACTAGAAAAGGATTAAAAGTTGGAGTTCAACGCCAGAAATGGATCCAAACCTGGCGTTGAACGCCCAAAATGGCCTTATGCACGTGAATTGCTTAAATCTTAGCCCCAGCACACACCAAGTGGGTCCCAGAAGTGGATCTCTATACCATCTGCTATAGTTTACTCATTTTCTGTAAACCTAGGCTACTAGTTTAGTATTTAAACAACTTTTAGAGACTTATTTTGAATCTCATGACATTTTAGATCTAAACTTTGTACTCTTTGACGGCATGAGTCTCTAAACTCCATTGTTGGGGGTGAGGAGCTCTGTTGTGTCTCAATGAATTAATGCAAGTATTTCTATTTTCCATTCAAACACGCTTGTTCCTATCTAAGATGTTCATTCGCGCTTAACTGTGTTGGAGGTGATGATCTGTGACACTCATCACCTTCCTCAAACCATGAATGTGTGCCTGACAACCACCTCTGTTCTATATACGATTGAATGAGTATCTCTTAGATTCCTTAATCAGAATCTCCGTGGTATAAGCTAGAACTGATGGCGGCATTCATGAGAATCCGGAAGGTCTAAACCTTGTCTGTAGTATTCTGAGTAGGATTCAATGATCGAATGACTAATGACTGTGACGAGCTTCAAACTCGCAAGTGCTGGGCGGTAGTGACAGACGCAAAAGGACGAAGAATCCTATTCCAGTATGATCGAGAACCGACAGATGATTAGCCGTGCTGTGACAGAGCATGTGAGCATATTCTTCACTGAGAGGATGGGATGTAGCCATTGACGATGGTGAACCCCTACATACAGCTTGCCATAGGAGGACGCGCGTGCGTGAACAAAAAGACAGAGGAAAGCAGAGATTCAGAAGACAAATCATCTCCAAAACTCCAACATATTCTCCATTACTGCATAACAAGTAACCTTTAATCCATGCTCTCTTGTTTATTCGCAACTCAACTGATAAACATAATTGACTTCCTGACTAAGATTTACAAGATAACCATAGATTGCTTCAAACCAACAATCTCCGTGGGATTCGACCCTTACTCACGTGAGGTATTACTTGGACGACCCAGTGCACTTGCTGGTCAGTGGTACGAGTTGTGAAAAGTGTTATTCACAATTTGTGTACCAGTTGGGCGCAGTGACAGACGCAAAAGGATCAATGTATCCTATTCCAACATGATCGAGAACCGACAGATGATTAGCCGTGCGGTGACAGCGCATTTGGACCATTTTCACTGAGAGGACGGGAAGTAGCCATTGACAACGGTGATGCCCAACATACAGCTTGCCATAGAAAGGAGTATGAAGGATTGGATGAAGGCAATAGGAAAGCAGAGATTCAGAATGAACAATTCATCTCCATACGCTTATCTGAAATTCTCACCAACGAATTACATAAGTATTAAAACTTTATAACCATTTGAATCCGCCTGACTGAGATTTACAAGGTGACCATAGCTTGCTTCAAGCCGATAATCTCCGTGGGATCGACCCTTACTCACGTAAGGTTTATTACTTGGACGACCCAGTGCACTTGCTGGTTAGTTGTATCGAAATTGTGAAAAAGAAGTTAAGATTGCAAACGTGCGTGCTAAGTTTTTGGCGCCGTTGATGGGGAATGAACAATCACGATTTCGTGCACCAAGTTTTTGGCGCCGTTGCCGGGGATTGTTCGAGTTTGGACAACTGACGGTTCATCTTGTTGCTCAGATTACGTAATTTTATTTTAATTTTAAGCTTTTTGTTTTTATTATTCTTATTTTCGAAAAAAAATTTCAAAAAAATAAATTATTCTATGGCTTCATAATTTTTAAGAATGAATTCTAGAGTTTCATGATAATCTATTGAAGTCTGGCTGGCTGTAAAGCCATGTCTAATCTTTTGGACCGAGGTTTCAACTCATCATCACAAGAGCTTTATGATTCTCATCAATTCAGCTGTTGTATGGCTGATCTATATGCTAAAGCTTGGCTGGCCATTGGCCATGTCTAGTGTTTTGGACCGAAGCTTTCACTGGAAGCTTGGCTGGCTAGTAAGCCATGTCTAATTCCTGGACCGGAGCTTTAGACTAGCATTGCATGATTCCTGGAATTCTTATTAAAAATTTTTGAAATCCTTATTTTTCTTTTTCAAATTAATTTTCAAAAAATACCAAAAAAATTTAATAAAATCATAAAACCAAAAATAATTTGATGTTTCTTATTTGAGTCTAGTGTCAATTTTTAAGTTTGGTGTCTTGCATGTTTTTCTTTTCTTAAAAATTTTCAAAAATATGTTCTTGATGTTCATCTTGATCTTCAAAGTGTTCTTGGTGTTCATCTTGACATTCAAAGTGTTCTTGCATGCATTGTGTGTTTTGATTCATAATTTTCATGTTTTGCATCTTTTTGTTGTTTTTCTCTCTCCCATTAAAAATTCAAAAATCAAAAAATATCTTTCCCTTAATCTTCTCATAAATTTCGAATATTTGAGTTGACATTTTCAAAATTTTTTCAAAATTTAGTTGTTTCTTATGAGTCAAATCAAATGTTCAAATTAAAAACTCTATCTTTTTCAAATATTTTTCAAAAATCAAATCTTTTTCATTTTCTCTTTCATATTTTCGAAAATTTCAAATTGATTTTTAAAAATCTTTTTCTTATTTTATTTCATAATTTCAAATTCTTTACTAACAATTAACGTGATTGATTCAAAAATTTTAAAGTTTGTTACTTGTCTATTAAGAAAGGTTCAATCTTTAAATTTTAGAATCATATCTTTTTGTTTCTTGTTAGTCAAGTAATTAATTTTAATTTTAAAAATCAAATCTTTTTCAAAATAAATTTCAATCATATCTTTTTCAAAAATCAATTTCAAAATCTTTTCTAACTTCTTATCTTTTCAAAATTGATTTTCAAATCTTTTTCAATTAACTACTTAACTTTTTGTTTGTTTTACTATTTCTTATCTTTTTTAAAACCACCTAACTACTTTTCTATCTCTTATTTTTGAAAATCACTAACCTCTTTTTCAAAATTTATTTTCATTAACTAATTATTTTTAAATTTTAATTTAATTTTATTTTCCTTCTTAATTTTTGAATTCTAATTAATAGACAAAATAAAAACAAAAATATTTTTATTTCATTTTATTTAATTTTCGAATTCTTCCCCCTCTCATCTCTTTCTATTTATTTGTTTATTTACTAACACTCCTCTTCCACTCAAAATTTGAACCCTCTCTTCTTCTCTATGTTCGAGGTTTTCTATTCTCCTCCTTCTATTCTTCTCCTCTTATACTCACATAAGGAATCTCTATACTGTGACATAGAGGATTCCATATTTTCTTTTATGTTCTCTTCTTTTTCATATGAGAAGGAACAAGGATAAGAACATTCTTATTGAAGCTGACCCTGAACTGAAAGGACTTTGAAGAGGAAGCTAAGGGAAGCTAAAGCACAACTCTCTGGAGAAAACCTGACAAAAATTTTCGAAAAACAAGGAGACATGGCCGAAAATAATAACAATGGTGGAAATGCAAGGAAGATGCTTAGTGACTTTATTGCACCATCTTCTAACTTCTATGGAAGAAGCATCTCACTTCCTGCGATTGGAACAAACAATTTTGAGTTTAAACCTCAATTAGTTTCTCTAATGCAGCAGAATTGCAAGTTTCATGGACTTCCAATGGAAGATCCTCATCAGTTTTTAGCTGAATTCTTGTAAATCTGTGACATTGTCAAGACCAATGGAGTGGATCCCGAGGTCTACAGGCTTATTCTTTTCCCTTTTGCTATAAGAGATAAAGCTAGAACATGGTTGGATTCACAACCTAAGGATAGCCTGAACTCTTGGGATAAGCTGGTCAGTGCTTTCTTGGCCAAATTCTTTCCTCCTCAAAAGATGAGCGAACTTAGAGTGAAAATCCAAACCTTCAGACAGAAGGAAGGAGAATCCCTCTATGAAGCTTAGGAAAGATATAAGCAACTGATCAAAAGATGTCCTACTGACATGCTTCCAGAATGGAGCATCATAAGTATATTCTATGATGGTCTGTCTGAGTTGTCAAAAATGTCAAAAATGTCATTGGACCATAGTCTCTGAACTATCCAAAACCACACTAAATTTCATGAATGAAACAAGGTCTTCCATTAGAAATTTGGAGGCACAGGTGGGTCAGTTGAGTAAGAAGATTACTGAAACTCCTCCCAGTACTCTCCCAAGCAATACAGAAGAAAATCCCAAGAGAGAGTGCAAGGCCATAACCTTACTTGGTGTGGCCGAATGCCCAAAGGAGGGGGAGGACGTGAATCCCAGTGAGGAAGACCTCATGGGACGTCCTTTGGATAGAAAGGAGTTTCCCTTTGAGGAACCAAAGGAATCTGAGGCTCATACAGAGACTATAGAGATTCCATTGAACTTCCTTCTGCCATTCATGAGCTCTGATGAATATTCTTCCTCTGAAGAGGATGAAGATATCACTGAAGAGCAAGTTGCTAAGTATCTAGGAGCAATCATGAAGTTGAATGCCAGTTTATTTGGTAATGAGACTTGGGAGGATGAACCCCCCTTGTTCACCAATGAACTAAGTATATTATTGAGGCAAACTTTAGCTCAGAAGAAACCGGATCCCGAAAAGTTCTTCATACCTTGTACCATAGGCACCATGACCTTTGAGAAGGCTCTATGTGACCTTGGATCAGGGATAAACCTCATGCCACTCTCTGTAATGGAGAAACTGGGAATCTTTAAGGTACAAGTTGCAAGAATCTCATTAGAGATGGTAGACAAATTAATGAAAAAGGCTTATGGACTAGTAGAGAACGTGCTAGTGAAGGTTGAAGGCCTTTACATCCCTGCTGATTTCATAATCCTAGACACTGGGAAGGATTAGGATGAATCCATCATCCTTGGCATACCCTTCCTAGCCACAGCAAAAGCTGTGATTGATGTTGACAGAGGAGAGTTGGTCCTTTAGTTGAATAAGGACTACCTTGTATTTAAGAATCAAGGTTCTCCTTCTGTAACCATGGAGAGGAAGCATGAGAAGCTTCTCTCAATACAGAGTCAAACAAAACCCCCACATTCAAACTCTAAGTTTGGTGTTGGGAGGCCACAACCAAATTTTAAGTTTGGTGTTGAGAGGCCACAACCAAACTCTAAGTTTGGTGTTAAGAGGCCCCAACCTTGCTCTGATTATCTGTGAAGCTCCATGAGAGCTCACTGTTAAGCTACTGACATTAAAGAAGCGCTTGTTGGGAGGCAACCCAATGTTATTTAATTATATATATTCATTTTCCATTGCTATTTTATGTTTTCTTTAGGTTGATGATCATGTGAAGTCACAAAAACTACTGAAAAATCAAAAACAGAATGAAAAACAACATTAAAAATAGCTCACCCTAGAGGAAGAGCTTACTGGTGTTAAAACGCCAGTAAGAAGCATCAAACCGGCGTTTAACGGCAGAAAGAAGCATCAAGCTGGCGTTAAACGCCAGAAACAAGCACCAGACTGGCGTTTAACGCCAGAACAGAGCATGGAATTGGCGTTTAACGCCAAGAATGGGAGAAAAGTTGGCGTTAAACGCCAGAAACAAGTAGCAAGCTGGCGTTTAACGCCAGATATGCATTCTAAGGGCGTTTTGTATGCCTAAATGGAGCAGGGATGCTAAGTCCTTGACCCCTTTGGATCTGTGGATCCCACAGGATCCCCATCTACCCAACCTCTTCTTCTCTCCTCTTCACACCTTTTTATAACACTCTTCCCCAAATACCCTTCACCAATCACCTCCATACCTCTTCCCCATAAACCCCACCTACCTCCAAAATTCAAATTCTTTTCCCTCCTAAACCCAACCCTAATGGCCGAAACCTACCCTTCCCCCCACCGCTATATAAACCCCTCAACACTACTCCATTTTCACACACTACATCCACCACTTCTCCCCCTTGGCCGAATACACCATCTCCCTCCATCTCCTCTATTTTCTTCTTCTTCTACTACTTTTTTTCTTCTTTTGCTCGAGGACGAGCAAACCTTTTAAGTTTGGTGTGGTAAAAGCATTGCTTTTTGTTTTTCCATAACCATTAATGGCACCTAAGGCCAGAGAAACCTCAAGAAAGAGGAAAGGGAAGGCAATTGCTTCCACCGCTGAGTCATGGGAGATGGAGAGATTCATCTCAAAGGTCCATCAAGACCACTTCTATGAAGTTATGACCAAGAAAAAGGTAATCCCTGAGGTTCCTTTTAAGCTCAGAAAGAGCGAATATCCAAAGATCCGACAAGAGATTAGAAGAAGAGGATGGGAAGTACTCTCCAATCCTATTCAACAAGTTGGAATCTTAATGATTCAAGAGTTCTATGCAAACGCATGGATCACTAGGAACCATGATCAAAGTATGAACCCAAACCCAAAGAATTGGCTTACAATGGTTCGGGGGAAATGCTTAGATTTTAGTCCGGAAAATGTAAGGTTGGCGTTCAACTTGCCAATGATGCAAGAAAACGCACGCCCTTACACTAGAAGGGTCAACTTTAATCAAAGGTTGGACCAAGTCCTCATGGACATATGTGTGGAAGGAGCTCAATGGAAAGTTGACTCAAGAGGTAAACCGGTTCAATTGAGAAGACCGGACCTTAAGCCTGTAGCTAGAGGATGGTTGGAGTTCATCCAACGCTCTATCGTTCCTACTAGCAACCGATCCGAAGTAACTGTGGATCAGGCCATCATGATCCATAGTATCATAATTGGGGAGGAAGTGGAAGTTCATGACAAGTCCTCCACTTTGGCAAGGTTAGCCTTTCCTCACCTCATTTGCCACCTCTGCAATTCGGCTGGGATTGACATAGAGGGAGATATCCTCATTGATGAGGACAAGCCCATCACTAAGAAAAGGATGGAGCAAACAAGAGATCATGGACCTCAACAAGAGCATGAGGAAATTCCTCACCATGAAATCCCTGAGATACCTCAAGGGATGCACTTTCCTCCACAGAACTATTGGGAGCAAATCAACACCTCCCTAGGAGAATTAAGTTCCAACATGGGACAACTAAGGATGGAACACCAAGAGCACTCCATCATTCTCCATGAGATTAGATAAGATCAAAGAGCTATGAGGGAGGAGCAACAAAGACAAGGAAGAGACATAGAGGAGCTCAAGAACACCATTGGGTCTTCAAGAAGAAGAAGACACCACCCTCACTAAGGTGGACCCGTTCCTTAATCTCCTTGTTCTTATTTTTCTGTTTTTCGTTTAATATGCTCTATGTTTATTTATGTTTATGTCTTTATTACATGATCACTGGTGTCTAAGTGTCTATGTCTTAAAGCTTTGAATGTCCTATGAATCCATCACCTTTCTTAAATGAAAAATGTTTTAATTACAAAATAACAAGAAGTACATGAATTTCAAATTCATCCTTGAAATTAGTTTAATTATTTTTGATGTGGTGACAATACTTTTTGTTTTCTGAATAAATGCTTGAACAGTGCATATGTCTTTTGAATTTGTTGTTTATGAATGTTAAAATTATTGGCTCTTGAAGAATAATGAAAAAGGAGAAATGTTATTTGATAATCTGAAAAATCATATAATTGATTCTTGAAGCAAGAAAAAGCAGTGAATAACAAGGCTTGCGAAAATAAAAGAAAAAAAAAGAGAAAGAGAGAAAGAAGAAAAGAAAGGCAAGCAGAAAAAGCCAATAGCCCTTAAAACCAAAAGGCAATGGTAAAATAAAAAAGGATCTAAGGCTTTGAGCATCAGTGGATAGGAGGGCCCAAAAGGAATAAAATCCTGGCCTAAGCGGCTAAACCAAGCTGTCCCTAACCATGTGCTTGTGGCGTGAAGGTGTCAAGTTAAAAGCTTGAGACTGAGCGGTTAAAGTCGAGGTCCAAAGCAAAAAAAAGAGTGTGCTTAAGAACCCTGGACACCTCTAATTAGGGACTCTAGCAAAGCTGAGTCACAATCTGAAAAGGTTCACCCAGGTATGTGTATGTGGCATTTATGTATCCGGTGGTAATACTGGAAAACAAAGTGCTTAGGGCCACGGCCAAGACTCATAAAGTAGCTGTGTTCAAGAATCAACATACTGAACTAGGAGAATCAATAACACTATTTGAATTCTGAGTTCCTATAGATGCCAATCATTCTGAACTTCAAGGGATGAAGTGAGATGCCAAAAGTGTTCAGAGGCAAAAAGCTACTAGTCCCGCTCATCTAATTGGAGCTAAGTTTCATTGATATTTTGGGATTTATAGTATATTCTCTTCTTTTTATCCTATTTGATTTTCAGTTGCTTGGGGACAAGCAACAATTTAAGTTTGGTGTTGAGATGAGCGGATAATTTATACGCTTTTTGGGGTTAATTTCATATAGTTTTGAGTATGTTTTAGTTAGTTTTTAGTCTATTTTCATTAGTTTTTAGGAAAAATTCATATTTCTGGACTTTACTATGAGTTGTGTGTTTTTCTGTAATTTCAGGTACTTTTCTGACTGAAATTGAAGGAGCTGAGCAAAAATCTGATTCAGGCTGAAAAAGGACTGCTGATGCTGTTGGATTCTGACGTCCCTGCACTCAAAGTAGATTTTCTGGAGCTACAGAACTCGAAATGGCATGCTTTTAATTGCGTTGGAAAGTAGACATCCAGAGCTTTCCAGCAATATATAATATTATATACTTTTCACAAGGATAGACGACGTAAACTGGCGTTCAACGCCAGTCCTCTGCCCAATT
>NC_029794.2:74317328-74332788 GCF_000816755.2 Arachis ipaensis | reverse complement strand
TTATTTGCAAATCAACTGATAAACATAATTGACTTCCTGACTAAGATTTACAAGATAACCATAGATTGCTTCAAACCAACAATTTCCGTGGGATTCGACCCTTACTCACGTAAGGTATTACTTGGACGACCCAGTGCACTTGCTGGTTAGTGGTACGAGTTGTGAAAAGCGTGATTCATAATTCGTGCACCAGCGCCGTTGCTGGGGATTGTTCGAGTTTGGACAACTAACGGTTTATTTTGTTGCTTAGATTAGGAAAAATTTTTCTTTTTCGTTTAGAGTCTTCAGTTATTGTTTTTGGTTGAAATTTTCTTTTTAATCCTTATTTTCTCTTTTTAAATTTTTCGAAAAATTTTTATAAACTAATAATTGAGTTTTTCTGTTTGAGTTTAGTTTCATATTTTAAGTTTGGTGTCAATTGCATATTTTTATTTTCTTTTAAATTTTCGAAATTGTGTTCATTGTTCTTTCTTAACCTTCAAGTTGTTCTTGTTTATTTTCCTTGTTTAATCTTTAGTTTTTCTTGTTTTGTGATTTTTCTTGTTTTTTTATGCATTCTAGAATTATTGGTATCTAAAAAAAAATAAAATATTTTTATACATTAAACACCTTGTTAAAACACTTTAAACTTATAACTCAATTGGCTAGAGCGTTGTGTTTATGTTCTTGTGAATAGTTGCTCCTTTGAGTCTTTCTTTCTAAAATCTTTTCAAAAATAATTTTTCTTTAATTAAATCTTGTGTCAAGTTTTAAGTTTGGTGTTTTCTTGTTAGTTCTTATTTAATTTTTGAAAATTAGTGTTTGGTTTTCTAAAAATTTTAAGTTTGGTGTTCTTTTTTTTATGTTCTTGAGTCCTTTGAGTCTTTGACTTTTTGTTCTTCGTGTTCTTGTGAATCTTCAAGGTGTTCCTGAGTCTTTCTTGTGTTTTGATCTTAAAATTTTTAAGTTTGGTATTCCTTGGTGTTTTTCCTCCAAATTTTCGAAAATAAGGAGTATTAGATCTAAAAATTTTAAGTTTTGTGTCTTTTTATTGTTTTTCTCTTTCCTCATTGAATTCAAAAATATCTTCTCTAACTATTTTTGAGCAAATATTTCGAAATTTTTCAAAAAAAATTCAGATTTTTATTTTAAAATTTCTATTTTATCTTATCATAGTTTTAAAAATTTCAAAATTCAAATTTTTTTCAAAAAAAAATCATATCTTTTTCAAAATTTTATCTTATCTTATTTCAAATTTCAACTTTCAACTTTCAAAATTTCAAAATTCAAATTTCAAAATTTAAAATTCAAAATCTAATTTTTAAATTTAAAAATCAAATTTTTTCAAAATTTAAATCTTTTTCAAATCCTTATCTTATATTGTTGACTTTTTTGAAATTCAAAATTCAATTTTCAAATTTCAACTTTCAAATTTCAATTTTCAAATTTCAATTTTCAAAATTTTAAATTTCAAATTTCAAAATTTTTTAATTTAAATAGTATCTTTAATTTTAAGACATATCTTTTTCAAAACTTCCTAACTAATTTCTCTCTCTTCATTTTTTTTGAAAATCCTCACCTACATCTTTTTCAAATCTTTTTAATTAATTAATTTAGTTTTTAATTTTTTTATTTCTTTTTCTTCTAATTTTTGAAAATATAGTAAATTTTTCAGTTATTTTATTTTATTTTATTTTATTTTAATTTCGGTTTTCAAAAAAAAAAAATTTATTTGCAATCCGCATCATCTCCCTTTCTCTATCATGGACCTAAGTGGAAATGAACAGTCCAAAAGGACTCTGGGGTCATATGCTAACCCCACTACTGCTTCATATGGGAGCAGTATCTGTATACCCTCCATTGGAGTCAGTAGCTTTGAGTTGAATCCTCAGCTCATTATCATGGTGCAGCAAAGTTGCCAGTATTCTGGCCTTCCACAGGAAGAACCTACAGAGTTTCTGGCACAGTTTTTATAAATTGCTGACACAATATATGATAAGAAAGTAGATCAGGATGTCTACAGATTATTACTGTTTCCATTTGCTGTAAAAGACCAAGCTAAGAGGTGGTTAAATAACCAACCTAAGGCTAGCATAAGGACATGGAAACAGCTGTCAGAAAAATTCCTGAATTAATACTTCCCTCCAAAACGGATGACACAGCTAAGGCTGGACATCCAAGGCTTTAAACAAGGAGATAATGAATCTCTTTATGATGCCTGAGAGAGATACAGAGAGATGCTAAGAAAATACCCCTCTGAAATGTTTTCAGAATGGGTACAGTTAGACATCTTCTATTATGGGCTTACAGAAAGAGCTCAAATTTCTCTAGATCACTCAGCTGGTGGATCTATACACATGAGAAAGACAATTGAAGAGGCTCAAGAGCTTATTGATACAGTTGCCAGAAATCAGCATCTGTACCTAAATAGTGAATCTTCCATGAAAGAAGAGGCTAAAACAGTAACTGCTAAACTCAGTCCTACAGAATAAATTACTGAATTCAATCAGCAATTAGACTTTCTAACAAAACAGCTAGCCGAATTCAAGGAGATACTACAAGACACAAGAATGGCTAATATAAATATGGAGGTACAGTTGAAGCAAACAGAACAACAGTTATCAAAATAAATAACAGAAGAGTGCCAAGCAGTTTAATTAAGAAGTGGAAAAACATTAAATACCTCACTTCAAGGTAGCAGGAAGCCAAGAAAAGAACAAACTGCTATCCAAAATCCCTCTGAGGACAGTAGGAGCCCAGAGAGGAATAACTCTGGCGTTCAAACGCCAGAAACAGGCAAGGATTTGGCGTCAAACGCCCAATGGAAGCTCAGTTCTGGCGTTCAAACGCCAGGAACAAGTAAGGAGTCGGCGTCCAACGCCACTCCAGCTTCTAACCCTGGCATTCAAATGCCAGTGAGGGATCAGACACTCACAAGTGCTGATAACAACCCCTCTGAAAAGGCTTCTCCAACCACCTCTGTAGGAAATAAACCTGCAGCAACTAAGGTTGAGGAATATAAAGCCAAGATACCTTATCCTCAAAAACTCTGCCAAGAGGAGCAGGATAAGCAATTTGCTCGCTTTGCAGACTATCTCAGGACTCTTGAAATAAAGATTCCGTTTGTAGAGTCACTTGAGCAAATACCCTCTTATGCCAAGTTCATGAAAGATACCTTGAGTCATAAGAAGGATTGGAGAGAAACTGAAAGAGTTTTCCTCACTGAAGAATGCAGTGCAATCATTCTGAAAAGCTTCCCAGAAAAACTTAAAGATCCCGGGAGCTTTATGATACCATACATATTAGAGGGTAAATGCACCAAGACAGCTTTATGTGATATTGGGGCAAGCATCAACCTAATCCCTGCATCCACTATCAGAAAGCTTGGCTTGACTGAAGAGGTCAAACCAGCCCGGATCTGTCTTCAACTTGCTCATGGCTCCATTAAATACCCATCAGGCATAATTGAGGACATGATTGTCAAGGTTGGGCCATTTGCCTTCCCTACTGACTTTGTAGTGCTGGAAATAGAGGAGCACATGAGTGCAACTCTCATTCTAGAAAGACCATTCCTAGCAACTGGATGAACCCTCATTGACGTCCAAAAAGGGGAGATAACCCTGAGAGTTAATGAGGATGAGTTTAAGTTGAATGTTGTCAAAGCTATGCAACATCCAGACACATCAGATGATTGCCTGAGCATTGATATTATTGACTCCCTAGTGGAATAGGTCAATATGACTGAGAGTCTCGAATCAGAGCTAGAGGACATTTTTAAAGATATTCAGCCTGATCTGGAGGATTCAGAGGAATTGAAAGAGCCTCTGAAAGTTCCTCAGGAAGAGGAAAAACCTCTTAAACCCGAGCTCAAACCATTACCACCATCCCTGAAATATGCATTTCTGGGAGAAGGTGACACTTTTCCGGTGATCATAAGCTCTGCTTTAAATCCCCTGGAAAAGGAAGCGCTACTTCAAGTGCTAAGGACACACAAGACAGCTCTTGGGTGGTCCATAAGTGACCTTAAGGGCATCAGCCCAGCAAGATGTATGCACAAGATCCTATTGGAGGATGATGCAAAGCCAGTGGTTCAACCACAGAGGCGGCTAAATCCAGCCATGAAGGAAGTGGTGCAGAAAGAGGTCACCAAGTTACTGGAGACTGGGATTATTTATCCTATTTCTGATAGCCCCTGGGTGAGCCCTGTCCAAGTTGTCCCCAAAAAGAGAGGCATGACAGTGGTTCATAATGAAAAAAATGAACTGGTTCCTACAAGAACAGTTACAGGGTAGCGCATGTGTATTGACTATAGAAGGCTCAATATAGCCACCAGAAATGATCATTTTCCTTTACCATTCATAGACCAGATGCTAGAAAGACTAGCAGGTCATGATTATTACTGCTTTTTGGATGGCTATTCAGGCTACAACCAAATTGCAGTAGACCCCCAGGATCAAGAGAAAACAACATTCACATGTCCATCTGGAGTATTTGCCTACAGAAGGATGCCATTTGGGCTGTGTAATGCACCTTCAACCTTTCAGAGATGCATGCTATCTAGTTTCTCTGATATGGTGGAAAAATTTCTGGAAGTCTTCATGGATGACTTCTCAGTATATAGAGACTCATTCAGTTCCTGTCTTGATCACCTGACACTGGTTCTGAAAAGATGCCAAGAGACTAACCTGGTTTTAAACTGGGAAAAATGTCACTTTATGGTGACTGAAGGGATTGTCCTTGGGCACAAGATTTCGAATAAGGGAATAGAGGTGGATCAAGCTAAGGTAGAGGTAATTGAAAAATTACCACCACCTGTCAATGTTAAGGCAATCAGAAGCTTTCTGGGGCATGCAGGATTCTATAGGAGGTTTATAAAGGATTTTTCAAAAATTGCAAAACCTCTGAGCAATCTGCTAGCTGCTGACATGCCATTTATGTTTGACACAGAGTGTCTGTAGGCATTTGAAACTCTGAAAGCTAAGCTGGTCACAGCACCAGTTATTTCTGCACCAGACTGGACATTACCATTTGAACTAATGTGTAATGCCAGTGACCATGCCATTGGTGCAGTACTGGGACAGAGGCATAACATGCTTCTGCATGTCATTTATTATGCTAGCCGTGTTTTAAATGATGCCCAGAAAAATTACACAACCACAGAAAAAGAGCTGCTTACAGTGGTTTATGCCATTGACAAGTTTAGATCATACTTAGTAGGATCAAAAGTGATTGTGTATACTGACCATGCTGCTCTTAAATATCTACTCACAAAGAAGGATTCAAAGCCCAGGCTCATAAGATGGGTGTTGCTTCTACAAGAGTTTGATATAGAAATAAGAGATAGAAAAGGGACAGAGAATCAAGTAGCTGATCATCTGTCCCGGATAGAACCAGTAGCAGGAGCATCCCTCCATCCTACTGAGATCTCTAAAACCATTCTGGATGAGCAATTGTTTGCTATTCAGGAAGCTCTGTGGTTTGCAGACATTGCAAACTATAAGACACAAGGTTCTCCTTCTGTAACCATGGAGAGAAAGCATGAAAAACTTCTCTCAATACAGAGTCAAACAAAACCCCTACATTCAAACTCTAAGTTTGGTGTTGGGAGGCCACAACCAAACTCTAAGTTTGGTGTTGGGAGGTCCCAACATTGCTCTGAATATCTGTGAGGCTCCATGAGAGCTCACTGTTAAGCTATTGACACTAAAGAAGCGCTTGTTGGGAGGCAACCCAATGTTATTTAATCATATCTATTTTATTTTCGTTTTTTTATTTCGTGATTTATTAGGTTGATGATCATATGAAGTCACAAAAACTACTGAAAAATTAAAAACAGAATGAAAAACAGCATTGAAAACAGCACACCCTGGAGGAGAGCAGTCTGGCGTTTAAACGCCAGAAACAAGCATCTGTCTGGCGTTTAACGCTAGAAACAAGCACCAAGCTGGCGTTTAACGCCAGAAACAAGCATTTGCCTGGCGTTAAACGCCAGAAACAGGCTACATTTAGGCGTTTAACGCCAGAAACAAGCAGCAGTCTGGCGTTAAACGCCAGGATTGCACAGCAAGGGCGTTTTACACGCCTAATTGGAGCAGGGATGTTAAGTCCTTGACCCCACTTGATCTGTGGACCCCACAGGATTCCCTCAGGATCTGTGGACCCCACAGGATCCCCACCTACCTCACCATTCAAATTCAAACCATTTCCGTCCCAAACCCACCCATTCACACACCTCCATCTTCTCCATCTTCTCCACTTCTTTCTTCTTTTGCTCGAGGATGAGCAAACCTTTTAAGTTTGGTGTGGTAAAAGCATTGCTTTTTTGTTTTTACATAACCATTTATGGCACCTAAGGCCGGAGAAACCTCTAGAAAGAGGAAAAGGAAGGCAGTTGCTTCCACTCCCGAGTCATGAGAGATGGAGAGGTTCATCTCAAGAGCACCATTGGTTCTTCAAGAAGAGGAAGACGCCACCCTCACTAAGGTAGACCCGTTCCTTAATCTCCTTGTTCTTATTTCTCTATTTTTATTTACTATGCTTTATGTTTATTTATGTTTGGGTCTTATTACATGATCACTAGTATCTAAGTGTCTATGTCTTAAAAATATGAATGTCCTATGAATCCATCACCTTTCTTAAATGAAAAATGTTTTCTGAAAAAGAAAAAGAAGTACATGAATTTTAAATTTTAAAATAGTTTAATTATTTTGATGTGGTGGCAATACTTTCTGTTTTCTGAATGAATGCTTGAACATTGCATATGTCTTTTGAATTTGTTGTTTATGAATGTTAAAATTGTTGGCTCTTGAAAGAATGATGAAAAAGGAGAAATGTTATTTGATAATCTGAAAAATCATAAAAATGATTCTTGAAGCAAGAAAAAGCAGTGAAGAACAAAGCTTGCAGAAAAAAAAATAAAAAAAAAGAGAGCAAGAAAAAGAAAAAGCAAGCAGAAAAAGCCAAAAGCTCTTTAAACTAAAAGGCAAGAGCAAAAAGCCAATAGCCCTTAAAACCAAAAGGCAAGGGTAATAAAAAAGATCCAAGGCTTTGAGCATCAGTGGATAGGAGGGCCTAAAGGAATAAAATCCTAGCCTAAGCGGCTAAACCAAGCTGTCCCTAACCATGTGCTTGTGGCGTGAAGGTGTCAAGTGAAAACTTGAGACTGAGCGGTTAAAGTCGAGGTCCAAAGCAAAAACAGAGTGTGCTTAAGAACCCTAGACACCTCTAATTGGGGACTTTAGCAAAGCTGAGTCACAATCTGAAAAGGTTCACCTAGTTATGTGTCTGTGGCATGTATATATCTGGTGGTAATACTGGAAAACAGAGTGCTTAGGGCCACGGCCAAGACTCATAAAGTAGATGTGTTCAAGAATCAACATACTGAACTAGGAGAATCAATAACACTATCTGAATTCTGAGTTTCTATAGTTGCCAATCATTCTGAACTTCAAAGGATAAAGTGAGATGCCAAAACTGTTCAGAAGCAAAAAGCTAATAGCCCCGCTCATCTAATTAAGACTGATCTTCATAGATGTTTTTGGAATTCATTGTATATTCTCTTCTTTTTATCCTAATTTGTTTTTAGTTGCTTGGGGAAAATCAACAATTTAAGCTTGGTGTTGTAATGAGCGGATAATTTATACGCTTTTTGGCATTGTTTTTAGGTAGTTTTTAATATGTTTTAGTCACTTTTTATTATATTTTTATTAGTTTTTAAATAAAAATCACATTTCTGGACTTTACTATAAGTTTGTGTGTTTTTCTGTGATTTCAGGTAATTTCTGGCTGAAATTGAAGGAGCTGAGCAAAAATCTGATTCAGGCTGAAAAAGGACTGCAGATGTTGTTGGATTCTGACCTCCCTGCACTCGAAATGGATTTTCTGGAGCTACAGGAGTCCAAATGGCGCGCTCTCAATTGCGTTGGAAAGTAGACATCCAGGGCTTTCCAGCTATATATAATAGTCTATACTTTGCTCAAGGATAAATGGCATAAACTGGCGTTCAACGCCAGTTCCATGTTGCAGTCTGGCGTTAAACGCCAGAAACAGGTTACAAATTTGAGTTAAACGCCAAAAACAGGTTACAACCTGGCGTTTGACTCCAGAAACAGCCTAGGCACGTGTAAAGCTTAAGTCTCAGCCCCATCACACACCAAGCGGGCCCCAGAAGTAGATTTCTGCACCATCTATCTTAGTTTACTCATTTTCTGTAAACCTAGGTTACTAGTTTAGTATTTAAACAACTTTTAGAGATTTATTTTGTAACTCATGACATTTTAGATTTGAACTTTGTACTCTTTGACGGCATGAGTCTCTGAACTCCATTGTTGGGGGTGAGGAGCTCTGTTGTGTTTCGATGAATTAATGCAACTATTTCTGTTTTCTATTCAAACACGCTTGTTTCTATCTAAGATGTTTATTCGCACTTCAATATGATGGATGTGATGATCCGTGACACTCATCATCATCCTCAACCTATGAACGCGTGCCTGACAACCACCTCCGTTCTACCTTCGATTGAATGAATATCTCTTGGATTCCTTAATCAGAATCTTCGTGGTATAAGCTAGAATCCATTGGCAGCATTCTTGAGAATCCGAAAAGTCTAAACCTTGTCTGTGGTATTCCGAGTAGGATTCAGGGATTGAATGACTGTAACGAGCTTCAAACTCACAAGGGCTGGGCGTAGTGACAGACGCAAAAGGATCAATGGATCCTATTCCAGCATGAGTGGGAACCGACAGATGATTAGCCGTGCGATGACAGTGCACCTGGATCTTTTTCACTGAGAGGACGGATGGTAGCCATTGACAACGGTGATTCACCAACACACAGCTTGCCATAGGAGGAACCTTGCATGCGTGAAGAAGAAGACAGGGGAAAAACAGAGATTCAGAATACAAAGCATCTCCAAAACTCCAACATATTCTCTATTACTGCAGAACAATTATTTAATCCATTCTCTTTTATTCTTCGCAATTTATACTGATAATTATAATTGATTTCCTAACTAAGATTTACAAGATAACCATAGATTGCTTCAAACCAACAATCTCCGTGGGATCGACCCTTACTCACGTAAGGTATTACTTGGACGACCCAGTGCACTTGCTGGTTAGTGGTACGAGTTGTGAAAAGTGTGATTAACAATTCGTGCACCAATCACTCGTAACAAACTAGCCATCACGTTTGTATTGACAATTATATTTATTTAATAAAATATTTAAGAAGTTTTGTGAAAAACAGGCATTAGAGTAGAAGAATAGGATAATCAAAATGCACAATGTCATACGGACGTTTTCACAAACACTTAGCATGCATGGTAGATATGTTATTGAAAGTATTATATTTGAACATGCAAACTATCCTTAAGAAGTAATATTAATTATCAAACAATTCCTTAATAATTCACAAGCAATTATAGAAGAAAACAACCACCCAAATAAATTTCTAACACCAATTAAAAGGATGTAAAAAGAAGAAGAAATACAAAGAAAACATAGAAAATGAAAGTAAAAAGAAAAAAAAGAAGAAAACATGAAAAAATAATAATGGAAAAGTAAAAAGGGAAGAAGAAAAGAAAAGAACCTTGATAATTGATGTGAAAAAGAAGGGGGTGAAAGTAAAAAGTGAGAAGGAATAAAGAAGAAAGAAGGAAGAAGAAAGAAATAAGAAGGGAAAAGAAAAATTAGGATTGGGAAAGAAAAGATAAGAATTCTGGCACAGGTCTAGTTAAACTGTGCGTCGCATACAACGCAGACGCGTGGGGCACGCGTTCACGTGGTTTGTGATATTTTCAAGTGACGCGTACGCATGCGTAACGCGAACGCGTGACCTGATTTGTGCTATTGGCGCGAGTGCAGCCTCGCGCATGCACAACTCTCTGTTTTATACGCACATTGCCAAAATTTAGGGTGTCGCGTGCGCATGAGGGACGCGCACGCGTGACTGGCCTTACTTTGAAAAATGATGCGTACGCATGGGTGACGCGTACGCGTGGGTGACGCGTACGCGTGGGTGACGCGTACGCGTGATGGGGTTTGTGCTTCCAGCACCATTCCAGCCCCACTCCATCATAACTTTCTACCATACACCCCTTTACGTCAATTTTGCAGGATCACGCGTGCGCGTGGGTGCGTGCATGCGTGGAAGGCTGATTTTGCAAATGACACGAACGCGTCAGGGACGCATTCGCGTGGGCGTGTTTATGCTTAAGGCACGCCTCCAGCCACGCTCCCATGTAACTCTTTGCTTCTTTTCTTCTTGTTTCGAATGCACATATGACGTGGACGTGTCAGCAACGCTCGCGCGTCGCGTGCATTATTTTTATTTTTATTTTATTTTTATTTTTATTTTTTTTATGCAGAATGCAAATGCAAATGCAGACTATATGCAGAGATTATGAGAAGAGTCACTAAGAAAAATAAAGTAGAATAAAATAAAACAAAACTAAGACTGAAGTGGAACGATCATACCATGATGGGTTGTCTCCCACCTAGTACTTTTCTTTAACGTCCTTAAGTTGGATGGTCCACTAACTCAGTCTCCTGCTATTGGTGGATCCTCCAAGAGGAAGATCTCTAGCTCCTTATTTTTCTTCATCTTCTCACCATGGTATAGCTTTAAGCGATGTCCATTGACCTTGATGAATTTAGAGCTTGAAGGATGACTCAAGTGGAATACTCCATAAGGCTCTGCCTTCTCCACTCTGTAGGAACCTTCCCATTTGGATCTTAGCTTACCTAGCATGAGCTTTAGTCTGGAGTTGTAAAGTAGAACCAGCTCCCTAGGCCTGAATTCTCTCCTTTTGATGTGCTTGTCATGCACAGCCTTCATCTTCTCTTTGTATAGTCTGGAGTTATCATATGCCTCTAGGCGAAGGGTCTCCAGCTCTGCTAGTTGCATCTTCTGTTCAGTGCCGGTCCTCTTAAATCCCATGTTGATTTTTCTCACTGCCCAGAATGCTTTGTGTTCTATCTCTACTGGGAGGTGGCATGCATTTCCATAAACCAGGCGGAAGGGGCTCATCCCTATAGGTGTCTTATATGCTGTTCGATATGCCCAAAGCGCATCTTGTAACCTGGTGCTCCAATCCTTCCTATGAGGCTTGACTATCTTCTCCAGGATATGCTTTATCTCTCTATTAGACACCTTTGCTTGTCCATTAGTCTGGGGATGGTAGGCTGTTGCTATCTTGTGAATAACACCATGCTTCTTCAGTAGAGCGGTCAGTCTCCTGTTACAAAAATTGGTGACTTGATCACTCACGATTGCTCGTGGTGATCCAAAGCGACAGATAATATGGTTTCTAACAAAATAGACAACAGTGTTAGCATCATCAGTACGGGTAGGAATTGCTTCCACCCATTTAGAAACATAATCTACAGCTAACAATATATATACAAAACCGCTCGAGTTTGGAAACGGACCCATGAAGTCAATGCCCCAAACATAAAAAATTTCACAGAACAGCATAATTTGCTGGGGCATCTCATCCCTCTTGGATATATTACCAAACCTCTGGCATGGGGAACAAGATTTACAGAAGGCATTAGCATCTTTAGAAAGAGTGGGCCACCAGAATCCACAGTCCAGAATTTTCCTAGCTGTTCTTTGAGGGCTAAAATGTCCACCACTCTCAGATGAGTTACAGGCCTCTAAAATGGACTGGAATTCTGATTGAGGCACACACCTCCTAATTACCTGGTTAGCACCATACCTCCACAAATAGGGATCATCTCATATATAATATTTGGACTCGCTTTTCAGCTTGTCCCTCTGGTGTTTAGTAAAATTAGGAGGGAAAGTATGGCTAACTAGGTAATTAGCTACAGGCGCATACCAAGGAACTACTTCAGATACTGCATGCAAGCTATCAAAAGGAAAAGCATCATTGATAGGAGTGGAGTCATCCTTAATGTGCTCAAGGCGACTCAAGTGGTCTGCCCCTAAATTCTGAGAACCACTCCTATCCTTAATTTCTAAATCAAATTCTTGCAGCAGCAGTATCTAACGTATTAGCCTTGGTTTGGACTCTTTCTTAGCTAATAGATACCTTAGAGCTGCGTGGTCTGAGTACACTACCACCTTAGTACCAAGTAAATATGCTCAGAATTTATCCAGAGCAAAAATAATAGCAAGAAGCTCTTTCTCAGTGGTAGTGTAATTAGACTGAGCATCATCTAATGTCTTTGAAGCATATGCAATTACAAAAGGATCCATACCTGCACGCTGAGCCAGCACTGCTCCTATTGCATGGTTGGAGGCATCACACATAATCTAAAAGGGCTGGCTCCAGTCTGGTCCTCTCACAATTGGAGCTTGAGTCAGGGCGATCTTTAGCTTATCAAACGCCACCATACAGTCCTCGCTCAGCTCGAATTCAACATCCTTCTGTAGCAATCTGGATAAGGGCAATGCTACCTTACTGAAGTCCTTGATGAATCTCTAGTAGAAACCTGCGTGGCCAAGGAACGAACAAACTTCCCTCACGGAGGAGGGGTAAGGTAGACTAGAAATGACATTTACCTTTGCTGGATTTACAGAAATACCAGTATTAGAAACAACGTGTCCTAGAACAATACCTTGTTTGACCATAAAATGACACTTTTCAAAATTTAAAACAAGGTTTGAACTAACACACCTGTCTAATACTCTAGATAAACTATCCAAGAAAAGGCTAAAGGAATCACCGTATACGCTAAAATTATCCATAAAAACCTCCATACAGCTCTCAAGTAGGTCAGAGAAAAGACTCATCATGCACCTTTGGAAAGTAGCTGGTGCATTGCACAAGCGAAAAGGCATTCTCTTGTAAGCATAAGTCCCAAAGGAACATGTAAAAGTAGTCTTCTCCTGATCTTCAAGAGCTATATGAATCTGGAAATAGCCTGTGTAACCATCTAAGAGGCAATAAAGGGATTTACCTGACAGGCGGTCCAGCATTTGATCAATGAATGGCAGGGGGTAGTGATCCTTCCGAGTGGCTGATGGGGTCCCGAGGATGCTCGGTAAAGATTTTTCTCAATAAAATTGTGTTGCAAGTATAACTCTACCAACAACAAGCCTCGAGTATCAAATTTAGAGAGGGATATAGTTGTCATAAGTTCAACCCCAAAAGAAATAACCGAAGTATTCAAACCTCGGGTCGTCTCACAAGGAATGGGCAAACATGTGCTTCAACATTGGGTAGAAATCCGGGGTTGTGAGTCATGAGCACAAAAATAAATGGGAATCTTAATAAGCAAGTAATCTTAAATTGCAATAATCTAATTCAAATAACTAAGCAAAATATGAGCAATTCTAAATTAACAAGTAACATTCAATATGATTCTATTCTAAACTAAACAAGTAACTATAACTAAGTCAAGTAATTAAGAATTTGGGTTTTCAAATAGAAATGATAAAAGCAACTCTTGGCTAGGCATGGGAATTGGGGTCACCATCCTTGTCTAATAACCATTTCTTGACAATTATGAGGAACCAAACTCATTAAGTCTACTTCTATACTTGAAGTACGTCAAATGGTTTGGTCAACATCAACCCATAAGTTCTAACCTCACTACTAATTGACTTAATAGAAGGTTAGCATCAATGGTTATCAAATTGACCACTAAGAGCTCCCAAATCATCAAATCCATTAGACCCAATGACTCAAGTTTATCCAATTCCCTTAGCCTAGGCCAAGAGTGAAAAGAACTACTCCATAATCAAGGTAAACAATTCATCAAACACTTGGTAAGCATTAATAAAGGACATGTTCAAATTGCAATTAAATTGAAATTAACAAGTACCCACAAACAATTATTAACATACAATCATCCAAACAACACAATTAATCATAGAAATCATCAATGCAATATCAACAAGTCAAGATTCCCAACATTCATAAAATGGGTATAAAATGACAATTGACAAGAATTCATAAAACTATCACAAGATCTAAGCAAAATTATACTAAGAAATTCAAATTGAACAGTTAAAACTAGCAATTAACAAGATCCAATTCTCAATTCTACAAGGGAAGATCAAATTAAAACTAGATCTAGAGAGGAACAAGGGTTTCTCTCTCTCTAGAAGAACAAAGAACCAAACATTAGCTAAAAATGTGTCTTAGTGTCAAAATGATTGATCCCCCCTTTTTTCCTAGCATCATTGGGTCTTTTTCATGCAGAAACAGCTTGAATTTGGGCCTGATGAGCCTCAGAAATTGCCAGGTACGATTTCCTTTAATGTGGTCACGTGTAGCTTCCCGCGTGTGCATGCCATGCGTGCGTGCGCGCCGATTGCTTTCGTGATCCACGTGTGCGCGCCAGGTGCGCGTGCGCGTCGATAGGAATCTTCTAATCCACGCGGATGCGTCCATCTTTGCGCGCCGCTTCCAGCCATCCTCATCCTTGCGTGCACGTGGAATGCGCGTGCGCGCCAATGCTGCTTTTCCCAAAATTCAAATCTTCATGTTCCTCCCTTTTGTGCATACTTTCTTTCTCTCTCCTAGGCTATTCCTACCCTATAATTTCTGAAATCACTCAACAAATACATCATGGCATTGAATGGCAATAGAAGAGGATTAAAATATGACAATTTTAAAGCAAAACAACCATGTTTTTCATCATGGAGCAATATTAGGAAGTGAACACAAAACCATGCAATTCTTGTGAATAAGTGTGAGAAATATTGACAAAACCTCCCAAATTCTATACAATATAAACCACAAAATTGGAGTTTATGAAATCTCCCCACACTTAAACCAAGCATGTCCTCATGCTTAGAATAAAAAGACCAAAGATCATGGTGAGAAAGGGTTTATGAAATGCAAACTACCTAAGTGAATGCATGCAACTAATGTAAAATCATCTACCTACTTGGTCACGGATAAATCTATCCTCCAAGAACACATATGAATACATGGGTTGAAAATAGTATGTAGTTCATGAATCCTACCAAATTGAACATCACTAAGGAGTGCATATAACTTGCTAGATGAACGCTTGTGAAAGCTGGAAACAAAGAATTGAGCATCGAACCCTCACCGGAAGTGTATCTGCTTTATTCGCTCAAGTGTATAGGGTTCGTCACTCAATCTTCTCCTAATCATGCTTTCCAAGATTTGTCTTTCATCTAACAATCAATAATTACTTAATGCATGCTTACAAGTATCATGAGGTCTTATTCATGGGTTGTAACGGGGCTAGGGTGAAGGTAAGGATATATATGGCCAAGTGAGCTTAAAATTTGAGTCCTTGATTAACCTAGGATCCCTCTAGACACATAGAACAACCTATACAACTACAATACATTACCTAGCTACCTTTGAGTTTCACTTTTTCTGCATACTCATGCATTATTTTTAATTCACACCCATATGCATTGTTTTCTTCATTCCTTTGTCTTGGGGTTTCTTTGTCCCCTTTTATTGCTTTGTTTGTTAGTTTTTTTTTATTATCCCCTTTTCTTGGGGCCTTGTATACAAAATTTTCAA
>NC_029794.2:74282668-74315969 GCF_000816755.2 Arachis ipaensis | reverse complement strand
GGACTTAACGAGATACGTGACATATAATCCTCTTATATTTGGGTAATTAGGGTTTCTGTGGCATATAAACTAGAATTGAACTTAACCCTCTAATTGGAATCAAGTGACCAAGGAATTGGCGGTTGATGAAGATTAGAGGAGACTAAAAAGGTCTAAGGAATTAGGGTTTAGTCACATATATTTTGCCATGAATTGAATCTTGCATGATTAAAATGGTTGGTAAAAAAAGTTAATCCGAAAAATAAATATCTCTGAAACCTTAACTGTTTCCTCCATATATTTCACAACCCGTTTACTATTACTCTCTGATTTTCTGAATTTACTGTTAATGCTATTGAACTCTCAAAACACCATTTTCTATTTGTCTAACTAAGTAAATCATGCAATCATTGTTGCTTAATCCATCAATCCTCGTGGGATCAACCCTCATTCACTTGAGTTACTACTTGGTACGACCCCGGTGCACTTGCCGGTTAGTTTGTGGGTTATAAATTCCGCACCATATTTTTGGCGCTGTTGCCGGGGATTGACTGTGATTGAAAACTACTGGTTGTTTGATTTCTGAGACTAGGCGTTTTTGCTTTAATTTAATTTAACTTCTTTCTTTAAGTTTTCGAAAAAAAAAATTTGATTTATTTTATTTAAATTTTTTCTCTTAATTTGTTAAATTAAGTTTGGTGTTCCCTTAGTTGTTTTATTCCTCCTAGTTATTTAACTTATTGAGTTTGAATTTTATATTCCTTTTTGCTTATTAGTTGTTTTATTTTCTTAATTATTCATTTTATTTTCTTTATTTTATTTTTCTTTTATTTTTGTTTTCTTTTATATTTTATTTTATTTTTATTTTTTATTAATTTTATTTTTCTTTATGTTCTTTCTTCTTTGCTTGCTGATAGTGAAGAATTAATGTCGGTCTAGAAATTTCTCTTATAGAAAAGGAATTTCTTCGTTGTTAGCATAGTTCCAAACTAACAAATAACTCTCACATCAAATTTTAATATGGTTTTGTCACATGTACAAACCTCAATAAAAATTAACCGAAGTATTAAAACCTCGGGTCGTCTCACAAGGAATGGGCAAACATGTGCTTCAATATTGGTTAGAATTCCGGGGTTGCAAGTCATGAGCAAGAAAATAAAATGGGAATCTTAACAAGCAAGCAATCTTAAAATGCAAGAAATTAATTCAGATAGTTAAGCAAGACATGAGCAATTCCAAACTAACAAAGTAACATCCAATATGATTCTATTCTAAACTAAACAAGTAACTATAACTAAATCAAGTAATTAAGAATTTGGGTTTTCAAATAGGAATGATAAAAGCAACTCTTGGCTAGGCATGGGAATTGGGGTCACCATCCTTGTCTAATAACCATTTCTTGACAATTATGAGGAACCAAACTCATTAAGTCTACTTCTATACTTGAAGTACGTCAAATGGTTTGGTCAACATCAACCCATAAGTTCTAACCTCACTACTAATTGACTTAATAGAAGGTTAGCATCAATGGTTATCAAATTGACCACTAAGAGCTCCCAAATCATCAAATCCATTAGACCCAATGACTCAAGTTTATCCAATTCCCTTAGCCTAGGCCAAGAGTGAAAAGAACTACTCCATAATCAAGGTAAACAATTCATCAAACACTTGGTAAGCATTAATAAAGGACATGTTCAAATTGCAATTAAATTGAAATTAACAAGTACCCACAAACAATTATTAACATACAATCATCCAAACAACACAATTAATCATAGAAATCATCAATGCAATATCAACAAGTCAAGATTCCCAACATTCATAAAATGGGTATAAAATGACAATTGACAAGAATTCATAAAACTATCACAAGATCTAAGCAAAATTATACTAAGAAATTCAAATTGAACAGTTAAAACTAGCAATTAACAAGATCCAATTCTCAATTCTACAAGGGAAGATCAAATTAAAACTAGATCTAGAGAGGAACAAGGGTTTCTCTCTCTCTAGAAGAACAAAGAACCAAACATTAGCTAAAAATGTGTCTTAGTGTCAAAATGATTGATCCCCCCTTTTTTCCTAGCATCATTGGGTCTTTTTCATGCAGAAACAGCTTGAATTTGGGCCTGATGAGCCTCAGAAATTGCCAGGTACGATTTCCTTTAATGTGGTCACGTGTAGCTTCCCGCGTGTGCATGCCATGCGTGCGTGCGCGCCGATTGCTTTCGTGATCCACGTGTGCGCGCCAGGTGCGCGTGCGCGTCGATAGGAATCTTCTAATCCACGCGGATGCGTCCATCTTTGCGCGCCGCTTCCAGCCATCCTCATCCTTGCGTGCACGTGGAATGCGCGTGCGCGCCAATGCTGCTTTTCCCAAAATTCAAATCTTCATGTTCCTCCCTTTTGTGCATACTTTCTTTCTCTCTCCTAGGCTATTCCTACCCTATAATTTCTGAAATCACTCAACAAATACATCATGGCATTGAATGGCAATAGAAGAGGATTAAAATATGACAATTTTAAAGCAAAACAACCATGTTTTTCATCATGGAGCAATATTAGGAAGTGAACACAAAACCATGCAATTCTTGTGAATAAGTGTGAGAAATATTGACAAAACCTCCCAAATTCTATACAATATAAACCACAAAATTGGAGTTTATGAAATCTCCCCACACTTAAACCAAGCATGTCCTCATGCTTAGAATAAAAAGACCAAAGATCATGGTGAGAAAGGGTTTATGAAATGCAAACTACCTAAGTGAATGCATGCAACTAATGTAAAATCATCTACCTACTTGGTCACGGATAAATCTATCCTCCAAGAACACATATGAATACATGGGTTGAAAATAGTATGTAGTTCATGAATCCTACCAAATTGAACATCACTAAGGAGTGCATATAACTTGCTAGATGAACGCTTGTGAAAGCTGGAAACAAAGAATTGAGCATCGAACCCTCACCGGAAGTGTATCTGCTTTATTCGCTCAAGTGTATAGGGTTCGTCACTCAATCTTCTCCTAATCATGCTTTCCAAGATTTGTCTTTCATCTAACAATCAATAATTACTTAATGCATGCTTACAAGTATCATGAGGTCTTATTCATGGGTTGTAACGGGGCTAGGGTGAAGGTAAGGATATATATGGCCAAGTGAGCTTAAAATTTGAGTCCTTGATTAACCTAGGATCCCTCTAGACACATAGAACAACCTATACAACTACAATACATTACCTAGCTACCTTTGAGTTTCACTTTTTCTGCATACTCATGCATTATTTTTAATTCACACCCATATGCATTGTTTTCTTCATTCCTTTGTCTTGGGGTTTCTTTGTCCCCTTTTATTGCTTTGTTTGTTAGTTTTTTTTTATTATCCCCTTTTCTTGGGGCCTTGTATACAAAATTTTCAATGCATATAGTTCAATCATTCAATACATGAGTATGTTCCCAAATCTTAGAATTTCAATTACACTACAATTATACACCTATATATCTACCCAAATTTCCCAAGTATACCCTCCTAATTGAATGATACACATCCTAACTTACCTAAGCTAATCAAGGATCCAAATTTGGGGGCATTCATGGTTTTTCACTTAGGGTTGTTGATGTTCTCTATTTAAGAACAAAAAGGGTTTATCATGGGCTCAAAATCGGTTAGCATGGTAGATAAAAGGGTTAAGGCCATTTGGGAAAAGTGACTATTGAAATGATGGCCTCAATCATGTAAATGCGTTCATACACAAAGTAATGGACATATAGACTCAGACAAAGCAAGGATCAGAATCATAGAGAGAGAGATATGCACACAAGAATGGGAAATAATGGTTAGAAGATGTAACCATGCAATAGGCTCAAAACATACATGCTTGTGTTCTTAGCTCAATCACTATGTTCCAAAATACATTCTTAAAGCAAGTTTACTGCAAAAAATTTTCAAAATTTGGTAGCGTACCCCAAAACACAGATTCTTGGGAAAGTAGTTATTGTTTTGACCAAGCAACTCTATAGAAACTAACTATCATGCAAGGAGTATTGACAAGAAAAACTAACTACACATGCAATGTACTAACAATGTACTAACTACTAAGCAAAAGATAAATCCATGGGTATTGAAAGGAAGAGATTGTTACCCATGGAGATCGGTCGAACGACCTCCCCACACTTAGAAATTAGCACAGTCCTCCATGCTACGAACAATGTGCAAAGGGCGGTCGGGACCGGAACCGTCACTATCCTCTCCTTCAGAGCTCCCGTCACTTGGGTTTGAGGTGGATGTGAATATTTCAGGTTCCTCCATGCTAGGGGTAACACAATGCAGAAGCTTCTTGATGTAAGTGTACCGTCATTGATTGCGCCGCTCATATCTATCAAGCTTCTGGTGTAGATCTTCTATCCTTTGATGTGTGGATCTTTGCCGTGATGGTGATGATGAAGTGGAAGGAACATAAGATGGGAGGGCTATGTCAAGGCTTGGGTTGTTCATGGGAAGATGTAAGTATTTTCTGCTTGGGACCACACCGCCCTTAGCCGGAACTATAATCTTCCTGTCTTTTTCTTCCCAAGGAATACCCGTAGCAGCAACTAAATCAGATACCAATGCTGGAAATGGCAAATTACCCCGGGTGTGAACTTGACTCATCGCTTGCTTGACAAGAAACGGAATGTTTACCGGCCTCTCTGTGAGAACACACCAAACAAGCAAGGCGAGGTCCGCCATAAAGGACGACTTGTGGGTGCTAGGTAGCACATAGTGAGATAGGATCTGGGCCCAAGCTCTAGCTTCTACAGTGAGGAAGCAAGCGTCAATGCTCCTGGGCCTCATCCGGAGTCGACCTTGGGTCGAAAATGTCTCCGGCTCAGCAATAACTTAGAGGATTGAGTCCCAATCAAATCCAAACTTCTCTTACGTAAGACTTCTTGGTATCCATCTATGTCACTCGGTACCGGTAGGACATTAAACACTTGCTGAATAGCCTCTTCTGAAACTGAGACTTGCTTCCGGCGTATGTACACCGATTGAAGAGAGGAAAGATGGTAGTTAGTGTAGAATTCTTCCACCCAAGAGAGGTTGATTTACCTGTGTTTTCTCAAAAGAAACTCCCATCCTCGCTGTTCAATGCGGGGTAGAATATAAGGAGCAACCTTATCCAGCAGAGCAAGTAGATGCTCAGGATGATAGTTCTTGACAACCATGGAGGGGAACACAAGTTCACAGAAGCGGTTGGGGAACCTTGAAGAATCTATTGCCGGTTTGCTCTTTTCTTTCTCATCAATAGGAGCGGGTGTCTTAGCCTTCTTGGATAGGGATTTGGCTCCTAATGAAGAGTGCGCCTTAGAAGTTGATCTTTGGGGTGCCCTCTTTGCGGCCGGTTTCCTTGGAGCTTTCTCCTTGCCTTTCGTGGTGGCCATCCTGGGAAGGGAAGGGAAATAAGAAAATATTAAACCCAAAGAATCATCTTAATCAAAACATGCAAGTGAAAGGTAGTGCCCAAAGGAAGCATTGCAATAATCTAATCATAAAGACATGGGTCACAATACTTGGCATGGGATGCAAGAGGAAGTGAAGCATGCAAAGTGGTATGAGAAGTATAGTCTCAAGCATCCATAACAAAGAGTAAGTCATGTTCAATGAGTATCTAATCAACAAGTAAAGTGGACTCAATGCATATAGAAGAAAACAAGTGAATGAGGAAAAGCATCCAAATTCAAAGTACATTATTAAAAGAAACCAAAATGGTATTAATGCATTTCCTCGAACACTTGGTGTGCAATTGTCAAGCAAAGAGCAATTATAAGATACTCAATCAAATTAAAGCCCAAATTGAAATAACAATCATCATATAAACATCACATATTGGCAAAGATAAGGAAAAAAATGACAAAAAATCTACTAAAGCAATTTAAACTCAAATTCAACATCCATGGAAAATTAAAAAAAAGAAAAGTAAGCAAAAGGTAAGTAATACAATCATGTAGCTGAAAGAGAAACTTAGTAAAGCAACAAGAAGAATCTAACTAGAAGAAATGATGCAAAGAAAATGAAAGAAAAGAAATGGAGAAAGTGGAACCTTGAGAAGTGTAAAAGAACAAGGTTGAATTTTCTTTTGTGAAGATGAGAAGGAATAAGAGAGGTGTAGTGCCACCGGACGAGGTGGTTATCGCCGGTGAGTGGCCGGAGACGGTGGTGGTGGGTTGTGGGAGGAGAAGAAGAGAATGGGTGTGATGGAGGAAGAAGAAAAAAGAAATAAGGAAAGAAAGGGGGTGAGAAAGGCAGGGCGCGCAGCTTTAAAATTGATCGCGCAACCGGCGCGCGCGCACCGTGCGCCGGCGCATTAGTGAGATTTTGGCAAGGTACGCGTGCGCAGTAGTGGCACGCTCGCATGAGGGGAGTTATGCCCCTGGCACAGAACTGGCACAAAGTTAGCATAAGTCTCTGGAATATATACCAGAGTTGGTGAGTGGCGCAGGCGCGCGGACGCGCATAGTGCGCAGACGCGTGCTTGAGGGATTTCGCGACTGGCGCGTGATGATTGGATTTTTGACGGTTTAGAATTTCACTGATGAAATCTCGTTGTAAAGTATAGTTTCTAAACCAAGCAATAATCCTTTCATACAAAAAGTTGTTTGTCACTAGTACAAACCCCTAAAATTTATAAACCGAAGTATTGGACCTCGGGTCGTTCTCCCTAGGAATTACAATAAAGTGTCTTGTTATTGGTTATGAGTTATTTTGGGGTTTTGGATAAGAAGCATGAAAAGTAAATGGCAATGAAAACAAACTAACTACTATAAAAGCTCTTGGCAAGATATGAGAACTAGAAATCCTATCCTAGTTATCCTTCTCAATTGTGATGAGAATTGTTCATTGCTCCCACTTAGTTAACCTCTAACCATGGAGGAAAGTCAAGTGGATGAATCAATTTGATTCCTCAAGTCCTAATTAACTCATAAAGGAGAGACTAGCTTTAGAGGCATTCAAATCAATTAGCAATCTCTAATTATCAATCAACAAAGGAATTAGATAACTCAAGAGTCACTAATCACTCTACCTAGGCCAAGAGGAGAAAAATCTATACAAAAATCCAACCAAGCATTTAATCAAACACTTGGAAGGCACAAAAGAAAAGTATAGTCAATCACAACAAGAGTGAATTCTAACTACAATTGAATGTAAAGAATTAACATCAACAATCAAGGAAATCACAATTATCATGAATTACCTCAAATTGCATTATTAAAAGGGAATAAAAGAAACAACAATCTATCCCAAACAAAGTGAAGAATTACAAGAATTAAAGTACACAACTAGGGAGAGGAAGAGGAGAATATTATGAATTGGCAAAGGAGAATTGAATTAAGGCATGAATTAACCCTAGATCTAAGAAGAGATATTAACTTAAACCTAATCCTAATCCTAGAGAGAAGTGAGAGCTTCTCTCTCTAAAACTACTTTTAACTAAAGCTATCACTTCCTTCTTCTCCAATTGTTGTGTTTCCCCTTTAGGCCTTGATCCTTTTATTCCTTTCTATCAGCAATTGGCGCCAAAAATGGGTTCAGAAACCCCTCAAAATCGCCAGGCACGTGTTGCCTTAATGAAGTCATGTGCAGACATCGACGCGTGCGCGTCCCTGGCTGATTCCGCAATGTGCGCGCGAGCGCCTTGTGCGCGTGCGCGTGCTCGGCCGTAATCAATTCTTTGGCTTTTTGTGCTTCTCTCCACTTGCATGCTTCCTTCCTTGCTTCCTTTGATCCATGCCTGGCCTATTTTAATCCTGGAATTACTAGCAAACACATCAAGGCCTCTTATGGAATCAAGGAGAAATCAAAATTCATCAAAATAAGGCCTAAAAAGCATGTTTTTACACCTAAGCACAAATATGGGAGAGATAACAAAACCATGCTAATTCATAGGTTAAATGCAAGAAAAGGTCATCAAAATACTCTAAATTCAATACAAGATAAACCCTAAAAATGGGGTTTATCAACCTCCCCACACTTAAACCTTAGCATGTCCTCATGCTAAGATAAGAAGGAACTAAGGGGTATGACATTTATTAAATGCAACTAAACTATATGAATCCTATCTAAATGCAACTACCTAGTGTGAGTGCAAATGCTTAGTTCAAACAAATCAATTCCCAAGAGACATGTATAGGCACAATAGCTAAGGCAATAGGAGTTAAGTCCAATCCACAATTGTATTGAATTATCAAAAAAAAAGTTCAAACTTGCAAGAATATAAATAATATGGGTGAGCACATGTACTTGAACTTTTGAACCCCTCACCGGATGTGTATCCGCTCTATTCACTCAAGTGTTTAAGGGTTAATTCACTCAATTCTCTTCTAATCATGCTTTCCAAAATTTGATTTTCTTCTAACAATCAACACCTATCCAATGCATGCATACATTCATCATGAGGTCTTTCATTTAGGTTGTAATGGGGTTAGGGTCAAGGTAGGATCATTTATGGTTAAATGGACTAGAGTTTAGATCTTTGATTAGCATAGACTTTCCCACCTATCTATATAATAACCTATACAAGTTCAAACTATTCTAACTACCCATTCTTCACTTTTTCTTACATATTCATGCATCCTGTTTCTTGATTCATAACACTTATGCATTGATTCCTTTTTGTTGAGCTTCACTTTGGGGCATTTTGTCCCCTTTTATTTTTTTTCTTCTTCTCTTTTTTTTTTATATACATTTTTATTTCTTTTTCTTTTCATTTTTTTTCCTTTTTTTTTTCAAACTATACACAGTGGAAGGTACAACGGTAGCTGCTGTCTCTGTCTAAGGCTGTGGAATCGGCTCCTCATGGGTCTGTGGGATCTCTGTAGTGTCAGGAGCAGCTGGAGGTGCATCCCGCTGAAGCGGCTCATCCGCAGCCTCCTCCTGATGATCCTGCTCATCGGAGGTTGGAGAGTCTGGAAGCAGAGGTAACTCAGCGCTAAGGAAGATGAGTGCCTGATCCATCCGATCCAGTCGGCGTCTGACATGGAGCCTCTCGCGCTCCAAGAACCGAAACAAACGCTGAACCAGTAGGTAAGTGGGCTCGGGTGCTGAAGGAGGTGGGGCTGCTGTCGAAGAAGACGGTATAGCTGCCTCGACTGCCGCTCTAGCTCGAGAACGGCGGCTAGTCGGGGGCCTCTCGTGCACCCATACACCCCAGGGAATAGTAACTTCCTTGTCGTCGTCATCTGGAGGTGGTGGTGTCACGTCATTGTCCTCCCACGGGACATCAGCTAGCTCAGCTAAGCTAGTAACCAGTGTCGGAAACGGTAACAAGCCGCGAATATGAGCTCTTCACATGCTATGCCTAATCAGTCAGGGAAAATATACTTCCTTCCCCTCCATGACACACCCAATCAAGACTAGCATATCCATCGGAATCTCTGAAAAGTGAGTGGTAGGGAAGACATAGTGGGCAAATATTTGTTGCCAAGTCCTAGCCTCCCTAGTCAGATATGCAAATAGCATGCCTTTGGGCTTTGTGTTGCTCGAATCCATTACCCAAGAAGCATCTGGTGTAGCAATCACGCGCCTAAGCGCCTCATAGTTGAAAGTCATGGAGAGGAGAGCTACCTCTGCCTGCTGGTAGGCACAAGTCTCAGGAGTACCAACTCTGCAGAGCAGTGCATCCCTCAAGGCATCCTCAGTGATCATAATCTCTCTACCCCTCAAGTATACTGAATCCAAGCTTGGTCAAAAGAAATTGCAGTAAAATTCCTTGACCCACGAGATGTTAATCCGTCCCAAGTCCCTATCGACAAAATCCAAGCCCAGCTCAGAAATACGGGCGTTTATGGCACGCCTCACATCATTGGGAAGATTCAGCTTCTTCTCAATATTCAGATTTTTCTTTGCATAACGGGAAAGGCATAGCTCGCAGTAGAGATTTGGAAATTTGGTTGGATCAGTGGACGGGAGTAACTGATTTTCTTTCTCCTCCTCATTCAGCGGATTCCTCGCATAGTTAGCAGATGGTGGGGGTGTAGAGGTCTTGGAGCGCTTCCTTTTTTTGGAAGCAGTGACTATAGCTTTTCCTTTATCCGACATCCTGAAAACATAGATAATATAACATAAGCCTATAGCCAAGTAGATACAAAGCGCTCAAAGCAAATCATATTCATGAAGTGAATAAAGGAAGAAGGTTTCTTGGAATGCAAGCAACAGAATACAAAATTCAAATCAAACTTCAAACCAAGAATGCAAACCATGTCTTGCACACTATTCATTAATTGAGTTCAGAAAGCACCATATCCAAAAGAACGACATAAAGAGTTAGGTGGCAAACCAAAAGGAGTTAGTTGGTTGAATGAGTTAGACTTAGAAAGCAGTTTGAAAATTAGTGATATGGTAATTACTATCTCAATTTGAAATGAGTGAACAAAACAATGCTGTAAGCACGTTCACAATCATGAATTGCAACAAGTCATTGATGATGAAATATGATATTGCTAGAAAGCAACTAATATGAAACAAAACATCAACCAATGTGAAGGATCACTAGTAATGTATAACTTCCAGAGAACTACAAGTAATGGTCAATCGAAAAGCTTATTCAACCATGCAATGCATAGAAGCAAATCGACATGAAAAACAAGCGGGAATATGGAAACATGACCAAAGAACTTGTTCCTGAGGAGTTTTCAAAAACCATGTAGGCAACAGAGCACTAATTGAACAGAATTCATCAACTAGGGCTGTTACATTCATCAAATAAGTTCAATATAAAAACTGTGGTTAATGAAAATCTGGCAGCATTTCAGCAGCAAATTGGCTAATCCCCAAAATTAAACGGTCGAAGCAGGCTCCATATGAATTCAACAACAATGAAGAACACAAAACCATATGTGAGTTCATATAGAGGCAGCAAACCGTCAATGGTTTAATAATAAAACAATTCAAACAGCACAAAGGGTATAAGCAATTGTTGCAATCAACAATTCCTTTACCAATTTATCACAAATGAGCAGCATTAGCAGAATACATGAACACAGGGCAATGCAGCAGAATAGAGCAGTTTCATATAGCAACAGAAAATCAAACAATGCCTAAATCCACTACTCAGCCCAGATTCGCTAACCACCTAAATCAAACTAAACTAACTAACTAATCTAATTCTAATTACACTAACGGAATTAACAAAAAGCAGCGAAACAAGGTTCAACAGAGGAGAGGAGGAACCTAGGTGCAGAGATTGAATCGAGGAAAAGGAGGAAAGAAAAATGAAGTGAGGCGGTGAGAGGAAGAACTGGCCGGAGCAGCGCGGCTGTTGGGTTGCACCGGCGGCGATGGTGGCTTGTGGCGGTTGGCACGGAGGCAGAGAGGGGGTCAGAGGAGTAAGGGAGAAGAGGGAAAGGGAGGGGGTGATGAAGAGAGAAGGGCGAGGCAGTGATGGCAGCGACGGCGATGACGACAACGGAGCGCTCGCCGGAGGACAGCCGGTCAGAAGAAGAGGAAGGTGAAGAATGGTGGGAGAGGGAGAATGGAACGTTAGAGGAAGAGAGAGTTGTGGTGCGCGATTGCGCTAGGGCTCGCGTCTCTGGGGTAAGTGAGAATTCGAATCCACGCGCGCGCGCACTGTACGCTTTCATGTGGGTGGAGGGAATGGAAGAACGGCGCGGAAGCGCCATGCACGCAGGCGCGTATGTGAAGGAATCGGGATGGGCGCGGGCGTGCAAGGCGCGCATCGGCGCGGATGTGCTGGGCTGGAGGCTTAAAAGAGGCCAAGAGTTGGCACAACTCTCGGGTCCTTTGGCCTTGGTGATGCTAATACGCATCGACGCGCACGCGCACTGTGCGCGTTCGCGTGAGTTGAGTTGAGCTGGGGGCTTAAAGTTGGCCCAGATCCAGCGCAACTCTCTGGATATTGGCCCAGAAGTTCTAGCAGCGGATCGACGCGTACGCGGCAAGTGCGCGTATGCGTGCGTTTCCTTATAGCTGTATGGACGCGCACGCACGTAGTGCGCGTCAGCGTGGAAGGAATCGGGCTTGAGGCACAACACCGACCTAAGAGAGGCCTAACTCTCTGGAAAATGGGTGATGATGCGTCCGCTCAGGGACGCGTGCGCGTACGGTGTGCGCGCGCGTCCTCCCCCCTTCTTCTTTTTTTTTTTTCAAGGAGAAAAATTATGCCCAGGAGCTCCCTAGACTACTCACAACTTTTTATTCAATCAACCATCATACAATTCACAAAAATGCAATTTGATATTATTCATCTACTACGAAACACAACATACATGTGACTAAGCTAACAATTAAGTTGTACAAACAAATTATGTGAAACATCTACCTATAGTGGCAACTCACATCACTTATTAGGCAAATTTTAGTAAAAAGAATGGAAAGAGTTTACCATGATGGGGTGTCTCCCACCTAGCACTTTTAGTTTAAGTCCTTAAGTTGGACATTTTGAGAAGCCTACTGTCATGGTGGCTTGTGTTTGTACTCGTCCTTGAATCTCCAAGGATCTTTGCTTCTCAATTGGTTGACATAATTTCCAACCATTTTCGTCAAGCTTGGGCACAGTTCTACCCAAGATATGAGTCCCCATAATTGGTCTTCACATAGCGAACCAGGATCCCATATCTTGTTTTCGCACCCGTCTTCGATTTGGTCTTCATACTCTCTCTTTCCGGGTGGTTGACATATAGAATTCTCTTTTACATACCAAGCCTTCCGTCGAGACCCTTGTAAAGTGGCATTCTTCTAATCATCGTTCCTATACCTTGAAGCTTTGACCTTAATGAGCCTGATTCCTAACTTGCAACCACTACACAACTCATTCTTGCTTTTAATTCCACAAAGAGCTCTAAGTTGTCCATCCATTTCAATCAAACCATATTCAAGCGAGAAGGTAAAGCTTATGGATAGGAATATTACCCACTTGAATGTTGTGTTGGATGGTGACTCGGGAAGGGAGACCTCCCCACACTTAGACAATGCAAGGTCTACTTCCTTGTGCTCTTCTTTGTGTATTTCCACCTCTTTGCGAGCTTCCTTGATTTCAACCTTTCCCCTTTTATCACATAGCTTGGTGTTGTCTTCAAGAACTTTGATTTCTTGCCTAATGGGAGGTGGTTCAATTTTGGATAGAAATTTATCGATGAATAAATCCATTTCTTGGTCAACCTCTTCATATTCTTCAATTTCAATGTACACCATGCCGACGTTTTCCTCTTGGTAGCTCTCTTTCTCATCGCTCACCAAGGGTATGGGAGGTTGTGCACACTCTTTTATACTTTCAACTCCATGTCCAATGGTAGAGGATTCCATTGTAGAGAGAAATTCATCCATGATTGAATCCATCTCTTGATAAACTTCTTCCAAGTCTCCAACGATGATATGCCTTGGGGGTTGCGCACCTTCTTCAACTTCAATATCAAGCTCCTTGGAAGAGTGCTCCATGAGACTACATTCCCTTGGACTTTCAACATCTCCTAAATCTTCAACCACTTCTTCTTTTTCTTCAATGATTATAGCTTCCTCTAGTTGCTCCAAAACAAAATGGAATTTCTCATCCCCCACCGGAGTTTTCAATCTCTCCTTCATGCTTTGCTCTTCTTTTGCGGTTCCACATGTGGCTATGGAAGCACCTTGAGTATTCAAACATTGGTGGGCTAAAGTGTGCACCACCTTAGTCAAATTGGTCACAAACTCAAGTGTATCCTGCTTCATAGCTTCTTGTCCTTGAAGTAACAAAGTGAGAGGATCGTCTATTGGGGCTTGGGGTGGGTAGGAAGGTTCATCGTTTTGGAGAGAGGGTTCATGGTAGGAAGGTGGTTCTTCTTTGTAAGGGTATGGAGATGGTGAGTATTGAGGTGGTTCATGGTAGTAATCTTGATAGGGTTGTGGTGGTTCTAAAGGTTCTTGCTCATAGTGGCCATAAAAATATGGTATGGATGATTGGTTATATGATGGATAAGGGTCACATAGAGGTACTTGGTAGAAAGGGGCTTGTGAGTATGGTTGAGAGTTATGTTGAGGGTATGGATCATAGGCATATGGTGGTGGTTCTTGAAAATCGCAAGGTGAGTCACCATAGCCATTGGATTGGTATGCATCATAAAATGGCTCTTCTTCATAGTGCATTGGTGGAGGTTGTTGCCATGAAGATTGATCATATGCATATGGCTCCTCCCACCTTTGGTCATCCCATTCTTGATACACATCTTAATTATAGTCCTCATTTCCTACAACATGTTGATAACCAAACTCATAGCCAAGGTGAGAATTCATGATAGCAAGAAGAAAATGAAAACAAAATCAAATAAGAAGCAAGAAAATTAAATCCTAAAACTAGCAAGAGCTAACAAAAGCAAACATATTCACACTATTCACATATATACAATAACCAATAACATAACACCATTGCAAATCCCCGGCAACAGCGCCATTTTGATGATTGGATTTTTGACGGTTTAGAATTTCACTAATGAAATCTCGTTGTAAAGTATAGTTTCTAAACCAAGCAATAATCCTTTCATACAAAAAGTTGTTTGTCACTAGTACAAACCCCTAAAATTTATAAACCGAAGTATTGGACCTCGGGTCGTTCTCCCTAGGAATTACAATAAAGTGTCTTGTTATTGGTTATGAGTTATTTTGGGGTTTTGGATAAGAAGCATGAAAAGTAAATGGCAATGAAAATAAACTAACTACTATAAAAGCTCTTGGCAAGATATGAGAACTAGAAATCCTATCCTAGTTATCCTTCTCAATTGTGATGAGAATTGTTCATTGCTCCCACTTAGTTAACCTCTAACCATGGAGGAAAGTCAAGTGGATGAATCAATTTGATTCCTCAAGTCCTAATTAACTCCTAAAGGAGAGACTAGCTTTAGAGGCATTCAAATCAATTAGCAATCTCTAATTATCAATCAACAAAGGAATTAGATAACTCAAGAGTCACTAATCACTCTACCTAGGCCAAGAGAAGCAAAATCTATACAAAAATCCAACCAAGCATTTAATCAAACACTTGGAAGGCACAAAAGAAAAGTATAGTCAATCACAACAAGAGTGAATTCTAATTACAATTGAATGTAAAGAATTAACAACAACAATCAAGGAAATCACAATTATCATGAATTACCTCAAATTGCATTATTAAAAGGGAATAAAAGAAACAACAATCTATCCTAAACAAAGTGAAGAATTACAAGAATTAAAGTACATAACTAGGGAGAGGAAGAGAAGAAGATTAAGAATTGGCAAAGGAGAATTGAATTAAGGCATGAATTAACCCTAGATCTAAGAAGAGATATTAACCTAAACCTAATCCTAATCCTAGAGAGAAGTGAGAGCTTCTCTCTCTGATGAGATATTTTGATGAGAAACGAATTTCTACCAAAACACCCAAAACTAACCGGCAAGTGTACCGGGTCGTATCAAGTAATAAAAACTCACGGAAGTGAGGTCGATCCCACAGGGATTGAAGGATTGAGCAACTTTAGTTTAGTGGTTGATTTAGTCAAGCGAATCAAGTGTTGGTTGGGTGATTTGTGATTTGCAGAATGTAAATTGCATGAAATTAAAGAGAGCGGGAAAGTAAATTGCTGAAACTTAAAGGACAAGAAATTAAATGACAGAAACTTAAAGTGCAAGAAATGTAAATCGCAGAATCTTAAAGTGCAAGAAATGTAAATTGCTTGAAAAGTAAAGGGGATTGGGATGAGGATTTGCAGAATTTAAACAAGGGAAAACTAAATTGCATCAAACAGAAGAGGAAAAGGGAGTTGGGATTGAACCGGATCTTATAACAGCAAAGTAAATGAACAATGAAAGCATTAAACAGAGAATTGAAATGAGAATTTAGATCTCAGGACCCAGAGACTAGAAAACCAAGTCTAGATCTCAATGCCTTCCTAGATCCAACAAGAACAATAGCAAGGAAATTGTAAATTGCAAAGAGAATAGATGAAGTAAGTAACAGAAACGGAATTTCAATTAAGCAGTAAATAAACAGAGAGATCCAAGATTGAGATTGAAACAGAATTTCTTCAATTCTCCAATCCAAGATCCAAGACAAAAGTAAAATGAAATTGAAAGCAAATGAAAACAAGAAATTAAAGTTCACTCAGTGACAAAAGCTTCCCAAAAACTCTTATGAAAATTCTAAAAGGAAAGTTAGGGGGCTAACGTTGGCGCAAACGTTGGATGGCCAGGGAGGAATTCATGTGCCAACGTTAGCCTCAAAGTTAGGGGCTAACGTTGGCGCAAACTTTTGGAGCCCAGGGGAGAATTTTCAGGTTCCAACGTTAGCCTCCAAGTTAGGGGGCTAACGTTGGGGCTAACTTCATGCAACCCGGTTCAATTTTCACTTATTCCATTGTCCTCTCTTCACTCCTAGCCATTCCTCTTTGCTTCAACCTTTCTCCAAGCCTTCTTCACCTATCATTGATCAACCAAACTAATCAAAGTTTTGCTCAAAATCATGAGGTATTCAATCTTCCACAATATGCAACAAATATAGTTCAAAACCTCATGAAATGGCATGAATTCACATATGGTTGGTTCAATCAAGGGAAACATGAAAATCTACTCAATTAGCTTGCTTGTAGCTTAAGAAAGTGCATAATTCTAATGAAAACAAAAGAAAAAGACTAGCTAAAATGGGCTAAGATGACTTGTCATCACACTCTAAAACTACTTTTAACTAAAGCTATCACTTCCTTCTTCTCCAATTGTTGTGTTTCCCCTTTAGGCCTTGATCCTTTTATTCCTTTCTATCAGCAATTGGCGCCAAAAATGGGTTCAGAAACCCCTCAAAATCGCCAGGCACGTGTTGCCTTAATGAAGTCATGTGCAGACATCGACGCGTGAGTTTTGTGTCGGATCGTTTTCCGCACATCAGTGCACAGTGCGCTTGCGCGTCGATGGATGGTTTGCAATGGTGCACGCAGGCGGCAAGTACGTGAACGCGTCAGTGCCTGGCACGAGTTGGGCACGAAGTGGGCATAACTCTTGGATAGTTGGCCCAAGAGTTGGCATTGCACCACCGGCGCGCGCGCGCACATTGCGCTGGCGCGTCGGTGCCCATTTTTCCTTTTTCTCTTCTCTTTTTTTTTCAACATAACAAGACCTATTCTAACACATTCTTGGTAGGTGCTTAAGCTAGTAGTCAAAGAGAATACTTCACAATTTCATGCACTATCCAAAACATACCATTCTCCATACTTCAACAATTCATCCATAGAAAAATGATAAAAACTATATGAACATTCTATCGATTTACAAGAAGAATAAAACTAACATTCCTATGCAATCAATCAATCATCAAGAATTCACAAAATCACAAGAGTTTAAGGTTACAAACAAAATGGTATAAACAAGGAAGATCTTACCACAGTGGGGTGCCTCCCACCAAGCACTTTTCTTTAACGTCCTTAAGTTGCGCGGTCCTTTTCTTAAGCTTCCTCTCTCTTTGGTGCGTCCTCCAATAGGTACACCTCTAGCTCCTTTGGGGCTTGTAGCCATGATACTTCTTCACTCTATGTCCATTCACCTTGAAAGTTGCTTCACTCTTGGGATCAAACAACTCCACCACTCCATCGGGCTTTATCTCCTTCACCTTGAAAGGTCCTTCCCATCTAGAGCGGAGCTTGCCAGGCATGAATCGAAGTCTTGAGTTGTAGAGGAGTACCTCATCACCTTCTTGGAAGTCCTTCTTCCGGATATGATGGTCATGGAATGCTTTAGTCTTCTTCTTGTAGATCCGGGCATTCTCATATGACTCGTTCCTCAAACACTCAAGCTCATCTAGTTGTAATTTCCAGGCTTCACCCGCCTTGGCTAAATCCATGTTGCACTGCTTTACTGTCCAATAGGCTCGATGTTCAATCTCCACTGGAAGGTGGCATGCCTTACCATAGACGATCCAGAAGGGGCTCATCCTTATCAAAATCTTGTAGGCCGTTCTATATGCCCATAGTGCATCTCCTAACCAGAGGCTCAAATCCTTTCTTTGTGGATTGACCACTTTCCCCAAAATCTTCTTAATTTCCCAGTTGGACACCTCCGCTTGTCCATTTATTTGCGGATAATAGGTAGTAGCAACCTTATGCGACACTCCATAGCGCTTGAGCAATGCCTCTACCTTCCTGTTACAAAAGTGGGATCCTTGGTCGCTCACGATTGCTCGTGGTGACCCATAACGACATACAATATTATTCCTAATAAAAGAAACAACGGTATTGGCATCGTCAAGGCGGGTAGGTATGGCCTCTACCCACTTTGACATGTAATCAACCGCTAACAGAATATACAAATACCCACTAGAGTTGGGAAACGGTCCCATAAAGTCAATGTCCCAAACATCAAATATCACACAGAACAACATAGGTTGTTGAGGCATTTCATCCCTTTGGGATGTGTTTCCCGATCTCTGACACTGATGGCAAGACACATATAACCGGTTAGCATCCTTGAATAAGGTTGGCCACCAGAATCCACAATCCGACTCCTTTTTAGCGGTCCTTTGCCGCCACATTCGGACGAATGGCAAGCTTCAAGAATTGGTTGAATTTCAGACTCCGGGATACATCTTCGAATTACTTGGTCCACGCCTCTCTTCCACAAGTGAGGATCATCCCAAATATAGTATTTGGAATCACTCCTCAACTTGTCCCTTTGGTTTTTTGAAAAGTTGGGAGGGAAGATTTTTGCAACCAAGTAGTTCGCCATTGGGGCAAACTAAGGAAAGCTATCCAACACAGCATGCAAACTATCCAATGGGAATGAGTCATTGATCGGAAATGGATCAAATTTTAAATTCTCAATGCGGCTTAAATGATCTGCAACCAGGTTTTGAGATCCACTCTGGTCCCTAATCTTAATGTCAAATTCTTGCAAAAGTAAGATCCAACGTATGAGTCTAGGCTTTGACTCATTCTTTGTCAATAAGTACTTTAAAGTTGCATGATCCATGTATACCACTATCTTTGATCCTAGCAAATAAGATCTGGATTAATCTAAAGCATGAATAATAGCTAAGAGTTCTTTTTCAGTAGTGGTATAGTTGGATTGTGATGCATCCAGTGTCTTAGAAGAGTAAGCAATGACATAAGGGAGTTTATCATCGCGTTGTGCAAGCGCGGCACCTACAGCATGGTTTGACACATCGTACATTATCTCAAATGGCAACGTCCAGTTGGGGCCTCGCACAATTGGTGCCATGGTAAGAACTCTCCTTAGCTCTTCAAAAGCTTTCACACATTCACTATCAAACTCAAAATCCACATCTTTTCGGAGTAGGTGCGACAATGGTAAAGCAATCTTGCTGAAATCCTTGATAAATCGCCTATAGAATCCTGCATGTCCCAAAAACGAGCGGACATCCCTCATAGATGAGGGGTGAGGTAAAGTGGTGATAACATCGACCTTAGCCAGGTCTACAGAAATGCCTTCATGAGATACTACATGTCCTAACACTATGCCTTGTCATACCATGAAATGACATTTTTCAAAATTTAAGACAAGGTTAGTGTCAACACATCTATCTAAGACCTTGAACAATTTCTCTAGGAAACAAGCAAATGAGGTACCATAAACACTGAAGTCATCCATAAAGACTTATAGACAATTCTCAATTAGATCGGAGAAGACACTCATCATGCACCGCTGAAAAGTAGCAGGTGCATTACATAGTCCAAATGGCATCCTTTTATAGGCAAAGGTGCCAAACGGACAAGTAAACGTGGTCTTCTCCTGATCTTCAGGAGAAATATAAATCTAGAAGTAGCCAGTAAATCCATCAAGAAAGCAGTAGTGAGATTTACCTGCCAAACGGTCTAACATCTGATCGATGAAGGGCAAGGGATAGTGGTCCTTCCGTGTAGCGGCGTTCAGTCTTCTGTAATCAATACACACTCGCCACGCATTTTGTACCCTTTTAGTGACCATTTCACCGTCGTCCTTTTTTACCGTTGTGATGCCCGACTTCTTGGGGACAACTTGGACTGGGCTTACCCACTCACTGTCGGAGATTGGGTATATGATTCCCGCGTCCAGTAATCTGGTGACCTCTTTCTTCACTACATCGAGGATGGTTGGGTTAAGCCTCCTTTGTGGTTGCCTAATTGGCCTAGCTCCATCTTGGAGAAATATCCTATGCATGCACTTGCGTGCGTCAATTCCCACAATATCCACTAGGCTCCATCCTATTGCTTTCTTGTACTTCCTTAGAACATCTAGGAGCTTTTCTTCTTCTTCACTTGAAAGCTCACTAGCAATAATGACCGGAAACCTTTGGTTGTCCTCTAAGAAAGCCTACTTCAAATGAGATGGAAGGGGCTTCAGTTCACTCTTTGCCTCAAGCTGAAGTTCCTTTTCATCAAGCTCATGGTGTCCATTCTTGACAACTTTCTCATGTTCATCCTCTTGGTCATTCGTCTCCTCAACAATAGGGTAGCACAACTTGTTGTGGTCTTCTTCTTGCACCCCGCTACCACTTCATTAATTATATCACATTGGAGCACGGAATGTTCTTCGGAAGGGTGTTTCATGGCTTCTTCTAGATTGAACTTGATAGTCTTGTCTCCAACCTCAAAGGAATATGTGCCGGTGAAGGCATCTAACTTGAATTTAGAGGTTTTGAGGAAGGGTCTACTAAGTAGAACGGAGGATGAGTTTCTATTTTCTGTTGGAGACATTTCAAGGATGTAAAAGTCAACCGGAAAAACCAAATCCTTGATTGCCACAGGTACATCTTCCGCTATTCCCATCACCGTGATCACACTTTTATCGGCTAAGGCAAACCTCGCCGCTGACTTCTTTAATGGTGCTAAATTCAACCGCACATAGATAGAAAATGTCATGATGCTTACACAAGCTCCCAAGTCATACATACAATCATGAAAAGTGCGTCTACCAATACAACAAGACACCAAACAAGGTCCAGGGTCACCACATTTCTTTGGAATAGGTTTCATCAAGGAAGAAATTGAACTACCCAAGGATAATGTCTCCAATTCTCCTATCCTATCTTTGTGTGTACAATAGTCTTTCAAAAATTTTGCATACTTTGGAATTTGTTGAATAGCATCAAGAAGTGGTATGGTTACCTCAACCTTCTTGAACACTTGAAGCATGTTCAAATCAAATTCCGGTGTTTTCTTTGCCTTCTTCACCATGGAAGGGAATGGAATAGGAATGGACTCATCCACTATAGCTTTCCTCTTGGGTTCCTTGAGATTTACTCCTTCTTCCTCATGCCTTTTGTCTACCACCTCTTCTCCATGTGGAGCTTCAACAACCATTTTTTCCTCATGAATATCTCCCATGACCCTTGGAGGTATCTCCTCCAATGTAGTCCCTGACCGTAGAGTGATGGCGTTGAGACCGCCCTTTGGGTTTGGTTGGGGTTGGGATTGAAGGTTAAAAGAGCTTGAGGGTTGATTGGTGTTGTTGTTGGGAGTTGATGGTTAGTTTGACATGGTCATCTTTGAGAGCATGTTGGTGAGGTTAGCCAATTGAGCGCCCAAGGCATCGAATTGAGCCTTGTTATGGTGGTATTGGGATGAGGATTGGTTATTGTTGTGGTGAGAAGAGGAGTTGTTCCATCTTTGGTATTGATTGCTTCTTTGTGCATTATCTCTCTACCCTTGATGTTGATTACCACCTTGAGGGTAATTGTTTTGGCCTTGAGAAGGATAAGGTGGATGGTTGTTGTAATTCACATTGGCTACTACAAGAGCATGTTCCTCTTGAATTTGATGGCATTGATCGGTGTAATGTGTGGTGCTAGAGCACAAACCACAAATCCTAGGAGGGCCTTCAAGTTGAGCAACCAGAGGTGGGGCTTGGATGGCTTGGATGGAGTAGTATTCCTTTTGATCCTTTTGTATTTGGGTAAGGATGGTAGTCATATCTCCAAGTGCTTTGGTTAGGGTTGATTCAGAAGGGGATGGTTCTACTACACCCTTGAGAGGATTACTTCTCACCCTTGTATGTTGTGTAGCTTCGGCAACATCCTTTATCAAATTCCAAGCTTCTCCCTCCGTCTTGTTTTCGAAAGGGAACCACCACTAGAAGCGGTGAGCAATCTTCTATCTTCCACACAAAGACCTCCGGTGAAGTAGCTAATGAGCAGGTGAGTGTTCATTCCATGGTGTGGACAAGATTCCAATAGCCTCTTGAACTGAGACCAATACTCATACAAACTCTCTTGGTCTCTTTGCATTATGCCCGAAATCTCCTTCTGGATGTAGTCGGTCTTCTCCGGTGGGAAGAATTTATCTAGAAACTCTCTTCTCAAGAAATCCCAATTATTCACAATCTCATCCGGTAGTGAATAAAACCATGTCTTTGCTGGCCCTTCAAGAGAGAAAGGGAAGGCAAAAACGATGATAGCCACCTCATCGGCTCCATGCCTTCGAGCCGTAGAACAAGCAACTTGAAAATCTCTTAGATGTCGGATGGGGTCTTGACCCGGTAACCCATGATATTTAGGAAGTAGATGTATCAAGCTACTCTTCAATTCAAAGTTTGGATCAAGGTTAGGATACCTTGCTTGTAACGGTTGAAGTATGATATCCGGAGCTCGTTGCTCATGCAAAGTGATCCGTCGTAGCTCCGCCATGTGCGGCTCACCTGTAGGATGTAAAGATGTATTATTAGTGCCAACAGAAGAATAGGAAGTAGCGGACTCCAAGTCACTCTCGGTACTACCTAGTGATTCGGTATGTTCCTCAAGATAGGCCGAAGTACTAGCCGTGTAATCCAACCGCCGTCTAGCTTGCCGAGTATGTAACAAAGTTCTTTCAATCTCGGGATCAAAATCGACTAAGCTAGAATTTGGTTGAGACCGAGTCATCAAACTTGAGAGTCATAGCACAAATATAAAAGAAATCTTAACTATAGCTAAGTATTGAAAGCAATTAAACTATCTACAATATTCACATATTCACATAACCAATATCAAGGCATATGTTGCAACCATTCCCCGGCAACGGCGCCAAAAATTTGATGGGGTCCCGAAGATGCTCGGTAAAGATTTTTCTCAATAAATTGCGTTGCAAGTATAGCTCTACCAACAACAAGCCTCGAGTATCAAATTTAGAGAGGGATTTGGTTGTCACAAGTTCAACCCCAATAGAAATAATCGAAGTATTCAAATCTCGGGTCGTCTCACAAGGAATGGGCAAACATGTGCTTCAACATTGGGTAGAAATCCGGGGTTGTGAGTCATCAGCACAAAAATAAGTGGGAATTTTAACAAGTAAGTAATCTTAAATTGCAATAAACTAATTCAAATAACTAAGAAAAATATTAGCAATTCTAAATTAACAAGTAACATTCAATATGATTCTATTCTAAACTAAACAAGTAACTATAACTAAGTCAAGTAATTAAGAATTTGGGTTTTCAAAAAGAAATGATAAAAGCAACTCTTGGCTAGGCATGGGAATTGGGGTCACCATCCTTGTCTAATAACCATATCTTGATAATTACGAGGAACCAAACTCATTAAGTCTACTTCTATACTTGAAGTACCTCAAATGGTTTGGTCAATATCAACCCATAAGTTCTAACCTCACTACTAATTGACTTAATAGAAGGTTAGCGTCAATGGTTATCAAATTGACCACTAAGGGCTCCCAAATCATCAAATCCATTAGACCCAATGACTCAAGTTTACCCAATTCCCTTAGCCTAGGCCAAGAGTGAAAAGAACTACTCCATAATCAAGGTAAACAATTCATCAAACACTTGGTAAGCATTAATAAAGGACATGTTCAAATTGCAATTAAATTGAAATTAACAAGTACCCACTAACATTATTAACATACAATCATCCAAACAACACAATTAAACATAGAAATCATCAATGCAACATCAACAAGTCAAGATTCACAACATTCATTAAATGGGTATAAAATGACAATTGACAAGAATTCGTAAAACTATCACAAGATCTAAGAAAAATTATACTAAGGAATTCAAATTGAACAACTAAAACTAGCAATTAACAAGATCCAATTCACAATTCAACAAGGGAAGATGAAGTTAAAACTAGATCTAGAGAGGAACAAGGGTTTCTCTCTCTGTAGAAGAACAAATAATCAAACATTAGCTAAAAATGTGTCTTAGTGTCAAAATGATTGATCCCCCCTTTTCCCCCTAGCATCCTTGGGTCTTTTCCATGCAAAAATAGCTTGAATTTGGGCCTGATGAGCCTCAGAAATCGCATTCCTTTAATGAGGTCACGTGCAGCTTCCCGCGTGTGCGCGCCATGTGTGTGTGCACGCCGATTGCTTTTGTGATCCACGCGTGCGCGCCAAGTGTGCGTGCGCGTCGATAGGAATCTTCTGTTCCGCGCAGATGCAACCTTCCTTGCGCGCCGCATCCAGCCATCCTCATCCACACGTGCGCGTGGAGTGCGCGTGCGCGCCAATGCTGCTTTTCCCAAAATTCAAATCTTCATGTTCCTCCCTTTTGTGCTTGCTTTCTTTCTCTCTCCTATGCCATTCCTACCCTATAATTCCTGAAATCACTCAACAAATACAGCACGGCATCGAATGGCAATAGAAGAGGATTAAAATATGGCAATTTTAAAGCAAAACAAGCATGTTTTTCATCATGGAGCAATATTAGGAAGTGAACACAAAACCATGAATTTCTTGTGAATAAGTGTGTGAAATATTGACAAAACCCCCCAAATTCTACACAATATAAACCACAAAATTGGGGTTTATCAGTGGCCTAGTTTAGGCGCCTGTAATCAATGCAAACACTCCAGGAATTATGTACTCTGGTTGCTATGAGCTCTCTATGCTCATCCTTTACTGTAGTGACTCCAGACTTCTTGGGCACCACTTGTACTGGGCTGACCCACTCACTGTCTGAGATGGGATAGATGATATCCACCTCAAGCAATCTGGTCACTTCCTTCTTGACAACCTCCAAGATAGTGGGGTTCAGTCTTCTTTGGGGTTGACAGACAGGCCTTGCTCCTTCTTCTAAAAATATTTGTGCTCACAAACTTGAGGGCTGATGCCTACTATATCCGCCAGGCTCCACCCAATGGCCTTCTTGTGTCTTCTTAGTACACTAAGCAGCTGCTCCTCTTGTTGGGAAGTGAGTTCCCTTACAACGATGACTGGGAGCTTCTGATTATCTTCAAGGTAAGCATACTTGAGGTGGGGTGGAAGGGGCTTTAACTCCAATTTCTACTCCTGACTGGGCCTGGATTTTCTAGAGCTAGTGATAATGGCAAGGTGTCCTCATTGTGTTCAGAGGGTTTTCCCACACTTGGACCATGCTCCATGTGCATCTCCTCTATTTCTTCTTAGTGAACTTCAGCTACAGTTTCATCAATGATGTCACATTGGAAGATAGAATGATCTTCCGGAGGGTGCTTCATAGCTTCATTTAAACCGAAACTCACTCCTCTGCCATCTATCTTAAAGGAGTAAGTTCCTGAGAATGCATCCAACTTGAACTTCGAAGTCTTCAGGAAAGGTCTTCCAAGCAGGATTGATGATGGTCTTCCTGAGTCATTAGGGGGCATTTCCAGGATATAGAAGTCAATGGGAAATGTGAGCCCCTTAATGCTCACTAATACATCTTCAGCAATTCCAACTACCGTAATAATGCTTTTATCTACTAACACAAAATGAGCTGCCGACCTTTTTAAGGGAGGGAGCCTCAAAGCATCATATATAGACAATGGCATTATACTAACACACGCTCCTAAATCACACATGCAATCAGAAAATATTACACCTCCAATGATACAGTTAACCATGCATGGACCTGGATCACTACATTTTTCAGGTATACCTCCCATTAAAGCAGATATAGAACTACCTAAAGGAATAGTTTCTAATTCATTAATTTTGTCTTTATGTATGCATAAATCTTTCATAAACTTTGCATATTTAGGTACTTGCTGAATAACATCAAAAAGGGGAATAGTTACCTAACCTTTTTGAAGATTTCTACCATTTTGGGATCGAGTTCTAACTGCTTTCTGGGCTTCCTTACAAGGTGTCGAAATGGAATAGGGATGGCATCTCTTGCAGCTTCTGCGTCCCTTGGTGCTCCATTCCTGGGGTGAGCTGCTTCTTCATCAACCAAGACTTGCACTTCATCTTCTTCTTCAACCTCCTCTACTTCAACCATGTCCTCAATTGGGACGTGTTCTTGTGAGCTTGGCTCCTCAGGATTCCTCTCTTGCAGTGTAGTTCCGGACCTCAAAGTGATGGCATTGACGCCACCTTTAGGGTTAGGTAATGGTTGAGAAGGAATTCAACTGGAGCTTGAAGGCTAGTTGTTGGAGTTGTTCATTGATCCAATCTATGAGGCAAGAGCTTGTACAACAGTGGTTAGACCGTTTAAGGTGGAGCTAAGCAAGCTCTCCATGGCCTTTTGTCTTTGCTCAATAGACTGAAGTAGTTCATCATGAGAAGAAGAAGGGAGATAGGTGATCTGAGGGGCCTGCTGTTGGTTGTGCTGAGGTCCTTGAGACTGCCTTAGATAAGGTCCTCTGTAAGGCTGGTTCTAGTTTTGCTGATACTGGTTATTCTGATTGTTGTTATTTTTCCACCGCTGATTTCCCTGGTTGTCTCTGCCTCCTCTGTTATGGTTGTCCCTCCAGCTCTGGTTAGAATTATTACTCCACCCCCTGGTTGGAGTGGTCTTGCCAACCTTGGTTATAGTTCCCACCCTGGTAATAGTTACCCTCTTGTTGATGATATCCTTGATTTGGGCGGTCATAGAAATTGTGAGTGGCTGCCAAGGTGTTGTCCTTGTGTTGGAGCTGTGGACACTCATCAGTGTAGTGACTATAATCTGCACATATTCCACATACTCTCTGAGGAACAAATTGTTGACTATGTTGTGGTGAGGGAGGTTGAGATTATTGTTGATTCAGATTTATCTGCTTCAGTAGGTTGGTTATCTCACATATACTCTGTGTGAGAGTAGTAGTTTTAATGCTAGAAAAAACCTCTACAACAGCCTTGTAATGGTTGTTCCTGTGTCTGTGAATCCAGGTGGACTCAGCTAGATCACTGATCAGTTGCCATGCTTCATCTGCTGTCCTGTATTTTTTCAGAGACCTATTACTAGCACCATCCAACGTGGTCTTATCATGAGGCTTCATGCCTTGTGTGAAGTAGCTGATCAATACAAACTTATCAATCATGTGGCGGGGGCATGCATCTAGCAGACTCTTGAAGCGCTCCCGGTACTCATAAAGAGTTTCTGATTCACCTTGGATGATGCAGGAAATTTCCTTCCTTAGTCTGTCTGTAACTTCAGCCAGAAAGTATTTTTCCAAGAATTCTCTCCTGAGCAAGTCCCAGTTGGTAATAGTTGCTTTAGGTTGGGAGTAATACCACTCCCTCGCCTTTCCCTCAAGAGAAAACGGGAAAGCGATTAGTAGAACAGAAGTTTCATCTGCACCATGACGCCGAACAATAGAACAGGCTATCTGAATATCCCTGAGGTGCTTTATAGGCTCCTGAGCAGGTAAGCCATGAAACTTAGGTATCAAGTTGATTAGCGCAATCTTCAGTTCAAAATCTACAGCCAGATTTGGGTGACGCGCTTGATAAACCCCCTTTGTAGGGTTTATCTTGTGATGAATTTAGAGCATTTTGATAACCTTTCTTCACATTTATCCAATGGAATAGCATGATTTTGTGATTGATCCCTTATTTGCGCTTAAATGTGAAAATATGCTTTTAGACCCATAATTTGATGAATTCCTATTTTCCTTTGATTTTACTAGATGCCTTGATGTGGTTGTTAGTGATTTCAGAATTAAAACAAGGCTAGGATTGGATCAAGGGAGCAAGGAAGGAAGCATGCAAGTGGAGAAGATCATGAAAAGCCAAAGAATTGAACTCCCAAGGACGCATACACGTGCTGTGCGCGTACGCGTCGGTGCTGATATATGATTTTTTTAATAGAACACGTGCCTGACAATTTTGGAAGGTTTCCAAGCCCATTTGGAGTTGAGTTTTGGCGGGAAAAGGATTAAAAAGACCAAGGAATGAAGATGAAGGCATCATGTTAGTTCATACACACACATTAGGCTAGTTTAGTTTTTGTTTTAGAGAGAGAAGCTCTCACTTCTCTCTAGAATTAGGATTAGGATTAGGTTTAGTTCTTAGATCTAGGTTTAATTCATGCTCTCTTCTACTCATTCTTCTTAATTCCTTCTTGTTACATTTTATCACTCTTCTATTATTGTTATTACTTTCTTCTATTTTGTTTGTAGATCTACTTTGTTCACTCTATTTTCTTTTAATACAATTTGAGGTAATTCATGTAGATCTTGTTTTCTTTGATTGTTGTTGTTGATTTCTTACATTCAATTGTTGTTAGATTTTATTCTAATTGTCAATTTACTATGCTTTTCTTATGTGCCTTCCAAGTGTTTGATGAAATGCTTGGTTGGATTTTAGTGTAGATTTTTATCCCTATTGGCCTAGGTAGAGTAATTAGTGATGCTTGAGCTATTCAACCTCTTTGTTGATCGATAATTAGAAGTTGCAAATTGATTTGGATACCACTAATGCTAGTCTTTCCCTTGGGAGTTGTCTAGGACTTGTGGGATCAAGTTGAGTCACCCACTTGACTTTTCTCCATGGTTAGAGGTTAACGAAGTGGTAGCAATGGACAATTTATGGTCACAATTGAGGAGAATAACTAGGATAGGACTTCTAGTTCTCATAACCTTACCAAGAGCCTTCATAGTTATTAGTTTACTTTCAGCTCTTGATAGGGTTGCAGAGTAAAGTCTGGGGCTCCTGCCTCCTGGAGAGTAATCCTCCAGGGTACTGCCATGTTACCTGCACGTAAATCAACTGAATCAGTAGTAGAAGAGCTTGTTTCTTTCTCAAATGGCGGTTCAGATTCGCTCTCAGATAAGACTGGTTAATTGGCAACAACCACTTCACCACCCTCAGAGGCTAACCGACCCCGAGCTTGCCTAATACGTGAAAGAGTTCTTTCAATTTCAGGATCAAATGAGGCTAAGCTCGGATCAGGCAGTGAACGCGTCATTCAACAAAAGAAACATATAATTCATGGTAATAAAATAAAATAAAATAAAATGCAAATAAATAAATTCCAACCAATAAATTAGCACACTATTGCAGCTCCACGGCAACGGCGCCAAAAATTGACGCGGCGAAAATTGGCCGATTAAGAAATTAATAATAAAAATGCATTGCAAGTACAGTTCTTAACCAGCAAAAATCCGCCTGTCAATTTAGAAGAGTTATCAAACATTTAAGAATAAGATTACTGGAGTATGAGTCCCAGATCGTCTCCCAACGAGTTGACAAAAGAGTGCAGCTTATTGGTCAGAGGTTTTCCCAGAAATTTTGAGTTTGAGAAATAGGAAAATAAATAATTGTAAAATTAAACAACGGAAATTAACGAGAGAATTTATATAATTAAATTAAAAACCTTGATCGGGAGAAGATTAATTGCAATTTCTATCCTTGTTGGAATTTCCCAAGTTAATAATAAAAGGTTGTTGCTCTACTTGGTCATCCCTTAATTAATAAGGAAAAGTCAAGTAACTAACTAACCAACTATGTCACAGGTCCCAACCCTTTCCTAAGAAGGGATTAGAGTGAGAGACTAGAGTTGTCAGTCATCAACTATCCATTAGAATTAACACTTGAGTATCCCAACTCAAGGTTCTCCTTTCAATCAACTCCCAATCAAGTTAGGGAACTACTCCATTATCATGAATATAAAATTCACATAATTAAAAGGGGAATAAAAGGAAAACATGATAGACAATAATTAAAAATTAATTAAAAGTAAAAAGGTTATTGAATTAATAAATCCCAAAATGCAACATACTTATCCAAACAGGGTCAATGGGCAGTAAAAAGAAAGGGAATTAAGAAAACAAACTAGAATAATGAAACTTCCACGGAGGAAATGATCCTTCTTAGAGTCCAAAAGCAAAAGCATGAAACTCTAAAACTATGAAAGTGAAGAACCCTAGAGGAAGGAGTAGAATTCTCTCTAAGATTGGAAAAACTAAACTAGACTACGCGTCATGAGAATGTGTGAATGTCCCCCCTGAGTCTCTGCATGTTCCCTGGCTCTATTCTGTGTTTCTGGGCCAAAAACTGGATCAAAACTCGGCCCAAAATCGCCCCTAGCATTTTCTGTTATTTCTGCAGATCGCGCATGTCACGCGTACGCGTCAGTCACGCGTGCGCGTTATTTGGCAAATTTCCTTGTCACGCGTACGCGTCATCCACGCGTGCGCATTCTTTGTGCAGACTCCGATCCACGCATACGCGTCAGGCATGCGCACGCGTCACTGTAAATTTCTCCATTCCACGCGCTCGCATGAGCCATGCGTGAGCGTCGGTGCTCGCTGGTCATCTCCTTAGTTTCTTGTGTTCCTTCCATTTTTGCAAGCTTCCTCTCCCTTCTCTAAGCCATTCCTGCCCTATAAAGCCTGAAACACTTAACACACGGATCACGGCCTTGAATGGTATAAAAGAGAATTAAAATATACTAATTAAAGATCTCTTGGAAGCAAGTTTTCAACCATAGGATAAAACTAGGAAGGGATTGTAAAATCATGCAAATCATATGAATAAGTGGGTGAAGGCTTGTTGAAACCACTCAATTAAACACAAGATAAACCATAAAATAGTGGTTTATCACATATGTTTTTCCCTTTTGCTGTTAGAGACAGAGCCAGGATATGGTTGGATTCTCAACCTAAGAAAAGCCTAGACTCTTGGGAAAAGTTGGTCAATACTTTCTTGGCCAAGTTCTTTCCACCTTAAAATATGAGCGAGCTCTGGGTGGAAGTTTAATCCTTCAGACAAAAAGAGGGTGAATCCATCTATGAAGCCTGGGAAAGATACAAGCAACTGATTAGGAGATGTCCTCCTGACATGCTCTCAGAATGGAGTATCCTAGGTATTTTCTATGATGGTCTATCTAAGATGTCCAAGATGTCTTTAGACTAATTTGTCGGTGGATCACTCCACTTGAAGAAAACGCCTGCAGAGGCACAGAAATTCATTAAAATGGTTGCAAATAACCAATTCATGTACACTTCTGAGAGGGACCCTGTGAACAATCGGGTAGCTCAGAAGAAAAGAGTCTTGGAGGTTGACACTATGAATGCCATATTGGCTCAGAACAAGATCTTGAATCAACAGGTCAATATGATCTCTCAGCATTTGACTGGAAAGCAAGCTGCAACTGGCAACACTCAAGACACCTCCAATGAAAGAGATGCTTATGATCCAGATCAACCTACAATGGAGGAGGTGAATTATATGGGAGAACCCTATGGAAACACCTACAATTCCTCATGGAGAAATCACCCAAACCTTTCATGGAGAGATCAACAGAAGCCTTAGCAAGGCTTCAACAATAATCAAGGGCGAAGAAACCAAAATAGGTTTAATAATAAACCATTTGATGCCAGGGCATCTTGGCCAGTTTCACTGACCTTTTCTTTACTGTTTTTAGGGTAGTTTCATGCATTTCTTTAGGAAATAAGCTAGTTTTGGGTAGATATTCACCTACACCTTGATTCAAGCATACATTATGCATTTTACATTATTTCATGAGGATTTTGCATGAATTTAGTGACAAATTGTATGCTGCATTACCCATGACTTGGACTAGAACTTTGATGCACTCTGTTGCTTGATTTCAGGACCAAAGGAAGCAAGGAAAGGGAGGTAACTTGCAAGGTTAATGAGAAAAGTGATTGCCAATAACACTCTCAAAGCCATCATTGCCCACGTTAAGAGTCACATTAACTAAGTTAACGTGCACTCTAACGTGGAGAAGGGAAGTTGAGCCAACGTTAGTGACACTTAACATTGTCACTAACGTTGGCAAACACTCATGAGTGGCCACGTTAGAGCCCACGTTAACCTAGTTAACGTGGCCTCTAACGTTAAAGGGGGAAGAGAAGCCAACGTTAGTGACATTCAACATTGTCACTAACGTTGGCCTAAGGATGCAACACACCACGTATAACGATGAGGAATGAATGATGAGCCAACGTTAGTGACACTCAACATTGTCACTAACGTTGGGACGGCTAAGAATGGCCACGTTAGAAGCCACGTTAACCTAGTTAACGTGGACTCTAACGTGAGATCTAGGGGCACATTGGAACGTTAGTGACAATGTTGAGTGTCACTAACGTTCTCTTAGTTTGGCAAGGCCACGTTAGAAGCCACGTTAACCTAGTTAACGTGGGCTTTAACGTGAAGCAAATAGGGGCACACTGGAACGTTAGTGACAATGTTGAGTGTCACTAACGTTCTCGAAGTTTGGCAAGGCCACATTAGAAGCCACATTAACCTAGTTAACGTGGGCTCTAACGTGAGAAGACTGTAACCCTCTCAATACTTGGTTTGGGAAATGCATGTGGTATAATCAGTGACCATGCTTCATCTCTTCTCATGAGCAATTGACCAAGGATTTGGCTATTGATCAAGATTTGAGAGATTGAATTACCAAGAAATTGGAATTCGATCACTTAAGATTGCCGAGGAGATCAATGAGTGCATTGATTGAGGAAGAGATGAAAATGAACTTGATCCGGAGAATTGCAACATCTCCTAAGCCCAATGAACTCCCCATCTCTCTCTAATCTTACCCATTCTCTTTAATTTCTGCCATTTACTTTTATGAGCAAATCCCTCATTCCCATTTACAATTCTGCAATTTATTTTTAGTCATTTACTTCCAGTCCTTTAATTCTAGCATTTACTTTTCTGTTATTTACATTCCCTCCATTTTATTTTCTGCAACTCTCAACCCAAATTCTGGATTCGCTCAACTAGAACATTCTTCTAATTAAAGTTGCTTGATCAATCAATCCCTGTGGGATTCGACCTCACTCTATTGTGAGTTTTTACTTGACGACAAATTCGGTACACTTGCCGAAAGGAGATTTGTTGAGAGACAAGTTTTCCGTGCATCAAGTTTATGGCGCCGTTGCCGGGGATTGATTGTGCATCAACAATGATTAAATTGGAAGATCACTAGATTGAGCATTTTTATTTTTGTGAATTTTATTTTCTGTTTGAGTGATTTACTTTTTGTTTTCGTCAAACTTCTTCCCTTCCCCCTCTACTCTTTTGTTTTACTTTGTTATTTTCAATTCTGTTTGCTAACCCACTAACGGTTTGATATATTGCATCACCCACAACTAACAGTAATTCTGACACAAATACTTTCTGCACCTATCTTTTCATGCTTGCACTTGATGGTTGTATGACAGGGAGAAGAAGCGGGGCTTCAACTTCCTTCGATTCTGAACCTGAGAGGACCTTCC
>NC_029794.2:74265893-74281813 GCF_000816755.2 Arachis ipaensis | reverse complement strand
TCCTGAGAATATGTGACACAGTGAAGTCTAATGGTGTTCACCCTGACGCCTATAGACTGCTCCTATTTCCATTCTCACTTAAGGACAAAGCAGCCAAGTGGCTGGAATCCTTCCCAAGGGAAAGCTTGATAACTTGGGAAGTCGTGGTGAACAAATTTTTAGCAAGATTTTACCCTCCTCAACGAATCAATAGGCTGAGAGCTGAGGTCCAAACTTTCAGGCAACAAGATGGTGAGACTCTATATGAAGCGTGGGAGAGGTTCAAGGATTTAACAAGGAGGTGTCCACCTGACATGTTCAACGAATGGGTGCAGCTGCACATTTTCTATGAAGGACTCTCTTATGAGTCAAAGAAGGCCGTAGACCATTCAACCGGAGGATCTTTGAACAAGAAGAAGACTATTGAGGAAGCCATAGATGTTATTGAAACAGTAGCAAAGAACGACTACTTCTATGCTTCCGAAAGAGGGAACACAAGAGGAGTAATGGAGCTAAACAATGTAGATGCTCTGTTGGCCCAAAACAAGCTCATTACCCAGCAGCTGGCTGACCTCACCAAGAAGATGGAGATGAACCAAGTAGCAGCAATCTCCACTTTATCAACAACCCAAGAAGGAGTGAATGTAGAAGCAGAGGGGAGTCAGGAGCAAGCTAACTACATTGGGAATTCACCAAGGAAAAACTATGATCCATACTCCAAGACCTACAATCCTGGATGGAGAAACCACCCAAACTTTGGTTGGGGAAGTGAGCAAGATCAAAACCAAGACCAGAGACGTTACAACTCCAACAACAATGCAGCTCACCAGCAATTCACACAAAGGACATCTCAACACCCCCACAACAACACTTCTCCACACGCCTATCATAACCAAAATAGCACATCTGCTCTGAATCGCTCATCAATTGATGACAAGCTCTCTAAGATTGAAGCCTTACTTGAAGGAATATGCCAAGAGATTCAAGAAAATAAGGTGTTCAAAGAGGAGGTGCGAGCTAATATTAAGAACCAGGGAGAGACCATCAGGAAGCTGGAATTTCAGGTGGGATATTTAGCTGAGAAGATTCCCAAACCTACTGATAGCTTCCCAAGTGACACGGAGAAAAACCCCAAAGGAGAAGCAAAGAAAGTAAGATGGGAAGATTGCAAAATGGTCACTGCGAGTGATCAAGAGACTGAAGACAAGCAACGCAAACTTTGCAAACAACCTGAAGACAACTCAACAAAGGAAGAGGATAGAGATTGCCAAGAACCAGAAATCTCACAACAAGAGCTGCTGAAGCTCTATGCACCCTTCCCTCAACTGCTCAATGGTGCTGTGGGAAAAAGAATATACTCAAGGTTCCTAGACTTGTTTGCATCTCTGCATGTGAACATACCATTCATCAAGGCAATTCAACAAATGCCTGCATTCATCAAGTATATGAAGGAACTTCTTCCCAGGAAAGGCTCACTCAAAGGAGGCCAGACTATAGTAATGAACAAGGAATGTAGTGCCCTTATTTAACCTGAGTTGCCTACAAAAAGAAGAGATCCAGGGAGTTTTCACATCCCTTGTGCCATAGGTGAAACTATGTTCGATAGAGCACTATGTGATTTGGGGGCCAGCATCAACTTACTACCCTTATCCCTGGCAAAGAGGCTGCAGATCAATGAGATAATACCCACAGATGTAATCATCAAACTGGCTGACAAAACTCAAAAGCAAGCAATAGGAGTGGTGGAAAATGTGTTGCTAAAAGTTGGGAAATACTTTCTCCCAACAGACTTTGTCATCCTGGACATGGAAGAGAGTCACACTCATCCAATCATATTGGGAAGACCATTCCTAGCTACGGCCAGAGCACTTATCGATGTAGAGAAAGGGGAGCTAATATTGAGAATCCATGATGAACGACTCAGCTTCAATGTTTTCAAACTCTCACAAGAAACAGATCAAGAGGATAAGGAACTAAGCACAAATGAAAATGAGACACTGAAGGAGGAAACAAGCACTGAAGCACAGCCAGTTCATTCTGAGATCCCCTTAATAGATAAACAAGGAAAACAGCAATTGCCACAGCTCAAGGAAAAGTTGGAGGAACTTAAACCTCTAGAGGCAGGTGAAGACAGCACCACAACTCCTTTAGAAAAAGAGGTCACCAAGGGGAAGGCAACATCAAAAGAAACAAAGAAGAAGGTACCAAGGAGGTGGAGGAACAAGAAAATCCCTACGGAAGATTTCTCTCCAGGGGATAGAGTTGTCTCAGCTTACTTCCCAGATATTCCCCCTAATCTCCCCACTGTACCATCTCAGTTACCCAAGGTCTTCACTATCAACAGAGTTCTTTCCCTGGAACATATGGAGATCATTGATCCAACCAATGGATATAAGTCCACAGCAAGAGGGGAGGACTTTAAGCACTACCAACCACCCTAATGAAGGAAAAGCGTCAAGCTAGTGACGCTAAAGAAGCGCTTCATGGGAGGCAACCCATGTTTTATATGTTTTTAAAATAATGAATAAATCAATGTTTATGAATTTCAACCCAAACTTGACAAACACTTGGTGAAATCTTTATCATGCAGTATATAGTGAAGAACAAGTTTGGTGTTCAAAGCAAACCAAGATGCATGCTAGTCTTGGGAGCTTTGAACAAAACTTTTCATCACATTGCTTCAAACTAAGTTTGGTGTCACCCCATGGTGCCACCAAGATGCATATAAGGACCCACCAATAGTTAGTTAGTTAGTTGGAATTCATAAATAAAAAAATCAAATCCTTTCTTCCCTTTTATTAATATTAGCCGTAAAGTTCATATGGTCATTTTAATATCTTTTCTTACTTTTCTTATTTTGTCTTTATAGGAAAAGAAAAGGAGCATAAAAAGGGATAGATTGGACAACCAAACAAAGAAGGTTCGAACACCACAAAAGGAGGGGCTACACACTTGTTCTAAAAAGGGAATACATCGGAAAATGTTGCCATGCAACATTGAAAAAATGGCACCCCTAGAAGACCGAGCAATCTCCATCATAAAGTGATGATCCTTGTCTTCTAGCCATGCATAACCCCAACCGTCCATCAAGTGACCACTTCATCAATCTACACCCTCCATTCTCTCACAATTTCTCTATATAAACGACCCTTGTCCGTACTACCCTTCATCGTCATCACACACCCTTCACCACTCTTCCTTTTGGTACAAGACACCCTCTATCCGATTACAAACATTCCTCCCCTCACTCTCTTCATTTCCATAAAACCCTAAACAACCAAAAGTTTCCACAACCTTACCACCTTCACATATTAACTATCATTCATGGCGTCTTCGGGTTCTAAAACAAGGAAGGGAAAGGAACCCATGGAAGAACACCCATATGATGAAAGGAGATTTAGAAGCTTGCATCATGCATTGCAATATGGGTGGATGGTTGATAAGGAAATCATTTATGAGCTGGGATTTCAAGTTACAAAGACTGAGTGCCCCGAAATTACAGAGAAGATAGAAAGGAGAAGATGGGAGCTCCTCACTGACCCGGTCATTAAGGTGAATGCAAATCTCATAAGAGAATTTTATGCAAATGCGGTTCGATATGATAAGAAAGATGAGTCTTACACAAGCTTTGTGAGAGGAAAGATGGTGGACTTTGGTCCCATGAGTGTCATGAGGGCATTGAAGCTACGGTCTATATAATTTGAAGAAGAAAGCTATCACTCAAGATTGGACAATCCCAATTATGACCAGATTCTGCAAGATATTTGTGTACCAGGAGCTGACTGGGAAAGGGGTGCGGGAAATAACCCAAAGTTCATCAAGAGAACAGATGTCACTCCTGAAGCCAAGGGGTGGTTTGAGCTAGTGAGAAGGTCTATTCTCCCAGCTACAAACAACTCGGAGGTGAATGTCAAGAGAGCCACAATGGTGCACTGTATACTGAAGGGAGGAGAAATCAAGGTTCATGAACTCATAGCTGAAGGTATTAGAAAGATGGCAGAGAAAAGCGACTCAAGAGGAACGTTAGGTTACCCCAGCACTATTTACCGAATATGCAAGAAAGCTGGGGTGGTTTTTGAAGATGAGAACCCCATGTGGATAAAGGAAGGCATCCCAATAACTGTACGAAGGATGAAAGCTGCAGCATCCCCTTTGCCTCAGCGGAAGCAAAGGAAGAAAACAGCCCCTCAAGTAGTGGAAAGACAAGTCTTAGAGGGTCAAGCACAACAGACCTTGGACATGCACCAATTGCAGGAGGCCATTGATGGCTTGTCTAGACAATATTTGGAAAGCCAAGGAGCACAGAAAGAGCTTCAACTACAGATGATGGGGCAGCAAGAAGAAACACTTTTAAGATGGATGACTCAGCAAGGTGAATGGCAAAGGCAAATAATGGAACAGCAACTAAGTCAAGGACAACAATGGGGAGAAACATTCAACAGGATGAAACAAAGGCAAAACGAGGCTAGGCACCAATGGTTTTGATCTTAAGATATGTGTCTGTGGTGCTCCTGTGTGAGGGATCTACTTGGATGAATAAGCTCTTAGGGGTGCTTTATCACCTGGTAACTTGGGTTAACTGACCCGGGATTATCAGCTGAAAATCCACTATCAAGAGTAACCCTCACTACAGAGCATTTAGTAACCCAAAGAGGTGCTAGACACCAAGGTCTCAAAAAAGAAAATAAATGAACTATATGCCTGTGGTGTGTATGTATGGGGGAGAGACTTGAGGGAGTAAGTCCTTAGGGGTGCTTCAACACCTAATTGGAACGTTAGTGACAATGTTGAGTGTCACTAACGTTCTCTTAGTTTGGCAAGGCCACGTTAGAAGCCACGTTAACCTAGTTAACGTGGGCTTTAACGTGAAGCAAATAGGGGCACACTGGAACGTTAGTGACAATGTTGAGTGTCACTAATGTTCTCGAAGTTTGGCAAGGCCACGTTAGAAGCCACATTAACCTAGTTAACGTGGGCTCTAATGTGAGGCAAAGGGGTAATAACATCCAACAACTCATCAATCATTCAAATCCAATCCTATCCTATGGGTCACTAGCCTAAGTGTCCATGAATATTATATACTACATAGAAGAAACCGAAACCATACCTTGGCCGATTTCCAATATGAACCAAATGAGCTTTCAACCAAAATCCAACCACCAAAGTAGCTCCAACAAGCTCCAAACTCACAATAATCACGCTATATACATATAAATCACCAAAAAATTAACCTAGGACTCAACATAAATCAAAAGTTCACAAAGATCAAAGGCTCTTACCTTTCTCAACAGATTTGGATGGCAAAATCCAAAGCCAATCAAGGATTAGAGTGAACCTAAACATAGAGAATAACAAAAACTCACTTACTCAAAAACCCTAGGTACCCGAAATTTTGGAGAGAAGAACTGGGGAGATTTCAAGCTTACCTCTAGAGTTTCTTGGGTGGGTTTTGTAGAGCTCTTCACAAGAAACGCGTAACCGCTGACGGCACGTAAATCGGAGCTCTATAGCTCAAGATATGAGCTTGGGAAGATTGAGCTGATTAGGGTTTCTTCTTCCTCTCCTCCCTTTCTCAAATCTGAAGTGTGTGTGTGTATTTATGAGACTAGGGTTCATTAAATGAACCTTTATATATGTTGGACCTGGGTCCAACTTGCGCCCGGTTCAACCCGTTAGCGTCTTTAGCCCGTTTGGCTCAACTTCAGGCCAAACCTTTAAAATTAAAGCCTGGTTTTTCGTTTCTACTACTTTTCTAAGGTTTTTGACTGTTTTCTACTTTTTCTCGCGCAACACCAGACAAACTTGAACCGGTTCAACCGGTTCAATTACCGGTTTGCAGGTTTTTACGATTTTTTGCAGAAAACACATTTTCTGACTCAGAAAGACCCACTGAGTCCTAGAATGATGTTAAAAACCTCAAATTCCCACTCTAACTTTTGGAATCAAATTTGGGCAACGTAACCACTTAATTAACCAGTTCAATTAATTGCGATTTTTACACACTCCCTCTAATAAACTAACACTCGTACAGAAAAATAGCTCTAAATAGAGAAATGCAGAATATAGAGCAGTCGAAAGGCAAACACAAAAAACAGACAGTTAAAACATATACCAAAAAGAAAAAAAAAATACCAACTTGATTAAATTGGAGTAAAGCGAAACGCAAGGAGTAGCACAAAGTACAGGATGAGCACACAAATGCACGAACAAACCAGAAAGGTCAAAGCAGCAAAAAGAAAAATACAAAATAGAGTAGAAGGAGAGAACCACGAGCGAGGGAAATAAAAGGAGAAATAGAAATGGTTACAAATAAAAAAACCAAACGTTTTGAAAAGAAACATGAAGAGGCAAAGGGCAAAAATGGAAAGAGAGACCAAAAAAGTCTCCTCGCATTAAATGTCATTATGACACATAGGAGAACACAATTGACAAACTTCCCTTTGGGAAGAGCAACGGGCATGTGACAAGACAAATCACTCGACGGTTTACCGATCTTGCACGCAACCCCCAGACAACGCACTCCTCGTCTGACCATGAAACGGCTAGGAGCACCCTGAATCCCCAACCTCAACCAAGGAACCTGGATGGCGTACTCCTCGCCAAGCCATGCAATGGCAACCAAAAAAGCCCCTTCACCAACGAAACCAAGTATACTCGCTCTCTCAATCTGGGAGAAACTGTTACGAACCCGGTTACCGGATCTCCCAACTCGGAGCGACCTCCGATGTGATTAGCGGGCCTCGACCCCCTTGCTGTTCGAATCATCCCTACAATTCCTAACCAACATTTGAAATCAAATATCCCTCTTATCTTAACAGATAAGATAAGATAACTATCCCAATCTATATAAATGGGGAGCTAGACTACCAGAGGCCCCTTAGGTACGTCACTCATTCTACAACTTTGTACCTCTCAAATTCATTGTGACTTGAGCGTTAGAATGTCTTTGTAGGTACCATTTCTCGCCGCTCCAATCAAACGATCCGACAACTGCCTTGACTCGCAAGTCTGATCCATCTCACTACCCGTACGAGAGACCTCTAGTACAGCTAGCACTTAATTAACTGAGTTCTATTGTTTTCAATTTGTACACATAAAATAATATAATCTACATTTATATTTATCAAAATTTACATATATCAATTAATATAATTTATTTATTAAAAAGGGTTGGGCCGAGAAATTTATGTATTTTTGCAGGTAGCACTTCCAACGTAATTTGTGCTCAAACAAGTTCATGTTCGCGAGTTCCTCAATTACAATAAAATTGGAAGTTCATTTATAACTCGAAATACTATCCATGACTAGTAAACTAGGTGCCTGATCCAATGCTCTTTGAACTTTTGGAGTATTAAAACTCCTTTTAAAGAGTTAAATAAAAGTTAACACTTATATTTATTTTTTGTCCTTTTTATTTAAAATTTGTTTGGACTAAGATTATTATTATTTCAATTTGGGTCATTTTAAACCCGTCATGTTTTTGGATTAACATTACTCATATTAAATTATTATAATATTATTATAATATTATTATAATAAAAAAGTATTGTAACCAAGCCCAAGTGTGTTGCTCTTATGTTTTGAACCAAATATGCAATATATATCATATATGCAAGTGTTACGGATCCTGCCCTCAGATCCCGGACCCAAGGTTAGACCCGAACCCGGCTTCACGGGTCCAACCCGCCTCTCTCTTCTAGAAGGCCCGAAGCCGGCCCGCTAGAACTCCTAACCGACTTTCGAAATCAAACGTCTTCCCTATCTTAGCCAAACAAGATAAGATAAGATAACTCCCATCACCTATAAATAGAGGACCCAAGTCCCTACAGGTATTCATTCATTCCTCACACCTTATACCTCTTAGATCCATTCTGACTTGAGCGTCGGAGTGTCTTTGCAGGTACCTCCCCCCATTACTTCAGTCAAATCATCCGGCATCCGCCTCGACCCGCAAGTTCCCGATCCATCTCTCAACCCGCACCGAAGACATCCGGTACATTGGCGCCGTCTGTGGGGAATACTACGTCGGTTGAGTCGGAATGGCGGACGAATTTGAAGCACATTCCGTCAGCCATCAAGATGGCTCCAGAACGCGGAACCCTACCCCTGAAAACCAAGAAGCTATACTCCACAGAAGGATTGCAAGCACTGTCCATAACAAAGAAGACACTACTATCATCACAAAAACCCGGCATCCCGAGAACCTGGAAGAAAAGTCGGCCCAAATAATCCAGGAGCTCTGCCACCCAGTATAAGAACTCAAGGGCCGGATCGCCGCAAAAGAAAAACGCATCACCGGAAACGAAAGTCATGCGACTTCTAGATTCAGATCCCGCCACGGCAGATCGCCAGAACGGCGACACGCCAAAAGGCATGATAGAATCACCTCGCGCGGTCAAAGACGCGATAGATACGACTGCAGTATCTCCTGCGATCCCGCTCACACGGAAGACGACCGACGACACCGAGACACCAAGCGCACGAGGAACGACCACACGATAATTGGAGCTACCCCCTTCACAGAAAGGATCTTAAAAGCAAAATTCCCCAAATGTTTCGATAAACCCACGGATATGAAGTACGACGGAACAAAAGATCCCCAGGAACACCTAACGAGGCAGAATGAACCTAGAAGGAGCAGCCGACGCAGTCCGATGCAGAGCTTTCCTGATAACCCTAGCAGAGCCAGCAATAAGTGGTTCAACGCCCTCCCAAACGGATCCATAACCAGCTTCCACGACATCTCGCGAAAATTCATGGCCCAATTCACAACTAGAATCACTAAAGCCAAACACCCCATCAGTCTACTAGGGGTCACACAGAAACAAGACGAATCCACAAGGAAATACCTCGACCGCTTCAATGATGAATGCCTAACGGTCGACGGACTCACGGATTCCGTCGCAAGTCTCTGTCTAACCAACGGGCTCATGAACGAAGATTTTCAAAAACACCTTATCACCAAACCAGTATGGACCATGCACGAGATCCAGAATGTCACCAGAGATTACATCAATGACAAGGAAGTCAGCCAGGTCATCGCCGCCAATAAACGGCAACACGGCAACACCCAGCACGGCAGTTCGGCGCCCCGGCATAACCCACCACCCAGAGAAAATCAGAGGGACCACCCTAAGCCAACAAACGCAAACCGACCGCCTAGAATCGGCAAATTCTCCAATTGCACACCCCTAACAGCTCGAATTACCGAGATATACCACCAAATAGCGGACAGAGGTATCATCCCAAAAGCCCGGCAACTTAAAGAAAGAACGGGTGGCAGCAAAACCTTTATTGCGACTACCACCGAGGATACGGGCACAGGACACAAGACTGTTTCGACTTTAAGGACGCTCTCGAACAAGCCACAAGGGATGGCAAACTCCCAGAGTTCGCCAAAATCATCAGAGAACCAAATCACGCGGAAAGAGACAGGTTGCCAGAAAGAGAAGGGCACAACCCGAGGACACAAAAATAAACCCCCAGGGAAAGCCCAGAAGATGATCCAACCATAATAGTGAACGTTATCACAGGCAAGGACATGTCAGGCAAATCGAAAACAACACTAAAAAAGGACTTCAAATTCCTGGCCGTCAGAGACCAAGCTCCAACCAATACCAACGGCAAAACGATAACTTTCCTACCCAAGGACTGCTAGCACGGCACCTCGGCCGAAGACGCTCCTTTCGTCATCTCGGCAAGAATCGGAACGGGAATAGTCCGGAGAATATTGGTGGACACCGGCACAGACTTCATGCACGGAAAACTTGTCTCTCAACAAATCTCCCTTCGGCAAGTGTACCGAATTTGTCGTCAAGTAAAAACTCACAATAGAGTGAGGTCGAATCCCACAGGGATTGATTGATCAAGCAACTTTAATTAGAAGAATGTTCTAGTTGAGCGAATCCAGAATTTGGGTTGAGAGTTGCAGAAAATACAATGGCGGGAATGTAAATAACAGAAAAGTAATTGCTAGAATTAAAGGACTGGAAGTAAACGACTGAAAATAAAATGCAGAATTGTAAATGGGAATGGGGGATTTGCTCATAAAAGTAAATGGCAAAAATTAAAGAGAATGGGTAAGATCAGAGATGGGGAGTTCATTGGGCTTAGGAGATGTTGCAATTCTCCGGATCAAGTTCATTTTCATCTCTTCCTCAATCAATGCACTCATTGATCTCCTTGGCAATCTTAAGTGATTAAATTACAATTTCTTGCAATTCAATCTCTCAAATCTTGATCAATAGCCAATTCTTTGGTCAATTGCTCATGAGAAGAGATGAAGTATGGTCACTGATTATACCACATGCATTTCCCAAATCAAGTATTGAGAGGGTTATAGTCACATACCCATCCAAACCTAATTTGGTCCAGGATGAGAAAGCATTTCTAGCTTGATCTCTTCATTCCTCTTTCAAGGTTCAAAAGAGATCCAAGTTTGAATAGCTTCTCTTCCAAGATAACTACTCAATTGGATGAAGATCGAAAACTTTCAAGTAAAATTAAGAGGAAAGATAGAAGAAGAATAATGAAAATTAGTATTGATCCATCAAATTACAACAGAGCTCCCTAACCCAATGACAGGGGTTTAGTTGTTCATAGCTCTTGAAAATGAAAACAAAGATGGAGAATACATCATAAAACTAGAATTTGCAAAGAAAGTAAAATACAGAGAGTAGTTCTCTTTTTCCAGCCTCCAGAACTCCTTATCAATTCAAAGCTACTTCTATATATACTACTCTTCTCAGCTTCTAGTGTGATTCTTCAAGTCTTGGGCCTTTGGATCTTTAGTTTGAAGCAGTTCCTTTCTTTATTTGGGCTTGCCTTTACTTGTAGAGAGAAAGTGTGAAGTGGGCGGAGACTTTAGTTCAGGACGTTAGGGGTGTTAATATTTAGTGAGAATATAAGTTCGAGAACGTTAGTGACACTTAACATTGTCACTAACGTTCCAATGCACCCCTTTGCCTCACGTTAAAACCCACGTTAACTAGGTTAACGTGGCTTTTAACGTTGCCTTGTTAACCTTCAAGAACGTTAGTGACACTCAACATTGTCACTAACGTTCCAGCGTGCCCCTTCTTGCTTCACGTTAAAGCCCATGTTAACTAGCTTAACGTGGCTTCTAACGTGGCCTTTGCCATCCTTCGAGAACGTTAATGACATTCAACATTGTCACTAACGTTCCAATGTGCCCCTAGGTCTCACGTTAAAGTCCACGTTAAGCTTGCTTGTCCCTAAGCAAGTACTGGAACAAGAGAATGATGAATGGAATGTCCAGAGGAATGAGTCATTCTTGTGGAAGTTATGTTACTGATTTTATGGTGGTTTCATGCATAGCAACTTAGGTTCATTCCATTACTGGCTTTCAGACCTTTATCATGTCCTAAAACACCCACTTTGTTTATATCCCATGAGACTTTTATTCATTGATCTTTTTATTGTTATTTCAAGGGTTGTTTGTGTTATTTAGGCTAAGTGCTCTGTAAGGGGGCAACTCTTTAAGATAAGCTTTCAGCCAACACTCCCGAACCAGTTGGTTCAAGGTGCTAGGTGTTGAGACACCCCTAAGGACATACTCCCTCAAGCCTATCCCCCATACATACACACCACAGGCATATAGTTTGTTTATTTTCTTTTCTTGAGACCTTGGTGTCCAGCACTTCTTTGGGTTACTAAATGCTCTGTAGTGAAGGTTACTCTTGATAGTGGACTTTCAGCTGATAATCCCGAGTTAGTTAACTCAAGTTACCAGGTGATAAGGCACCCCTAAGAGCTTATTCATCCAAGTAGATCCCTCACACAGGAGCACCACAGACACTTGCCTCAAGATTAAACCATTGATGCCTAGCCTTATTGCTTACTCTTTTTCTTTTGTTTTTCACTTCCATTGTTCTTTCCCTTTTCTCTTCTTAGGATCTTGTTATTAACTTAGTCTCATGAGTGTATCCAAAGCAAAGTACTCAGGCCATATAATTGTCATCCCAGCCTTGTGGTTGAACCAACATAGCTAACTTATGACTACCCCAAAGATTCATGAATGCACTTCCACAATATGAACTCCACTCTGGTCTTTTAAAAACATAAACCTTCTCTTCTTCATTTGATTCAAAAGGAACAAGCATTGTGTAAACTCTGTAAACTCCTTCTGCGAATGCCCTTTGCTCGTCCAATAGTTCTGCCTGTTCTATTTGTCTTCGATGCATCTCATGTATGTGTGCCCCTTGATGTGCTTGGTTGTTGATTAGCCTCTGGGTGGATTCTTGTTGCTCGTTTTGCCTTTGTTCCATCCTGTTGAATGCTTCTCCCCATTGTTGTCCTTGGCTTAGTTGCTGTTTCATCATTTGCCTTTGCCACTCACCTTGCTGAGTCATCCATCTTGAAAGTGTTTCCTTTTGCTGCCCCATCATCTGTAGTTGAAGCTCTTTCTGTGCTCCTTGGCTTTCCAAATATTGTCTAGATAAGCCATCAATGGCCTCCTACAATTGGTGCATGTCCAAGGTCTGTTGTGCTTGACCCTCTGAGACTTGGCCTTCCACTACTTGAGGGGATGTCCTCTTTCTTTGCTTCCGTTGAGGCAGGGGGGATGCTGCAGCATTCATCCTTCGGACCGTTATTGGAATGCCCTCCTTTATCCAAACGGGGTCCTCATCTTCAAAAACCACCCTAGCTTTCTTGCATATTCGGTAAATAGTGCTGGGGTAACCTAATGTTCCTCTTGAGTCGCTTTTCTCTGCCATCTTTCTAATGCCTTGAGCTATGATCTCATGAACTTTGATTTCTCCTCCCTTGAGTATACAATGCACCATTGTTGCTCTCTCGAGATTCACCTCCGAGTTGTTTGCAGCTGGGAGAATAAACCTCCTCACTAGCTCGAACCACCCCTTAGCTTCAGGAGTGAAGTCTGTTCTCTTAATGAACTTTGGTTTATTTCCTGCACCCCTTTCCCAGTCAGCTCCTGGTACACAAAGGTCTCGTAAAAGCTGGTCATAATTGGGGTTGTTGTCTAATCTTGAGTGGTAACTTTCTTCTTCAAACGGTATAGACTAGCTTCAATGCTCTCATTACACTCATGGGACCAAAATCCACCATTGTTCCTCTCACAAAGCTTGTATATGACTCATCTTTCTTATCATATCTGACTGTATTTGCATAAAATTCTCTTATGAGATTTGCATTCACCTTAGTGACCGGGTCAGTGAGGAGCTCCCATCTTCTCCTTTCTACCTTCTCTGTGATTTCGGGGCATTCAGTCTTCTTAACTTGAAATCCCAGCTCATAGATGATTTCCTTATCAACCATCCACCCGTATTGCAATGCATGATGCAAGCTTCTAAATCTCTTCTCATCATATGGGTGTTCTTCCATGGGTTCCTTTCCCTCCCTTCTTTTAGAACTTGAAGATGCCATGAATGATGATTAATATGTGAAGGTGGTAAGGTTGTGGAGACTTTTGGTTGTTTAGGGTTTTATGGCAATGAAGAGAGTGAGAGGAGGAATGTTTATAATCAGATAGGGGGTGTATTGTATCGAAATGAAAAGTGGTGAAGGGTGTGTGATGACAATGAAGGGTGGTACGGACAAGGGTCGTTTATATAAAGAGGTTGTGAGAGAATGGAGGGTGTAGATTGATGAAGTGGTCACTTGATGGACGGTTAGGGTTATGCATGGCTAGAAGACAAGGATCATCACTTTATGATGGGGATTGCTCGGTCTTCTAGGGGTTCCATTTTTTTCAATGTTGCATGGCAACATTTTCCAATGTATTCCCTCTTTAGAACAAGTGTGTAACCCCTCCTCTTGTGGTGCCCGAACCTTCTTTGTTTGGTTGTCCAATCTATCCCTTTTTATGCTCCTTTTCTTTTCCTATAAAGATTTAAAATAAGAAAATTAATATCATAAAAAAAATTCAAACTCTACTGCTAGAATAAAATGAAAAAGGATTTGATTGTTTATTTATGAATTCCAACTAACTAACTAACTATTGGTGGGTCCTTATATGCATTTTGGTGGCACCATGGGGTGACACCAAACTTAGTTTGAAGCAATGTGATGAAAAATTTTGTTCAAAGCTCCCAAGACTAGCATGCATCTTGGTTTGCTTTGAACACCAAACTTGTTCTTCACTATATACTGCATGATAAAGATTTCACCAAATGTTCGTCAAGTTTGGGTTGAAATTCATAAACATTGATTTATTCATTATTTTAAAAACATATAAAACATGGGTTGCCTCCCATGAAGCGCTTCTTTAGCGTCACTAGCTTGACGTTTTTCCTTCATCAGGGTGGTTGGTAGTGCTTAAAGTCCTCCCCTCTTGCTGTGGACTTGTATCCATTGGTTGGATCAATGATCTCCACATGTTCCAGGGAAAGAACTCAGTTGATAGTGAAGACCTTAGGTAACTGAGATGGTACAGTAGGGAGATTAGGGGGAATATCTGGGAAGTAAGCTGAGACAACTCTATCCCCTGGAGAGAAATCTTCCGTAGGGATTTTCTTGTTCCTCCATCTCCTTGGTACCTTCTTCTTTGTTTCTTTTGAGGTTGCCTTCCCCTTGGTGACCTCTTTTCTCCAAGGAGTTATGATGTTGTCTTCACCTGCCTCTAGAGGTTTGGGTTCCTCCAACTTTTCTTTGAGCTGTGGCAATTGCTGTTTTTCTTGTTTATCAATTGAGGGGGTTTCAGAATGAACTGGCTGTGCTTCAGTGCTTGTCTCCTCCTTCAGTGTCTCCTTATCGTTTGTGCTTAGTTCCTTGTCCTCTTGATCTGTTTCTTGTGAGAGTTTGAAGACGTTGAAGCTGAGTCGTTCATCATGGATTCTCAATATTAGCTCCCCTTTCTCTACATCAATAAGTGCTCTGGCCGTAGCTAGGAATGGTCTTCCCAATATGATTGGGTGAGTGTGACTCTCTTCCATGTCCAGAATGACAAAGTCTGTTGGGAGAAAGTACTTTCCAACCTTTAGCAACACATTTTCCACCACTCCTATTGCTTGCTTTTGAGTTTTGTCAGCCAGTCTGATGATTACATCTGTGGGCATTATCTCATTAATCTGCAGCCTCTTCACCAGGGATAAAGGCAATAAGTTGATGCTGGCCCCCAAATCACATAGTGCTCTATCGAACATAGTTTCACCTATGGCACAAGGGATGTGAAAACTCCCTGGGTCTCTTCTTTTCGTAGGCAACTCAGGTTGAATAAGGGCACTACATTCTTTGTTCATCACTATAGTCTGGCCTCCTTTATGTGAGCTTTTCCTGGGAAGAAGTTCCTTCATATACTTGATGAATGCAGGTATTTGTTGAATTGCCTTGATGAATGGTATGTTTACATGCAGAGATGCAAACAAGTCTAGAAACCTTGAGTATATTCTCTTTCCCACAGCACCATTGAGCAGTTGAGGGAAGGGAGCATAGAGCTTCAGCAACTCTTGTTGTGAAATTTCTGGTCCTTGGTGATTTCTATCCTCCTCCTTTATTGAGTTGTCTTCAGGTTGTTTGCAAAGTTTGCCTTGCTTGTCTTCAGTCTCTTGATCACTCGTAGTGACCATTTTGCAATCTTCCCATCTTACTTTCTTTGCTTCTCCTTTGGGGTTCTTCTCCGTGTCACTTGGGAAGCTATCAGTAGTGCAGGTATTTGTTGAATTGCCTTGATGAATGGTATGTTTACATGCAGAGATGCAAACAAGTCTAGAAACCTTGAGTATATTCTCTTTCCCACAGCACCATTGAGCAGTTGAGGGAAGGGAGCATAGAGCTTCAGCAACTCTTGTTGTGAAATTTCTGGTCCTTGGTGATTTCTATCCTCCTCCTTTATTGAGTTGTCTTCAGGTTGTTTGCAAAGTTTGCCTTGCTTGTCTTCAGTCTCTTGATCACTCGTAGTGACCATTTTGCAATCTTCCCATCTTACTTTCTTTGCTTCTCCTTTGGGGTTTTTCTCCGTG
>NC_029794.2:74248102-74251318 GCF_000816755.2 Arachis ipaensis | reverse complement strand
CTGCTACTTGGTTCATCTCCATCTTCTTGGTGAGGTCAGCTAGCTGCTGGGTAATGAGCTTGTTTTGGGCCAACAGAGCATCTACATTGTTTAGCTCCATCACTCCTCTTGTGTTCCCTCTTTCGAAAGCATAGAAGTAGTCGTTTTCTGCTACTATTTCAATAACATCTATGGCTTCCTCAATGGTCTTCTTCTTGTTCAAGGATCCTCCAGATGAATGGTCCACGGCCTTCTTTGACTCATAAGAGAGCCCTTCATAGAAAATGTGCAGCTGGACCCATTCGTTGAACATGTCAGGTGGACATTTCCTTGTTAAGTCCTTGAACCTCTCCCATGCTTCATACAGAGTCTCACCATCTTGTTGCCTGAAAGTTTGAACCTCAGCTCTCAGCCTATTGATTCGTTAAGGAGGGTAAAATCTTGCTAAGAATTTGTTCACCACATCCTCCCAAGTTGTCAAGCTCTCCCTTGGGAAAGATTCCAGCCACTTGGCTGCCTTGTCCCTGAGTGAGTAAGGAAATAAGAGCAGTCTATAGGCGTCAGGATGAACACCATTAGATTTCACTGTGTCACATATTCTCAGGAAGGTGGTCAAATGTTGATTGGGGTCTTCTTGAACACCTCCTCCAAACGAACAGTTGTTCTGAACAAGGGTGATGAGCTGTGGTTTAAGTTCAAAGTTGTTGGCATGGATTGTTGGCTTTTGGATGCTACTTCCACAATTGCCTGGGTTTGGATTAATGTAAGAGCCCAAAACTCTTCTATCCTCCCCAGCATGATTTGCTCCACCTCCTCTGCCATGGTTGTGAGTCTCTTCTTCATGATGATTTTCCATGTTTTCTTCCATGTTTGGTTCAAAGTATTCCTCAAAGTGTTCCTCCTCTTCTTCAGCACTAACTACACGTTTTTTTTTTGCCTCCCTCCTTAGTCTAAGGAAGGTTCTCTCAGGTTCAGAATCAAAGGGAGTTGAAGCCCCGCTTCTTCTCCCTGTCATACAACTAACAAGTACAAGCAAAGAAAATAGATGAAGACAGTATTTGTGTCAGAATTACTGTTAGTTGTGGGTGATGCAATATATCAAACAGTTAGTGGGTTAGCAAACAGAATTGAAAATAACAAAGAAAAACAAAAGAGTAGAGGGGGAAGGGAAGAAGTTTAACTAAAACAAAAAGTAAATTACTCAAACAGAAAAATGAAATTCACAAAATAAAAATGCTCAATCTAGTGATCTTCTAATTTAATCATTGTTGATGCACAATCAATCCCCGGCAACGGCGCCATAAACTTGATGCACGAAAAACTTGTCTCTCAACAAATCTCCCTTCGGCAAGTGTACCGAATTTGTCATCAAGTAAAAACTCACAATAGAGTGAGGTCGAATCCCACAGGGATTGATTGATCAAGCAACTTTAATTAGAAGAATGTTCTAGTTGAGCGAATCCAGAATTTGGGTTGAGAGTTGCAGAAAATACAATGCGTTAGTGACACTCAACATTGTCACTAACGTTCCAGTGTGCCCTTTAAAGCCCACGTTAACTAGGTTAACGTGGCTTCTAACGTGGCCTTTGCCATCCTTCGAGAACATTAATAACATTCAACATTGTCACTAACGTTCCAATGTGCCCCTAGGTCTCACGTTAGAGTCCACGTTAACTAGGTTAACGTGGCTTCTAACGTGGCCATCCTTAGCCATCCCAACGTTAGTGACAATGTTGAGTGTCACTAACGTTGGCTCATCCTTCATTCCTCATCGTTAGCTTCCACGTTAACCAAGTTAACGTGGAAGTTAATGTGACTCTTGGGGGTTGTGTGGTTGCTTCAACGTTAGTGACAATGTTGAGTGTCACTAACGTCGTCGACAACTCTTCATCCCTTACGTTAGTTCCCACGTTAACCAAGTTAACGTGGGAGTTAACGTGGTACTTTGCATTATAGGCCAACGTTAGTGACAATGTTGAGTGTCACTAACGTTGGCTTCTCTTCCCCCTTAACGTTAGAGGCCACGTTAACTAGGTTAACGTGGCTTCTAACGTGGCCACTTATGAGTAATTGCCAACGTTAGTGACAATGTTAAGTGTCACTAACGTTGGCTCAACTTCTTTTCTCCGCGTTAGAGTTCACGTTAACTTAGTTAACGTGACTCTCTAACGTGGGCATTGATGGCTTTTTGAGAGTGTTATTGGCAATCACTTTTCTCATTAACCTTGCAAGTTACCTCCCCTTTTCTTGCTTCCTTTTGGTCCTGAAATCAAGCAATAAAGTGCATCAAAGCTCTAGTCCAAGTCATGAGTAATGCAACATAATATTTGTCACTAAACTTATGCAAAATCCTCATGAAATTATGTAAAATGCACAATGTATGCTTGAATCAAGGCATAGGTGAATATCTACCCAAAACTAGCTTATTTCCTAAAGAAATGCATGAAACTAACCTAAAAACAGTAAAGAAAAGGTTAGTGAAACTGGCCAAGATGCCCTGGCATCAAGACTCTAACATCCTTTTCCGAGGAGCCTTCGACAAGCTCGGGCTCCGCAACGAAAATCTCCAAACACACCGCAACGGCGTCACGGGACTCGGGGAAAATTTTCTCAAACCAGAAGGTTCCATCACCCTCTCCTTCACCATCGGAACAGGTAACCAAAGGATGACAGTTCTATCCGAATTCGTGGTCCTAAAAGACTCCACCGCTTACAACGTCATCCTCGGGAGAAAAACAATCAATGATTTCTTGGCCATCATCTTCACCAAATACCTTCTTACGAAATTCATAACGGAAGACGACTCCATCGAGACCATCCATGGAGACCGGGAAGTCACGGCAGAATGCGACAACACCAACCTGGCTTTACGGAAAAAATCCCGTGACACGGCTGGGATATTCCTAGCCGACCGACCTAGACGCCCGACAAGACGGCCAACCTAGGCCAGAACCGGAAGCCGACATGGAAAAACTACAAGTAGGGCAAACCAAAGACGAATACACCTTCATCAACAGGAACCTCCCATATGACCTTAAAGAAGACCTTTCCCAATTTTTCAAACAAAACAGAGACTTGTTCGCTTTTATGCCAGCCGACATTCCTGGGATAGACCCCGACCTAATGTCCCACCGACTAGCCGTAGACCCCAAAGCTAAACCCGTGGCACAAAGGAGACGGAAAATATGGTCAGACCGAGCGACCGAGGTCAAGAGACAAGTACAAGCCCTACTTGAA
>NC_029794.2:74240136-74248096 GCF_000816755.2 Arachis ipaensis | reverse complement strand
ACATCGTACTAGTAAAAAAGTCCAACAGGAAGTGGCGAATGTGCGTCGACTACACGGACCTCAACAAAGCCTGTCCAAAAGACGCATTTTCCCTACCAAACATCGACGGGTTGGTAGACGCCGCATCCGGACATCGATACCTCAGCTTCATGGATGCATACTCCGGCTATAATCAAATACCCATGCACCAACCCGACGAAGAAAAAACGGCATTCATCACCCCCGACGGAACATACTGCTACACAGTCATGCCCTTCGGCTTGAAGAACGCCGGAGCCACCTACCAACGGCTCGTTAACAAGATATTCCAGAACCTGTCAGGAACAAAACTAGAAGTCTACATAGACGACATGCTCGCCAAGACCGACTCCGGCGAACAACTCATCAGCGACCTCAAGGTCATAATGAACACCCTACGAAACCATCAAATGCGACTCAACCCGACAAAATGCGCATTCGAAATGGAGGCAGGGAAGTTCCTCGGCTTTATGATCACACAACGTGGAGTTGAAGCCAACCCAGAGAAATGTCGCACCGTCCGTGAGATGACAAGCCCAAAAAACATAAATGACATCCAAAAGCTCACCGGCCGACTGACAGCAATATCTCGCTTTCTCGGAGCATTAGCTCAAAAGGCAATCCCCTTCTTCAGACTGATGAAAAAAGGAACCCCCTTTAAATGGGAAGCAGAATGCGAAGAAGCATTCCAACATTTCAAGAAAGTCCTAGTGGAACCACCAGTCCTCGCCAAACCCCAAACAGGGGAGACTCAACAGAAGAAGCACTCGCGGCGGCACTCATCCGCGAAAACGAGAAGAAAGAACAAAAACCCATAAATTTCATAAGCAAGGTCCTACAAGACACGGAAACTCACTACTCGCGCCTGGAAAAGCTAGCCTTCACCCTCCTCATGGCCTCCCGACGTCTGCGGCAATATTTTCAGGCCCACCCCGTGACAATTCGAACCGACCAAGCAGTTAAACAGGTACTACAAAAACCCGATTTAGCGGGCAGAATGCTAGCATGGTCCATCGAACTATCCCAGTTCGATATCAAGTTCGAACCCCGATACGCAATCAAAGCACAGGCCATGGCGGACTTCATCGCCGAGATGACGCCGGGAAACTCCACCCTCGAATCATGGAAACTACACGTTGATGGCTCCTCGAACGTCACTTCCGGAGGTGCCGGAGTCATTCTCGAAAGTCAAAACGGAGTCGTGATTGAACAGTCAGTATGATACGAATTCCCAGCCTCAAACAACCAAGCAGAATATGAGGCCCTCCTGGCAGGCTTAGCCCTAGCCAATGAAGTCGGAACAAAGGTCCTGGAAATAAATACGGATTCGCAAGTAGTCAGTTCCCAAATTAATGGAGACTACCAAACACGAGACCCCCTGCTACAACAATACCTTGCCAAAGTTAACAAACTAAAGGAAGAATTCAACCACATAACCATACGGCACGTCCCCAGGGAACGTAATGCCAGGGCCGACCTCCTCTCCAAACTAACCAGCACTAAACCAGGACACGGCAACAAATCGCTAATTCAGGAAGTCGTCAAATCACCGTCCATATCCACGACGGCTAACGCCTATCTGACACTCTCATACCAAGGATCGTGGACCTACCCCATCCTACAATATCTCCTCAAAGGAACACTGCCCGAAGACCCCAAAGGGGAAAAACGGACAAAAAGGGAAGCCGCCAACTATACAGTCATCGCGGGACAACTATACAAATGCGGATTCTCGCAACCCCTGATCAAATACGTCAAAACTGGGGACACGGAGTACATACTCTGCGAAATCCATGAAGGTTGTTGCGGCCACCACGTCGGCGGTAAAACCCTTGCCCAAAAAGTCATCCGGGCCGGCTACTTCTGGCCCACGGTCATCCGGGACTCCGCGCAGGTAGTAAAAAATTACGACAAATGCCAAAGGCACGCCAATATCCACCAAGCAGCCCCACACCAGCTCAGCATCATATCGGCAAAGCAACCATTCGGCACCTGGGGGATCGACCTTGTTGGACCTTTTCCCACGGCACCCGGCCAACTCCGATACCTCATCGTCGCCATAGACTACTACACTAAGTGGATCGAGGCTGAGCCCCTAGCCTCTATCACAGCAACCCAATGTCGAAAATTCCTCTGGCGTCAGATCATCACCCAATTCGGGATCCCTGAGATCGTCATCTCGGACAACGGAACCCAATTCGCTAACAAAAAATTCAGAGAATTCCAAAAAGGACTATGCATATCCCACCGTTTTAGCTCAGTAGAACACCCCAAAACAAACGGACAGGTGGAATCCGCAAACAAAATAACAGTTAAAGGACTCAAGAAACGGCTCGACGAAGCCAAAGGACTATGGGCGGACGAACTCGAATCGGTCTTATGGTCGTACCGCACGACCCCCCAAACAGCCACCGGGGAAACCCCTTCCGATTAACATACGGCACGGAGGCTGTTATCCCAGTGGAGATAGGAGACCCCAGTCCACGGAGAACGATCAGGGGTAATGACAAAGAAGCAGAATGAGACCTCACTGACGAAGTAAGAAGCATAGCCCATCTCAGGGAACTAGCCCTAAAACAGAGAATCAGCCTAAGATACAACAACAGAGTCATCCGACGAGAATTCGCAACTGCCGACCTCGTCCTACGACGAAATGACATCGGTCCCCCAACCCCAGGAGAGGGGAAACTCACTTTCAACTGGGAAGGACCATACAGAATCAAGGCTGCAATCGGAAAGGGAGCATACAAGCTCGAACGGCTTAACGGCGACGAAGTCCCGAGGACATGGAACGCCGCCAACTTACGACGATACTACACTTAGACCGACCTCCCTAGGTTACCCTTTTTATATTATGTCTTTTTCTTACTTATCTTCCCCTTTTACAATTTTAAATTTCAGAATTCGCCTAAGTGACAATCCGGGTACTCTTTCCCGCCATAGACGGAGGGTTTTAACGAGGCCCAACCATCAATAAAATTTCATTAAGCTATTTTCATCTTCTTTTTCCTTTTTAAAGTGTCCTAAATACGGAAAAAAAATACGGCCACCACTGGGGGACCGATAACCCCCCAGGCCCGAAATACGGATATCCATGAAAAACCGACCTCACGACGGTCCGCTAACCCCAAACAAAGGGAACAAAATAAAAAATAGAATAGCTTAAAACGGAATACAAAAAGAGGCCCGAACGGCCCAAAAATTATTAAACGAAGTTTAAAACTATGAGTTCACAGTTACACGGCCCACGGCCAACCAAATACCCAAAGCAAAAACCATGTTCAAAGCAAATTCAAAATACAAGATATAAAACTACTCAAGGTCGACAATTTGGCCATCACGGACGGTCTTGAAAGCCCCCATCACAGACACGTCCACACACGGAGCCAACACCAAGGCCTGAGCCCTCATCGTCTCCTCGGTGGCAGCAATCGTACCCTTAGCATCAGCCAACAACTCCGTCTTCTCTTTCCTCAGGGCAGCAACTTCGGCCTTCAAAACTTTCAGCTCACCAAGAAACACGGCAGCCTGAGAACCCGCGTCGGAAGCCCGTTGCCGCTCCTCGCCTAGTTGGGAAAGAAGTGAAGTCTCGACCTCGGAAAGACAAAGGATCTCCGCCCCGGCTTCCTCGGAAGACTTCACCGCCTTCTCCCTCGCTACCTCGGCAGCCTCGAGCTGCTCTTTCAACTTAGCCACCTCAGCTTGCGAATGACGGAGCTTCTTGTCCAACAAACCAACTTGAGCCATCACGGGCTCAGCCTTCCGAACAACAATAGTAGATCAGAGGAGGGCACGATACACCGACTTAGCCTGGAACGAAACATCACAATCATCAAAAAACGGCTCTGTGCCAGGCATCAAGTGTTGATCTATGAACCCTGAAGCATCAAAACATCGATCCATCACACTGGGCACAGCACCCTCCTCCTCAAAAGTCTCGCTGCTAGGTTTCTCAGTCCTCTTTCTCTTCTGAGAAGCCTCGGCAACCGTGACCACGACGACTTCAGGCGAGTTCACAGGACCAGGTGAAGCCCGAGCGTCGGCCCTCACCCCCGATGAAACCACCTCCTGAGAAACAGCCTGAGAGTCCATGGCGGGATTAGAGACAGGGGTAGCAGGAGACGACGATCCCTCCTCCCGACCCATCGCTGCCTTCAGCTGCGCCATGGAAGTCAAACCACCAGCCATCTCAACTAAAAGAAACTAAAAGAAAAATCAAGTTACAAAAATGGGAAAACAAACATGAAAAACCGAAAAAGAGACAGCCACACACCAATATACGTCCGACAAGCCTCAGGATCCCCCATGACGTCTCGAGGATTTAACGGGCGCTCACCAAACAAATGCCACAAGACACTAGCAATGTCCTTATCCTCGGGAGACAAACCATCATAAGTAAACTTAGTCAAAACCGACGGCCCGGCACAGAAATTCCAATAGTCAGAAACCGGCGCACGCCCTCTAATGACAACTGATGAGCGGATAATTTATACGCTTTTTGACATTGTTTTTAGTATGTTTTTTAGTAGGATCTAGTTACTTTTAGGGATGTTTTCATTAGTTTTTATGTTAAATCCTATTCCAGCATGATCGAGAACCGACCGATGAATAGCCGTGCCGTGACAGGGTGCGTTGACCATTTTCACTGAGAGGATAAGATGAAGCCATTGACAAGGGTGATACCTCCAGACGATTAGCCGTGCCGTGACAGGGCATTGGATCATTTTCCTAAGAGATGACCGAAAGTAGCCATTGACAGTGGTGATGTATCACATAAAGCCAGCCATGGAAAGGAGTAAGACTGATTGGATGAAGATAGCAGGAAAGCAGAGGTTCAGAGAAACGAAAGCATCTCCATTCGCTTATCTGAAATTCTCACCAATGAATTACATAAGTATTTCTATCCTTACTTTATGTTTTATTTACATAATATATTGTAGCCCATATGAGTCAACTTAACTAAGATTTACAAGGTGACCATAGCTTGCTTCATACCAACAATCTCCGTGGGATTCGACCCTTACTCACGTAAGGTATTACTTGGACGACCCAGTGCACTTGCTGGTTAGTTACACGGAGTTGTGAACCATGGTCTTGGCATCATGTTTTTGGCGCCATTACCAGGGAAAGAAAGAGCGATGAATTTTACATAATTAAAGTGTAATCACGATTCCGCGTACCAACAACCAAAACCGATGATGCCCCTGGACGGGGCGCACCTTAAAGTACTCTCTCTTAAAACCATGAAAAGAGTCTTCAAACAAACCAAAAATACAGCGATGAGGCTGAGCCCGGAACGACATATACCCTTTCTTATGCTTCCCCTCCTTAGACGGAAGAGTATATAAGAAAAGAAAAAGGAAGACAGGAATAGAAACTGGGAGATCAAGATATTTACACACAAGCTCAAAAGTTCGAACGGCTGCCCAACTATTCGGGTGAAGCTGGACGGCACCACGGAACACCGACTCAGCAGCTCCTGAACAAACGGCGAAAAAGGAAGCCGCACGCCGAGCCGAGTGAACATCAACATGTAAAACCACATCCAGTCCGGCACAGTGGGCGAATGGAGGTTCAAGTAACAAACGCGCTCGTCGGCATCCGGGAGGACGAGCTCATACTGCCTCTCCTCATCACCACCACCATAAATCGCCCCCTGATCACGGAGCCTTTGAAGATCATCCTCCGTCATCCGTGACGGAACGCCCCACACATCGCTAGTCACCCAAGTGTAGCGAGCGGGGACGCCCCTAGAAGGGGATATCGGGACACCCACACCCTCACTTCTCCGCCGGTGCATACCTAAAACAGGGAGGAGCACCACCATCAGCTTACTAACCCTACGCAGAAGCAAGAAAAAAACCTACCACAACTACCAACACGGCGGTGCTCAGCCCCTTCAAGACACGAATACCACCACCCCAAAACACAAAAACGCAGCACAAAAAGGAAAATGGTAGAACAATTCATGGCAAATACAGAACAACGAACATCACAAGAGTGAAAAACAAGAAAGAACAGAGAAAACCAACCTGACAACGCAGAAAAAGCCTGAGAAAAAGATGAGAAACAGATGCTCCACCTCGAAGCAACACCAAAAATGCCACACAGGAAAAGAACAATTTCCTTCAGAAGAAAGAGCGAAAGTGAAATAAAATGAACGAAGGAAGTAAAAAAGGAAAACCAAAACGGTTTTTAAAAAGGGACAGCAAAAGACACAAATAGCCCTAAGCAATAAATGGCGCGTAGGGGCAAAAAAGGAAAACGTCCCCTCACATTAAATGCCACCTCGAAAAAAAACCAATAAAGCACGCCTCGAAGAACGCAACGGACGCAGCGGACACAGAAGATTCGCGTCAGACCAAAATGGCCAGACGAACCTTCAGCGCGATCAGCAAAGCCAATACCGAGATACCGACCTCCTTTCAAAGAATCAAACGACCGTCCGAGAAAAACTAAAGACCCAACCCGCGGTCAAAGCCACATCTCCCAGCGACAGACCGACCTTGCTCGCTTTCCCGCTGCGGGGGCAACTGTTACGGATCCGACCCTTGGATCCCGGACCCAAGGTTAGACCCGAACCCGGCTTCATGGGTCCAACCCGCCTCTCTCTTCTAGAAGGCCCGAAGCCGGTCCTCTAGAACTCCTAACCGACTTTCGAAATCAAACGTCTTCCCTATCTTAGCCAAATAAGATAAGATAAGATAACTCCCATCACCTATAAATAGAGGACCCAAGTCCCTACAGGTATTCATTCATTTCTCACACCTTATACCTCTTAGATCCATTTTGACTTGAGCGTCGGAGTGTCTTTGCATGTACCTCCCCCCATTGCTTCAGTCAAATCATCCGGCATCTGCCTCGACCCGCAAGTTTCCGATCCATCTCTCAACGCGCACCGAAGACATCCGGTACAAATTGATATCATTTAATAAATTTATAATGTTAAAATTTAAATTTAATTTTAAAAGACTAAAATGCACTTTTCATATAATTTTAAATGATAAAAAAATCTTTAAATAATTAAAGTTGTTTTATTAAATTAAAAAAGTAAAAATTTTGAATTTGAATTTTTTTTCTTTAGTAACTAAAAGAAACAACACAGGAATGTGAATTTGAATTTAATTAATGGAACCAAATATATTATTTAATATTAAGTTTAAATATTAAGATGTTCTTTTTGGATTAGATTACTTAAACGAGTTAGAAAGTAAAATTTTAAATTTTAATTTAAAACACTAAAATAAGAGAAAAAATAGAAGATTAGAACAATTAAAATAGGAGAACAACAGAGGAGTATGACAGTATCACCACTCACACCACATGGGAGAAGTAGGCGGTGAGTAAGGTGAAGTGCCTCCGAGATGGCAACAACACGATGATAAAAACTATGAAGGAGATGCTACGTTAAATGAGACGCCAGTAACTGTGGTGAATGGTGGTAATGAATTTCGTTAGAAGTGAGATTTGAGAAAGAGAGCAATGAGGTAAAATAAATATAAATGGTTTTTTAATTTAAAGCAGAAGAGGTAAAATAAATATAAAAAAATAATAAAATTTTTAACTGCAAAAAATTAATTTAAAAATATTTTAATAAGTAAAGATGGGAGATTAATATTTTATGATTATTTTATGGTTTTTATTTAAAAGTATAATTTTAAGTTAGTGTTAATTTTTTAAATATTAACTTTTTAAAAAAATATAATTTTTTGGCATTAATTGTTTAATGATGTTATTAATATATAACAAAAGCTCCATTAATAGAAAATATGTTTTAGAATACTGTGCTAATACATATTACAATATTAATAATGTAAAGGAGTTTTAAAATTCCAAACAATACAGGAGTAATATAACATTCACCAGTAAACTATACACACAAACAGAGAGATATTAACGATAATTTTTCGATTAATTCAAATTATTATAATAATACAAATAT
>NC_029794.2:74214378-74240084 GCF_000816755.2 Arachis ipaensis | reverse complement strand
TTTTTACTTTTTACGTTCAATCACATGTCCTTACAACCATTCTTTACAATGATTAAGTAGATGGAAACTATCCAAATAAAATCTAAAATTCTTACCACATCATCGATTCACTTGAAGGAATGAGTGAAATTATTGCATTAATTTTTATTTTGCTTACTTTTGAAGCGAATAAGAGTGATCCTATTAGCCATGGGCCATACAACCACAAAAATCAAAAGGAAAAAGAAAAGAATAAAGCATTCACTTATTAGAAAATTGGTATTTTCTTATATCTTTCATGATTAAAGGTGTGATTAAGGGAATATAGAAATGGCAGTTGCATTATATGGTATCACAAAGCATTTGGGGAGGGGTAGATATCTCAAAGATATGCAAGCCAAGGGAAATTTAATTTTGTGGCTTTCGACGAAAAGAGTATTTTTGTCCAATCAACCAGAAAGGAAAACCCTTTGAAGGCTCATTTATAAATAGTCACCAACTCAAGACAAACATACCAGACATAATCATAACCTTTTTTATTTTTCTAAAATCTATAATGCTATGACAAATACAAATTTATCTGGCCCCGCAATTCAGGGGAGCATTAATTTCAATATATAGCCATAGTTGTTCTCCAATTTCGGAATATTTTAGGATGTATAAAAATTCTTGCATAGATTTTACTTTATATTTGCCTTTTCAATTCAATGGGACCATATAAAGATGAAATTATCAAATCCATGTGATAGCTTTCATGTGGTGTACTGGGAGTCTTCAACAATCCTTTTGGCATGATATTTGGACTCTTATTAGTAAGTTGGGTGAATTTATTCCATAAGTTGATATTTGATATTTCTGAATTGAATTATTCTATTAATGATATTTGGAGTAATAGTTTGTGAAATTTTGATAGACTAGCAACTCCAATTTATGAAGATATTAAACAAGTTATTCAAAGCATAAATCCTGAATATCTCGGCAACAGTGACCCAGGTTTGTGCTGGCGGCCAATAGTATCAAAACTATACATTGCTAGAAAGGATTACATGTGGTTAGCTAGGCATAAATTTAGATAGAATGATCAGAATAGGTGGAAATGGTTGTGAAAAATTAATTTTTTTGAAAAAAGTTAAAATTTTCATTTGGCTATTGGCTTGACTTACATTCGATCCTTCCAACGGAACGGAAATGTTTCACACTTTCACTTTAGGCGTCATCTCTCTGCTGCAGACTACTGTCCGAGATGTGGGTTAGATAAGAAGACAGTGGAAAATTGTGTAAGAGATTGTGAGAAATCTAGAGTTTTATGTAAATTGTTGGATTCTTCAATTTTTAATGTTGTAATCAGTAGTTTTGGCTCTTGAATTTGAAAGGTGCTGTTTGGCAGAGAATTAATTCTTGGAATTAGGTTGTAGTGGATATGAAGATACCCTTGTAATAATATTTTTAATCCAGATAATTTTTGGTATGATAATAAGACTGTTGTCAATGCCAGAATCATTACAAATGATCTTCGATTTTTTTTTTTGAACGAAGAGTTCAACACAACGAGTGGAGCAAGAAGAGTAGCAAAATAGAAACAAGTTAAGAAAATAAATAGAACAAATAGAAAATGTAGATATCCCTTTGTCATCTCCGACATTGCCATCAACAACAAAAGGGGTCTGCACCTAACCACTCTTTGTAGTTCAGAAAAGACAAGTTGATAATCTCATCAACCCCTTTTTCTTTGTTCTGAAAAATCCTTCGGTTCCGTTCCAACCATATGTTCCAAATGATCGCACAGAAGCACACCATCCACCTCTTACACTCTTGCTTTGTTTTTGAGTTCCCAGTCCAACTTTGGAAGTATTCCTTCACTGTACCTGGACAAACCCATTGCATTCTAACATATGACAACTAAGCATACCAAACCTGCCAAGAAAAGCTACAACCAAGAAATATATGGTGGCCATATTCAACACCATTGTTACATAACACATTAAAATTATCTTCTTGGTGAATGACCCCAAGCTGACTCAGTCTCTCCTTCGTATTGACTCTGCCAATCAGGGCAAACCAGATAAACAACTCTACTCTGGGAGGGACCAGGCCTTTCCAAATAGTCCTTGTGAAACTGTAGCTTGATATATCCTCCGGGACCATTTCCACCTGCAACACCTGCACAAATGAGTTAGTAGAGAAAATTCCTTGTTTATCATACTTCCATACAACTGTATCCTCTCTCCCAAGATCAAGTTTAACCAGCCTCAGAGTGTTGTGAAGCTAGTTCACTAAATCCAACTCCCATTGGAATAATTCTCTCCTCCACTGAAAATTCCATATCCAAGCGAACCCATCCCAAAACCCACAATCCCCTATCATTGACCCTGTTTGGTTTGAAACTGAGAAGAGCTTTGGAAAGCGGTCTTTCAAAGAACCTCCATGAATCCAGACATCCTCCCAAAATCGAGTTCGTCTCCCATCACCCACCTCCATGGACAACCCAGTAATCATCTTTTGCCTGACTTCTTGATTCTTAAACTGTAGCTGACAAATATCCTTCTGGTGTGCGAAATCTTGATCTTTACTTCCTTGGTAACGGCGCTAAAAACTTCATACGCACGTTCATATTCTTAATTTTGTTTCACAACTTCGTACAACTAACCAGCAAGTGCACTGGGTCGTCCAAGTAATAAAACCTTACGTGAGTAAGGGTCGATCCCACAGAGATTGTTGGTATGAAGCAAGCTATGGTCATCTTGTAAATCTCAGTCAGGCAGATATCAAATGGTTATGGAGTTTTCGAATAATAATAATAAATAAACAGAAAATAAAGATAGAAATACTTATGTAAATCATTGGTGAGAAATTCAGATAAGCGTATAGAGATGCTTTCGTTCCTCTGAACCTCTGCTTTCCTGCTGTCTTCATCCAATCATTCCTACTCCTTTTCATGGCAAGCTTTCTGTAAGGCATCACCGTTGTCAATGGCTACATCCCGTCCTCTCTGTGAAAAAGGTCCAAATGCTCTGTCACGGCACGGCTAATCATCTGGAGGTTCTCGATCATACGGGAATAGGATTCACCCTCCTTTTGCGTCTGTCACTACGCCCAGCACTCGCGAGTTTGAGGCTCGTCACAGCCATCCCTTCCCGGATCCTACTCGGAATACCACAGACAAGGTTTAGACTTTCCGGATCTCAAGAATGGCCATCCATGGGTTCTAACTTATACCACGAAGATTCTGATTAAGAAATCCAAGAGATACTCATTCAATCGAAGGTAGAACGAAAGTGGTTGTCAGGTACACGTTCATAGGGAATGATGATGAGTGTCATGATCATCAAATTCATGTTGAAGTGCGAATGAATATCTTAGAAGCGGAATAAGTTGAATTGAATAGAAAAACAGTAGTACTTTGTAATAATTCATGAGGAACAGCAGAGCTCCACACCTTAATCTATGGTGTGTAAAAACTCTACCGTTGAAAATACAAAAGTGATGAAGGTTCAGGCATGGCCGAATGGCCAGCCCTCAAACGTGATCTAAAGATGAAACTAAAGATGTAAATACAATAGTAAAAAGTCCTATTTATACTAAACTAATTACTAGGGTTTACAGAAATGAGTAAATGAGGCAGAAATCCACTTCCGGGGCCCACATGGTGTGTGCTTGGGCTGAGCTTGAAGTTTACACGTGGAGAGGTCATTCTTGGAGTTGAACGCCAGTTTGTAACGTGTTTCTGGCGTTGAACTCCACTTTGCAACTTGTTTCTGGCGCTGAACGCCAGACTGCAACATGGAACTGGCGTTCAATGCCAGTTTGCGTCATCTAAACTCGGGCAAAGTATGGACTATTATATATTGTTGGAAAGTCCTGGATGTCTACTTTCCAACGCAATTAGAAGTGCGCCATTTGGAGTTCTGTAGCTCTAGAAAATCCACTTTGAGTGCAGGGAGGTCAGAATCCAACAGTATCTGTAGTCCTTCTTCAACCTCTGAATCTGATTTTTGCTCAGGTCCCTCAATTTCAGCCAGAAAATACTTGAAATCACAAAAAAACACACAAACTCATAGTAAAGTCTAGAAATGTAATTTTTAATTAAAAACTAATAAAAATATACTAAAAACTAACTAAATCATACTGAAAACTATGTAAAAACAATGCCAAAAAGCGTATAAATTATCCGCTCATCACAACACCAAACTTAAATTGTTGCTTGTCCCCAAGCAACTAAAAATCAAATAGGATAAAAAGAAGAGAATATACAATAAATTCCAAACTATCAATGAAACTTAGCTCCAATCAGATGAGCGGGACTTGTAGCTTTTTGCATCTTGAATAGTTTTGGCATCTCACTTTATCCATTGAAGTGCAGAATGATTGGCATCTATAGGAAATAAGAGTTCAGATAGTGTTATTGATTTTCCTAATTCAGTATGTTGATTCTTGAACACAACTACTTTATGAGTCTTGGCCGTGGCCCTAAGCACTTTGTTTTCCAGTATTACCACCAGATACATAAATGCCACAGACACATAACTGCAAGGAAATTAGTTTCTCTGCAACAGCCTTTGGCATCTTATACAAGCTCAGATAATAAACCGGTAGCCTATTTAATACATCTTTGATAAGCACCAACTTACCGGCCTTATTTAGGATCTTGGCCTTCCAGAGGCTAAGCTTCTCCTCCACTTTGTCTATTACTGGCTTCCATGTCTTAACCATCCTTGGGTTTGCTCCTAGTGAGATACCCAGATATTTAACTGGTAGATTGGCTTGCTTACATCCCAACACACTGTACATACGTTGTACCCACTACTAATCACAGTTAATAGGGATCAAGCTAGATTTATCAAAGTTAATTCTTAGACCTGACATCAACTGAAAGCATCGAAGCAACCTCCTATAGTTCTTAATTGTCTCTTCCTCAGGAGGGCAGAATAAGACAGTATCATCTGCAAACTGTAGGTGCGACAGCTCAATATGATCTCTCCTAACCAACAACGGCGATATACGACCGTTTCTCACAGCCTTTCCAATCATCCTATGTAGGACATCAACAACAAGTACGAATAGAAAAGGGGATAGAGGATCCCCTTGTCGCAGGCCCCTTTCCATCTTGAACGGCTTGGACGGTGAGCCATTTATCAGTACTGACATAGAGGACGTGCTCACACACTCCATAACCCAACCCCTCCATCTTTGACCAAATCCCATCTTCTGTAAGACAAGGTCTACAAAGCTCCATTTGACTCTGTCATATGCTTTTTAGAAATCAAGCTTTATTACTGCCGCTTTCTTCTTCCTCTTTCAATCCACTGAACCGTTTCGCATGCGATTAGAGCCCCGTCATGAATCTTCCGACCCTTAGCAAAAGCACTCTGTGTTTCACCAACTAACCCTGGCATGACACCCCTCATTCTCCTAACCAGCATCTTCAAAATTACCTTGTATACACACCCCACCATGCTAATCGGACGCAGATCTTTGATTTCCTTAGCACCAGTAAACTTGGGGGACAACGCCACCCACGTGACATTAGCATCATGCGACAGCCTTGAAGATTGGAAAAAGCCAAGTACCGCTGCCGTGAAATTCGAACCTATATCAGCCCAGCACTTCTTTATGAAGTTCATGTTGTAACCGTCACATCTTGGAGCCTTGGATGATTCACAATCCCACACTGCCTCTTTAATCTCCTCAGGTGACGGTAGCATCTCTAGAGCAATAAAATCCTCGTCGCTAATCCTTTCTACCAGACCATCTCTGAACCCCATCTCAGGAGACCTCTCTTGATGATATAAGTCTTTATAAAACTCCCTGACGGCAAGCTTAATCCTAGCTTGATTCCTTATCAATCTTCCATTAATGATTAAAGTATCAATCCTATTATTTCTCCGTCTGGCAGAAGCTAGGTTGTGGAAGTACCTCGTATTTTTATCCATGTCCTTCGCATGCCTCGACCTTGACATCTGCTTCCAATGTAGTTCTTTCCTCACATACCATTTCTCGCAACAAGCCACTAGCGCCTTCCGTCTTGCTTCCACTGTCCTATCATAGCTCCCATTACCGACCATGTCATCAATCTTCTGAATCTCTTCCTCCAACTTCAAAATTTTATTGTCCATATCACCAAAGTTGTCTCTATGCCATCTTCCCAAAGGAACCGTCAACGCCCTCAGTTTATCGGTAAATGGTATCTCGCCCAGCCCTCTCCATTCCTCCTTGACCATCCTTAAAAATCCTTCATGAGTAAACCATGAATCCAGACTTTGGAACGGCCTCGGTCCGTCTCTCAGCCTTGTTCTCTTCCACTATGATAGGGCAATGATCTAACAAGCCCCATGGACCACCTCTCATGCAAGTCTCCGGAAATGCCTCAAGCCATTCCAAGCTAACCAAAGCTCTGCCAATAAGGCTGCACGACTGTCTTCTGAACCATGTAAACTTACGGTCAGAAATTGGTAGGTCCACCAAACCCATGTCATGTACCCAATTCTTATAATCTTGTGCCGACAAAGGTAAGGTTTCTAAGCCTCGCCTTTCTTCCACTTGTCCAATCTCATTGAAGTCTCCAAGAAAGCAACAGGCGCCTGGGCATAAACCAGCCATGTAACTCAGCTCTTCCCACACAACAAGTTTTTCATCTCTAGTGTGAGCACCATAAACCAAGAAAAAAGCGCAGTTAATAGTATTCTATGACAGTACCCCTTCAACACATAGCCATCGCTCACCTTTATAGCAATTTCTTATTTTAAAAAAGCCATCATCCCACATTAGTAACAACTCGACAGATGCACCAGCAGACTCTACATACTCCCACCCCACACAACCGTTCCCCCATATATTCACAACGTCAAACCTTGTTACTAACTGTCTTTTAGTCTCAACCAAACCTAACATATCCAACATATGCTTCCTCTTAAGTTCTTTCACCGTTCTCAACTTCCTATCACCCCATAACCCCCTAATATTCCATGAACTAATAATCATTTTAAAATATTATTACACACCTTTTTGAGTTTTTTAGGTCTGATCCATCTTGCTTTAGCCTTCTGTTTAGCCAATCTCCTTTTTCGAGCAATATCTTCATTCTGTTCTTGGAGGATACACATAATATTTCTGGCATTAGCCGAGGCAATCCCCAGGCCTTCCTTCATTGAATCTACATGACCACCACCAATTGCTTGATGATAGGCATCATTACTATGTCCATCCACGTCCTTGGCCCCTTGAATCTCCTTCAACAGTGTAACAGCCCCCTCCACCCTTTCAACCCGGTTTTCCAACCTACCAGCCCCTGTCATCACCGAACTAGCTCCCCTTGCAGCCTTCCTCTCACCAGCCGTGTCTCCCATGCTCATCGCACAACCAGCGAGCGCCCTGGTTCCAGCACCCTCGATCAGCCTCCATCGCAAGCTTTTGCCACTGGTGGATTCAGCGCTGCCTTCTTCAACGTCGTGCATGGCATTCTTGCTCTGCTCCGAGTCGTCTTCCTTCGATCTGCACCCTTGACGTTGAGCTTCATCACTTGTAGCGTGAAGGGCTCGGCACTCTCCACCTTCTCTCTTCTCGTGGGTGCTTACATAGAGCTCCAACACACTAGGTCTCCCTGATGACGCAGAGGGATCGCCAGCCACGAGTCTCATCCCTTGCACCAGTCCAACCCGACCCGTAGCAGCGAGGTCCAGCCCAAGCCTGCAAGCGCAAGTGTCAGCCATTCCATGTGTTAATAAATTCGGGCCCCCTTGGCCCAACACATTCCTTTTTTGCTTCTTGGCATAGATGTCCCATTCAGAAGGCCCCCCACATGTAGTAATGGGTTTAGCTCTTGGCAGCCCATTATGTTGACCTGGATAGCTCCACGGAATTGTGAGCTCTGAATCTGTTTCATTATTCTGTCCCAATCCCACAAATTCTGTCACGCCATCAATATGACCATAAATATGCTGATTCGTTACCGGAATTATTTGATTGAGATTTAATTGGTCATAATTCCATTCGTTTAAAATGGACTCTGAAATTACTATTCTAGCCTCATCTTCAACCTCCTGTCCTAGCCTTTCCGTACATACTATTGCTGCCTAATCTTCGTGGCCAAACAATTTTGTAGAAGCAGCCGACGTTGTAGCATCAGCATCAGGGAGTGTAGTTGTTACTTTATTTAGGAGAACACAAGCTACCTCTTTATCCGCCCATTTTTTCATAGTACATTGCGAACTGTAGACTTCTTGTCCCACCTCTTTTACCAAGACGTCAAATCCACTGGTACCGACATTGATATGGACCCATTCATTGATCACACCCATAACATAGATATCAATAAGTACACGGCCGACATTAAACGAGGCGTACGATTCCGTCCCTGTATCACACCCAACCACCTCTCCCCATTGGCCACCGATCTTCTTGAAGGTATCCACTGTCCAAATATGTAATGCGACCCCGAAACACTCTAGCCACACTCTTCGAGATTCACTTTTCTCCGATTCGTCCCACCTCCATACACTATGAAAAAATTGTAGTAGGCTATTCATTTTAAACGTGTATGTCTCTTCAGCATTCAAAACACTTTCGAACGTCAGCAGAGCCTTATAAGATCCCAATTCTCGTACCTGAGTGACCTGCGAAAAGTTCTTCGCAACCATATCCTGTAAAGACCTAAAGTCAATGGTCTTTATTGTTCCACCGATTAGGCTTTTCTGCAACCAGTTCAAATTTTCTTTCACCACAGCCACTTCAAGTTTCTTTGTTAACCCTTCCCCATTTGGATCTAGGATCTTCTTATCTTTTCTCACATCCTTAGAACTACTAGTTGGGGCGACCAGAGCATCCTCATGTTCCCTTTGCGGCTGGCAGACACTTTCTTTCCGAGTGATACCTTCTGCCTGTATCTTCTTTGTGCCATTAGCAACCGACAGTCTCCTGTATTTTGCTTCTCCAACAAACACGACCTTACCTCTCAGTCTCATACGATTCATCTCTGTTATGGCCTTCAACGCTCCTCCCCTCATAGTGTACCGTATGAACGCAAAGATGTACAAACTACCATTTTTTTGCTTTCGAGATAGGTATATGTCATTTATGCGTCCAGTCCAACTGAACAAATGATCTTCGATTATGTGTGGTAATTATTACAAAATTAATTATGATGCTAATTTAGCAGTTGATTTAGATATGATTAATTTTTAATGTATTATTAAAAATTCTGATGATACTTAAAGTTTTAGGTTGTTTAATTTTTATCCTATTTTAAAATATCTTTAGATATGAATTATTTGTGGTTTAGAGAGAATTTGTTTTACCTTGAAAAAGTGAAATAAAAAATATTATCTATAAAATTGATTGTTTGGATATTTTTATCCTACGTAACAATCTTAATTATCTAAACAAATGTAAAGAGTATGATCTTATCTCTAATATTCAGGAACTCATCCTTTAAAATGGGATATTCAATTTGATTAGATTTCTGGCGAGGTAAATACTGCAATAGACACTACAAGATTTTTATTTATTTGTGGCAGTTTTTTTTTTTATTTGTGGAGGTTTATAACCCCCACTAAATGATTTGTGGAGGTTTCAAAAACTCCCAAAATTTTAGGTGCCACGAGGTCTTTTGTGGGGGTTTTTAAAAACCTCCACAATCTATTCAGTGGGGGTTTTGTGTTGTTTAGTGGGATTTTATATTGGACTTTTGTAGCAATTTTAGATCACTTTTGTGGCAGTTTAAAACTCCCACAAATTAATTTTTTAATTTAACAAAAATTATCTATTTTGTAAAATTTTCAAACCTCTACAAATCCTGTAATTATTTATTTATTTTTAATTTCAAATCATTTATTAATCTAATCTCATTTACATATTCTCAAATTAAAAATTTATTTTTTAATATCAAAATTTAAAATCTAAATCTTTTATAACACAATTCCTCAAAATAAGATATAGCTCTATATATAAAAAAACTCTCAATGTCAATAATTTCAAACATAATTACATATGGTATTGTTCTACATAACTATTACTATTTTTCTCTAAAAAATAAAATAAAATAACTTCAATATTTCAATATCATCTAATTACATAAAAAGTGATCTATCAAACATATCTGAATGGCCATAGTGAAACCGCATCCTGAACGGAAAGCATACATAAAAAAGGTAAGCATATGTTGGAGTTTGAAAAGATAGCACTAGAGGAATAGGTAATGACGATAATATGCTTGAATGAAAAATGCCACTGCTTGTTTATAAGATAGGTAAAAGTCAAGCATATGAAAAATGCTACTTTAGCATTACATTAGGCTTTGCAAATAAACTTGGAAAACTCAATTTACATTTGTTTTCTGTATCAGTAAATGGTTAATAAAAAAAGTATTTATTATTTGCAAACATGTTCATAGTGAAGTTTTGCATGGTTACCTGAGAGGATTGGCAAGAAGCCTTTGACCAATAGTGATAAAGTTGGTTTCTTGATATGACATGAACCATGCCAGAGAAGACACATTTGAAGTTTTAAAAGTTATTAAAAGTGGGAAAAAAAACAATGAGTAATGGGGGCAAGCAAGAAAAGAAATAGTTAATATGAATTTAAAATAGAACAGGAAAATAATCAAAGAAATGGAAGTAGTATTGTCTTGAGGAAATGAAAGGTAGTAAATTGAACACTTCATACGGGAGCTCAAAGCACAAACTAGTAGAAGGAATAACTTTGTTGAATTGATAAAAACTAGAATATAGTTATAGAATAAATTTGATGGAAACTAGTATCACAAATTTTGACTTCAAAATTAATAATAAAAATATTATAAAATACAAAAAAATATAAACCCCACCGCAACATTGTTAGTATTATTAATATAAACTAAAGATATGAAACTAATTTAGCTTAGTGCCACTCAATTCTTATCTTTGAAGCTCTCTATAGCTAGCTAAGCTAAGCTATCTCTAATAAAGCTACTAATTAATTAAGTAATAAAAAAGTAGTTGTGAGATATGAATGGAACTTATTCTAAGTTTGAGGGATTGAAGAAGACAGAGTGCTTTTAATGGTAGAGAGTAACTTTCTAAAACTAATAAATCTTCACATTTAGTATGTAAATTTTAAGGACCCTTTAATAATTAAACATGATATACATATAATAATGGTGTGTGTTTAAACGCTTTGCAGGGAAGAGACAGCGGCTCATCTGGTTTAAAAAAGTTTCTGTCATGTTGCCTTTAATAATTATTAGTACAGCCATGTGGATATATACATATATACAGTAAGGTTTTTGAAGTACATAGATATAAAGTGAAAATAATTTTGGTTTGCAGATATGACCACAACAGCAACAAGAACATAATAATATTGCACACTCATTGACTTCATTATGTTCATAATATATCAAGGTTATTATTATTATTATTTATTATTAATATTGCTCTATTAGCCACTGCAAAGATTTTTAACAAGATTATAAAAGTTTACTTTAGTAGACATAGAGAACCATTTGTGAGTATTCAATAAAAACACCATAAAGTTGTAGAGATATACCTTCCTAAGAAATTAATGAGTTTGGTTAACTAACAATGAGTCGCTTTGCATTGTGACAGATTCTGATCTGGCATATGTGAAGCATGTATCAACATGTTCATAATGCTACTTGTCTACAAAACAAAATTGCAATAATTAGCAGTGAATGACCAACGAAGATGTACAAAATTACTGAAAGAAAAATCTAAAAAGATTTGATAAAATAAACAAAATGAATGCCAAACTATATATTCAGCAAATAAATGCAGATAATCCACACCTTTGTCCATGAGTATGGCCTATAGACCAAATTAGGCAAGCTCCCATTATATTCCTCATTTTGAAATCCAAGTGGTCCTAAAATGCAACTTGGGTAAAAACTTGTGGAATCAACTCATGTTATGTGAATTTTTGGGTAAAACTTGTGGAATCAACTCACCTATAAGTTAATATGTAGTGCATGAAATGGAGTTGTATTGTTAAGATCACAGCAAATCAGGTTTGTTGAAGAACAAGCTAAGATTACAAAATTGAAACAGAGAAAGAGAATGATGAATAAGACAGAATGATGAACTGAAGTAAACTTGTATTATTGATGTGCATTAGAGATACAGGATCCTCTTATATACAAGCTGAGCTACTTCTTACTATGTATATACACAAGCATAACTAAATCTCTCAATAAATATCTAACTCTAACTAACTCTCTTTGACTCTTTTTGTTGGTGCTTTATAAATAAAGTAAAATTTGGGCTTTAAAAGCTAGTTCTGATCCAATTATGTTGAGTCCCTTGTGTAGCAGCAACTAGCAAGGATTGCTGTTCACTAATTAGAGTTAGAGATGACAACTTCAAGCCCCTCAACAGTTATTAAAGAATGGCACTTACCAAAATAAGGAACCCTGGCAATTGTTTCAAGAACAAAAAACCTTGCATAATCCCGATCATGGTACAAAGTATCAAGTATCTTTATCACAGAATCCTGAAAAATATCAAGGCGAAAAACAAACAAACAGAAATACACATCAAAACAAGCTTCTTATGCAAAAAGCCACCTCTGTCTCCTTGAGAGGGGATCAACCAATTCAAGATTACAGCATCAATATGAGAAATGACAGACCAAGCATCATATTACTAAAAACATTCTACACAGTATTGATTTCTCATTCTCAAAGCTATAGTATTAATTCTCATTGGCAAATCCGTAGCTTTCAGATGCTATAAACTATCAATCAATGACATCTACATTAAATTTTCAACTGAATTGAAATCGAGCATACTCTTAATTGAGCACTTCCACACTAACACTAAGCAGTTGAAGAAGAAAACTTAAGCCAACATGAACACAATAACGATATAAATGAAGATAAAGTAATAACCGTGAGAGAGATATTGACTGATTGTTCAACGTTGATGAAAAATTTCTCAAAGGACGACGACGACAAGCTTGAAGTTGAGTCCCCGCTTTCAATACTGGCTTTACCGGCATCATCAAAAGTAGAAATCTTAGGATATGGATTCTTTCACTTTAACTTTCTCCTTGTTATCTTGTAACATAGTTATGTTGGCACAATGTATTGTTAACAAAGAAAAAAAATATCAGCAAATTAATAGGTAAGAAGAAGAAAAGGAAGTACAAGCGGTAGTTCAAAGGAGAAATTAGAGTGAGAGAAAGCGGCGTTGAAGAAGAAGCTCGAGAGTGAACAGAATTGAAAATGCGTTGTACCACGACAACTACGGTGGCATCAACGGCAGAAACTGTGGCGGCAGCAGCGGCAGAAACTGCGGTGGCAACAGTGATAGCAATGTTAGTATAAAGAGAGATCTGATAACGCGTTGATGAGATAGGTGGCTCGATTCAGAAGCTCTCTACTGCGATGGATACGACAGTGGTAATGGTGCCGGCGGCGAAAACGGCAGCGAAAACGGCGGCGAAAATGATGGTAGAGAATTTAGGGTTTCATCGCCGTTCTCTTCTCCGCTAACCAGCTTCTCATCTCTGCGAAAAGGAAAAATTAGGTTTTGAGGAATAATTTTGCATTTTAATGAATTAATTATTAGTGGAGGTTTTCTAAATTGCCATGAATAAAATGTATTGTAGAGGTTTTCAGCAACCTCCACTAAAATACTCCCAAAATTAAATATTAATCTTGTAGTGAGATTGATTAGTTTATTATAGTACTAAGTACAACATTAATAATGTGATTAGTTTATTATAGTACTAGGTACAACATTTATTTAACTAGCAATTATTAATTAAGTAGAAGTTTAACTAGCGTTAGTCGAAAATAATTTATGTTGAAAAAGGGAGCATTCGAGAGTCAGTAAGCATGTATCTTCGAAGAAAAGTCAACATCAAAAGAGAACCCTTTGGCAGGGAAGATCGAACAAGAGTTTGTCATGACCAGTCAACAAATTGATTGACATGTCGAATCGAAGGTCCCAAGGTTTGAGGGTTGCTTTTGAACGTTACCTTTTGTCCAGCAAAAGAAGCGGGAACGGTTACCTATGGATTAATGAACGTGGGAGTTACACTTCAATTTGATTGGTTGGAGATTTTTATAAATAGAAGAAGACTCGAAGGCACAATAGTTGGAACTTTGCTTCAGAAAAATACTCAAGCACACTCATATCCCAGTGACTTTCTGAATCTGCATTCGAGTTACTTTTCTGTAGGATTTCTTCCACTATTTTTATCTTTTCATTTACATTTTCTGCAAACTTTACTTTTCATGCAAGTTTATTTTTTAAGCAATGTTTAACATTCTTGTCCAATTTACATTCCAGTACTTTTATTTTCCATTTCAAAAGTAATTTTATCTAATCGAAGGCATTTTACTATTTTATTTAAATTCAATGCAAATCATTTCAAATTCGAGCAATTTATTTTCAAAGTCTTTATTTACCGTCTTCAGATTTCCTTATGTTTTTGTCCGATCGAAAGGTCTTTGAGAGGAGTAGGTTTTGCTCCCAAACCACTAGATATCGAACCACTCTCGATTTGCAAAAAATCGACAAAATAAATTGGCACGCCCGGTGGGACAGTTTTAAGATTAAGTGTGTCAAATGATTTTGCATTGTCATTGTGTATGCGATTAAAAAATGGAAGGATTGTACACATGGCAGATGAAGTTTCGAATGCTAATGGTGGTTCATCCACAAATGATAGTGCACCAGTAGTTGCACAGTCTTCGGATATTACTTCACGTTCGAAGGTGTAGTAGTAAGTGAAAGTGTACTGGTTACCAGAGTCCAAACAGGGAATGGTGGGCACAATACTCGTCCATGTGGTAATCCAATACCAACACAGCCCCAAGTAATCGCTGGTTGGACTCCTTATGGCCTTCCTCCAAGTTATACGCCACTAGTAAGTGGCTTTGCCCTTCCGATTCGATTTGGAGGCACGGATGGAGTGAATAATGTTCAACTACCAGAACAATATCTCGAGTATTCTCGAGATTTTCATGTGGGTTCTACATCAAATGCTTCTAATTCAGTGGCATCATTTCGACAACATGTAGAAGAAAGTCATCATGATTTGGTTAATTTGTTAACCCAACAAATGACCACAATTCTGAATCCCAAGATGGCAGATCATGAGACAAAGTTTGATCGTCTTGCAAGACAAGTAGAGCGAATCGCTCGAATTGTCGATTATGATGAAGACAAAAGGCAAAATGCATGAGGAAATTATGAGGGATTTGAAAATTTGTTTCAAAATAAAAATGGTGCTCTTAGGGACAAGGAAAATCCTCAGCTAATTCCTCGTGGCCAAAATGCCAATGATGTATTGGCTTGATTACGTGCTAATCAAGTCAGTGAATGTTATCAAGTCATGAAAATTGTGGAAGATGTCCTTAATAGGGTTGGATTCAATGTAGGATTCATGAATTGACCCCATTTTGTGTCCATTTTTCTTCCTACTGTTCAAATTGCTAAAGTTCCAAGAGGAATAAAAAATCCTAAGATAGTTATAAAGTTTGCTAGAGAAGTTGGGGAATCAACTACTGAACATGTTGCTCGATATTTGGTCGAGACTGGAAACCTAGCTAATGATGAAAATTTGAAAATGAAGTTTTTTCCTTCTTGTTAACGAAGAATGTATTTACTTATTTTTCGAATCTTAGACCAAATTCAATAACAACATGGGCACAGTTAGAAAATACTTTTCATGCGCAATTTTATCGGGGAGAACTGAACGTAGTAGTTACTGACTTAGTGGCTTTGAAATATGAAGATGGTGAAATCATTGATGATTATATGATCCGTTTCAAAAACTCTAGGAGTCGATGCTATGTGTCTCTTTTTGAAAGTGAAGTGGTGAAAATAGCAATTATGGGGTTAGGATTTTATTTGTGTCGGAAGTTGCTTAATGTTCATATACCTGATTTGGCGCATCTGGATGAAAGAGTACGTCAGGTTGAAATTCTTAAGAAAGAAAAAGAGAAATATAAGAGTGATGAGATAATGTTGAAAAGTAAGTCTTTTTCTCGAAAGGAAAAAGTATCTTATGTGGCGATGGATTCCACATGTGAAGAATCCGATCTAGAGGCAGAAGTCAATTTGGCTAAACTAAAAAAATGACCGCCTTATGTTTGTTCCTTACTTAGGAAAATCTCGAGTGGTAATAAATCGAGTGATTCAAAATATAAGAGTGAAAAAAAATATAGTTTCGATATTTTAAAATCGGATTAAATATTCGATGTGTTGCTTAAAGACAAAAAATTAGTTTTACCAGAAGGCAGAACTTTGCTTTCGGTAAAGATTTAAAAGGAAAATCTTATTGTAAGTTTCATCAAGTAACTAGCCATTCAACTAACAATTGTGTCTGCTTTAGGGACTTGATAAAAGAAGCAGTCATGGAAGTTCGGTTGAAATTTGATGATGCAAAGAAAGAGATGAAGGTTGACTCTGATCCCTTCGATAGTGGAGCCAGTTTTGTTGAACCATATTTCAGCGTGAATATGATTGGGTTGTTGATAAACCCAATTTTGTGGTTTATATTGTGTTGATTTTAGGGGACTTTATCATCTTTTCTCACATTTATTCAATGAAATAGCATGGTTTTGTAACTCTGCCTTAAATTGTGCTTAAATGTAAAAACATGCTTTTAAGGCCTTTAATTTGCTAGTTTTAATTCACCTTTGATTCCATTAGATGCCTTGATGTGTTTGTTAGTGAATTCAGGTTGAAAAGGGCTAGGAATGGATCAAAGGAGTGAAGAGAAAAGCATGCAAAGTTGAGAATTCATGAAAAAACAATGATTTAAAGTGCATTCATCGACGCGCACGCGTGGAGATGAGGTCGCCAGGCGACGCGTACGCGTGACATGACGTGTACGCGTGAGAAGTAAAGCGCCAAACGACGCATACGCATGACCCATGCATACGCGTCACAGCTCGCATGTGACCTCATTAAAGTGAAAACGCTGGGGGTGATTTCTGAGCTTCCCAGACCCAAATCCAACTGATTCCAAAGACTATTTCATGCAAAATTGAAGATTAGACAAAGGGGGGAGACTCATAGTGTAGTTTTTCATCATGTTATAGTTAGAATTCCAAAGAGAGAAGCTCTCCTTTCTCTGTAGAATTTAGGGTAGTTTAGGCTTAATTTTCTTAGATCCAACTTTAAATTCTTGTTTGGATTGAGTTTTTCCTTTTAATTTCTTGTTGTTACATCTTTACTTTTCTAGTTTTTCTTGTTAATTGCCTTATTTTGTTGCTTTTATGCTTATGCACTCTTGTTGATTTCTATTTTCTTTCAATGAAATTTTATGTTTCCATGTTTCTTTTATGTTTATCGTCATTGCTATTGTTGATTTCTTTCTTATGTTAGTTGTAGCTTTCATTAATTCTTGCAATTTGTGATGTTTACTTTTCTTGCACACTAGGTGTTTGATAAAATTTTTCCACTAGTTTTTTAGTAGTTTTCTTTATTCTTGGCCTAGGCTAAGGGAATTGAGTGACCTTGAGTCATTGGGTCTCATTGAATTGGTGATATGAGAACCCTTGGTGGTCAATTTTATAACCATTGACACTAGTCTACTATCAAGTTAATTAGTAGCTAGGTTAGGACTTATGGATTGATGTTGATCAAACCTATTTGACGTACTTAATGCTTTGAGGTAGACATTATACTTACTTCAAGCATAGAGGTAGACTTAATGGGTTGGTTCCTTATAATTGTCAATATATGATTTGTTGACAAGGATGGTGATCTCCATTCCTATGCTTAGCCAAGAGTCGTTTTCCTTTGTTTTATTAGTTAATTGTCATTTACTTTCTTGTTATTTACTTTTCTTGTCAACTATAAATCAAACCCCCTTGTTTCTTTCATAGCCAATAATTGATTACTTCATTGTAATTTCTTGTGAGACGACCCGAGGTTTAAATACTTCGGTTAATTTTCATTGGGGTTTGTACATGTGACAACCAAAACATTTAAAATTTGATTTGAGGATTGATTGTCGGTTTGGACTATACTATCAACAGAATTATTTGTGTGAAATTCTGAACCGTCATAAAGCCTTGCATCAAATTTTTGGTGCCATTGCCGGGTAATTGCAATGGTGTAATATTATTGGCTATTGTGAATATGTGCATATGTTTGCCTTTTGCTTGTTTGTTAGTTTTTGTTAGGTTTAGGACTTTGTTGCTTATTTTTGTTAGCTTTTATTTTTATTTGCTACTATGAATTCTTATCCCTTTGGCTATGAGTTTGGTTACAACTATGTTGTAGGGAATGGAAGCTTCAATGAGGATGTGCATCAAGGGCGAGACAATCAAAGATGGGAGGAGCCTCAAAGGATTGATCAACCTTCTTGGCAACAACAACCTCCGGTTCCTTATAGGTATAATTCCACTCCTAATGCATATCAACCTAATGGATGTGATGATCCTCATTGTGGTTGTCAACAACCACCACCATATGACTATAAACCACCTCCTCAACATGGTTTTGAACCACCTTACTTACAAGCCCCTTACCACCAAACACCTCCATATGACCCTCATCTTAATCCACCATACCAACCACCTCATAAGCCATATGAACCATACATGGAACTACAACAATTCTAACACAATTACTCCCAAGAACCACCTCCATATACACCATCTCCATACCCTTACCAAGAAGAACCACCTTCCAATTATGAGACCTTTCTCCCAAACAATGAACCCTCCCTTCTCACACCACCTCCAATGGATGAGTCTCTCCATTCCTTCATGCTAGAACAACAAATAGATATTAGCTCTTACCTCGAAAGGCAAGAAGAGACATAAAAGGAGTTAAAGAAGATAGAAGTCGTGCTTGCCACCGTGGCGGAAGCCGTTTGCAACATGGTCTCCTCCCGCCTAAGCCTATGTGATTAAGGCACTCCCATTGTTGAATGTGGAGAAGCAATCAAGGAGCATAGTGAGGGAGTGAGTTTGGTGCTTTAAGGTGGAGAAGAGGAGTTGAAGCAAGGAGTGCAACAAGAGGAGAGAGTAGAGATAATTGAAAAGGAAGGAGTGGTTGAAGATTTAGGAGATGTTGGAAGTCCATGGGAATGTAGAATTAGAGAGCCCTCTTCCAAGAAGCTTGATATTGATGTTAAGGAGTGCGTACAACCTCCAAGGCATATCATGATTGAAGACTTTGAAGAGGTTGATCAAGAGATGGATTCAATCATTGATGAGTTTCTATCTACAATTGAATCCCCTCCCATTGGACATGAAGTTGAAGTCATGGAAAAATGTGCACAACCTTCCATACCCTTGGTGAGCAATGAAGAAGAGATTGAATTGGAAGAGAGCTACCAAGAGGAAGAGGTTGGAATTGAAGAAGCTTACAAAGAGGTGAAGATAGTAAAAAAAGAGGACAAGGGAGTGGAACTTGCAAGATCATTGGGACCACCCCTTCCTAAGTCACCATCCTACACAACATTTAAGTGGGTAAAATTCTTGTTCTTAAGCTTTACTTTCTCATTTGAATATGGTTTGATTGAAAATGATGGTCAACTTAGAGCTCTTTGTGGAGTTAAGAGTAGGAGAGAGTTGTGTGGTGGTTGGAAACATCACTTTAAGTTCATGATGGTTGCATGCTCAAAGTTGAATAGCAATGGTTGGTGTAGAACCAAATTGCATGGGTCTAGGAAGTTGTTTGGAGGCTTCATTGAGAATTCGGCATGTCTACCACCCAAGTAGAACCATGATGATCAATTAGAAAATAGGTGTGAAAACAAGGTTTGGGATCTCGGATCGCACAATGAGGATCAACTTTGGGAGCTCCAAGCTTTTGAAGAACTCCATCAAGACTTGGTGAAACTTATTGGAAACCTTGGAGCGCAATGGAGAACCAAGCATTGGTGGGAGTTCCAAGAAGAATTCAAGCACAAGCCACCTTGACAAAGAGCTTCCCAAATGTCCAACTTAAGGACTTAAACTAAAAGTGCTAGGTGGGAGACTGATTCACGAAATTTGCCACTCAACAAATTTTCTACCGGCAAGTGTACCAGATTGTCGTCAAGTAAAACTCACTGTAGAGTGAGGTTGAATCCCACAGGGATTGGTTGGTTGATCAATGTTAATTGGAGAATTGTTCTAGTTGAGTGAAATCAGATTTGGTTGAGAATTGCAGAATGTAAATTTGGCGGAAAACATAAATTGCAAGAAATTAAATGACAGAAGCTTAAATTGCATACAATTAAAGAACAGAAGCTTAAATTGCAAGAAATTAAATGGGAATGGGGTTTAAGCATGAAATTAAAGAGCAAAAAGTAAATAGAATGGGTAGATCAGAGATGGGGATTCATTGGGTTTCAGGAGATATTGAACTCTCCGGATCTAATCATTTTCATCTCTTCCTCAATCAATGCATTCATTGACATTGCTTGGTGATACAGAAAATTTGTTGTCGGTCTAGTTTTCTTCCTAGATAAAGGAATTACTTCGTTGTAAGCATAGCTCCAAACCGACAGACAACTCTCGCATCAAATTAAACTTTGGTTTTTGTCACAAGTAACAAACCCCAATAAAAATTAGCCGAAGTATTTAGACTCTGGCTCGTCTCCCTAGGAAAGCAATGAAGTGGTCAATTATTGGCTATGAAGGGCTAAAAGGGGGTTTTGACTTATAAGAGGGCAAGAAAAGTAAATTGAGCAAGTAATTAAAGAAAGCAAGATAAAGAACTCTTGGCTAAGACTTAGGTAACTGAGATCACTATCCTTGTCAACAAACCAAATATTGATAATTGTGAGAGGCCAACCTATTAAGTCTACTTCCCAAAAGCTTTAAGTACGTAATATCTACTCCTGAAATATGGTTAGGAAAAATCCGGCAGCATTTCAGCAGTAAATTGGCTGATTCTCAAGTTCAGACAGTCAAATTAATTTCCATATGAATTCATTAAAAATCAAAAGCACAAAAACTATGTATGAGTTCATATGAATTACAAAAATAGCCAATCTTTAGCAGCAAACATCAGAAAGCAATTTAAACTAAACCAACCAGCAATTATGAGGGAAGCAACATTCAACATTAACAATCCAAATGGGCACAGAGCAAATCAATGAAACAGAACAATTCTGAACAGCAGCATAAATTCAAACAAGCCTAAATCCACTACTCAGCCCAGATTCTCTAACCACCTAATTAAACTAAACTAACTAACTAAGCTAATTACAGAATTAATATAAAATAGCAAAAGAAGCAGAACAGAGGAAGGCAAAAACCTGGAAGACAGAAAAGAAGCAGAAATGTAAGAAGGGAAAAACGGATAGGGGAAACAGCACGGTAGCGCTGCCAGCAGTGGTGCTCACGGCGGCACTCTTGGTCGCGGTGGCGGGACAGGTTGCTGGTGAGAGGAAAAACAGAGACAGAGCAGGGGGAATGGGTGAGATAGAGAGAGAGGGGAAAGAGCGAAGGGTGAGGAGAGAGGGGGATGTGTGTGGCGACGGAGGTGGTGTTCGCCGGACGGAGTAGGGGGAAGGGTTACGGGTGAGGGAGAAAAGAAGAGGGAGAGACGTTAGAGAAGGGGAGTGGGAGGGGTTGCACGAATGCGCTGGGGCTTCGCGTCCCTGGGGTAAGCAAAATTTTGAATCCACGCATGCACGCACGGTGCGCGTCCGCGTGGGTGGGAAAGAAAGGAAGGTGCGCGGAAGCGTCATATGTGCCTGCGCGTAGATGAGAAAATTGGGAAGGGGCGCGGACGCGTACGGTGTGCGTCCATGCGGGTGAGCTGGGCTAAAGGCACAAAAAGGGCCCAGAGTTGGCATAACTCTCGGGTCCTTTGGCTTGGGTGATGCAAAAATGCATCCACGCGTGCACGCACTGTGCGTTTGCAAGTAGATGTGTTGAATGATGATGAGGCGCGAAGGTGCCAGGTGCGCCTACGCGTGGGTAGGGGAAATGCAAAAGGGGCGCGGACACGTACAGTGTGCGTCCGCGTGGGTTAAGGCACAGAGTTGGCCCATGAAGCTCAAAGGCGCAGCCAACGCGCACGCGCTATGCGCTTGCGCGTGGCTGCTCTCTCTTTTTTTTAAGAGCATCAAAAAGAGCTCATAACTCCTAATCTCCTCTAAGACTCTAAAACCAGTTAAGATGCAAAATTAAACATATTTTTAAAATTTTGGGGGTTTTTCAAACGAATCGAGGAAACTTGCAATCCAAGCAAAAACTCAAATTCAAAAAATTATCCCTAATTAAAGCATAGAATGTATAAACATCTTAGCAAGCAAAACAAAATATACTACGAAGTAAAGAAGTTATATACAATGGAACCCAATTCATTCATTCATTATATCTACAAGAGAATGAGAAGAGTTTACCATGGTGGGGTGTCTCCCACCAAGCACTTTTAGTTTAAGTCCTTAAATTGGACATTTGGGAGGCTCCTTGTCAAGGTGGCTTATGCTTGTATGCATCCTTGAACTCGCACCCATCTTCTAGTTGATCGCCTTGATTTCGTCCGGGTGACAAGAAAGCTGAATTCTCATGAAAACACCAAACTATCCTCCTAGACCCATTTAATTGAGTATTACACCAATCCATGCTCTTCAATTTTGAGCTTCCAACCATAATGAGTCTAGATTTAGAACGCGAACCACTAAACATCCTCTTCTTTTGCTTAATTCCACAAAGTGCCCTAAGTTGACCATCCGTCTCAAGCAAGCCATACTCAAGTAGAATAATAAAGCTGAAAGTTAGAAGTTTTACCCACTCAAGCGAAGGGTTGGATGACAAACTAGGTGGAGGAGTTCCCAAAGATCTTGATAAAGCACACTCTACTCCCGTCCATCCTCTTCAACGTTGCCTTCAACGTTGATGGGCTAATGTTGGCTCCAACGATGGCCTCTCCTTCTCTTCTTCCTTGCTCTTCTTTTGCTTCTTTCTTCCTATCATCAACCAAACAAAATGCATCAAAGCTTTTCTATAATCACAAGAATTTGCCTCATTCTTATCACACAAGTAATTATGGCATAAATCTCATGAAAATGTATCAAATTAACCATGTTTTCATGAATCAAGGTAAGCATGAATTTCTCATCCAAATACTTACTTATTGCTTAAGAAATGCATGAAAACCAAGTAAAAACTAATGAAAAAGGCTAGTGAAACTAGTCTAAGATGCCCTGGAATCACAACACCAAACTTAAATCTTGCTTGTCCTCAAGCAAGCTGTAAAGCATAAGGAAAATGAATGAAAACAGAGAGAAGGATAAGCTCTTCATTGGCAGGCACTGCATGTTGGTTAATGGGGTTTTCATGCATGGTGTCTTAATGATTTTATTTTGTGGTTGAGTGACAATCGAATTTTTCTGCTAGTAAAGAATTTTATAAGAATAATCACGTTGTAGGTATAGTTTCTAAACCAGCAAAGAATCTTTTCGTACAAAAGTTTGGTTGTCATAAGTAACAAAACCCAATAAAATTTATAACCGAAGTATTTAAACCTTGGGTCGTCTCTCAAGGTATTGTAGGGAAGTATGATTTATTATTGGTTATGGAAAAAAGTAACTTTTTGGGTTTTTTAAGATAAGAAGCAGCAATTGTAAATGGCAATGGAAACAATCTAACTATAAAAACTCTTGGCAAGGTATGAGAATTGGAAATCCCATCCTAGTTATCCTTATCAGGTGTGATGAGAATTGTTTATTGTTCCCACTTAGTTAACCTTTACTAAATAAAGGAAAGTCAAGTGGACTAATCAATTTGATTCCTCAAGTCCTAGTCAACAGCTGAGTTTGACAATTCAAGTGTCACTAATTACTCAACCAAAGCCAAAAGGGGAGAAAATCTACTTGAATAAAAATGCCTTAACCAGGAGAAGATTGATTGGAAGCATCAATAACATAAATTAAAGAAAGCAATCATAAATCTGAAATACCTCAAATTATATTAAATAAAGATATCAATTCTAACATGGGAAAATTCATAAATCAAATTGGGAAAGTAAATAAACTAAGTGATAAAGTAAATAAAAGTAGAAGAGAAATTAAATTAAAGGAACATTGAACCTGGGATGAAGAAATAACCATAAACTAAGAGAAATCCTAATCCTAAAACCTAAGAGAGAGGAGAGAGCCTCTCTCTAAAAACTACATCTAAAACCTAAAATTGTGAATATGAAAGTTGTGTTTCCAATGTGTCTCTTTGATTCCCCCATTCTCCAGCCTCTATACTGTGTTTCTGGGCTTGGATTTGGGCCAAAAAAGGCCCAGAAATCTCTAGGAGCGTTTTCTGCAATTTCTTGCACGTGGCGTCCGTCACGCGTGCGCGTGGGTCACACATGCGCGTCATTTGGAGGTTTTCCTTGTCACGCGTACGCGTCAATCACGCGTACACGTCGTTTTGCTCTACGCCAAGTACACGTCCGCATCATTCATGCGTGCGCGTCGTTTGCGTTTTGTGCTAGGCACGCGTCCGCGTCGTTCATGCGTGCGCGTCACTGCCATTTTCTCCAAAACTTCATTTTGTGCGTTCCTTCCATTTTTGCGTATTTCCTTTCTGTCTTCTAAGCCATTCCTACCCTATGAAGCCTAAAAATACTTAACACACAGATCACAGTATCGAATGGTAAAAAAGGATAATTAAAATTAACATTTTTAAGGCATAGGAAACATGTTTTCAAATATATCATAGAATAAGGAAGGAATTGTAAAACCATACAATTTTTATGGATAAGTGGATGAAGAATTGATTAAAACACTCAATTGAGCACAAGATAAATCATAAAATAGTGGTTTATCAACCTCCCCACACTTAAACAATAGCATGTCCTCATGCTAAATCCAAGAGAAAAGAGTGAAGGTAGAATGGTGGAATCTTATGCAATGCAATCTATTCTAAATGTAAGCTACCTAAATAATTCATGCAATTCTAATTACTATCCACTTATATATATAAAGCTTACATGTGGTAAAATTGATTCATATTTTCAAGGAATCATATATGTACAACCAAGGCCAAATCATATTAAAACACATTCACAATTGAGTTGAGTTAATCAAAATATTTCATAAACTTGCAAGACAATCAATAATTAAATATGGATATATGGAAATGAGCTATTGAACCCTCACTGGATTTGTGTATACACTCTAGTCACTCAGTGTCTGGGGTTAATCACTCTATTCTTCTCTAGTCATGCTTTCTAAAACTTTGTTCTTCATCTAACCAATCAACAAATATTCAATGTACATATGCAAACATCATGAGGTCTTTTTCAAGGTTGTAATGGGGCTAAGGTAAAGGTGACAACATATATATAAGGCTAAGTGAGCTTATAAATTGAATCCTTGATTAGTCTAAGATCTCACCTAACATATACATACTTTCTACAATTTTAAAATTATGCCTAGCTTCCCATGATTTTCCCACTTTCTTGTCACATACTCATGCATCAAATTATTTTTAATTTATCCTATGTGCATTGATCTTTTTACTAAACTTATTATTGGGGTAATTTTGTCCCCTTATTTATTTATTTACTAAAAGGGTTTTATTATAATTTTTTTTGAAACATAAACACAACATATCAATGCACATGGTATTTTTATTATTTTGGTTTCACACGAGCATGCACCTAAATTTCAAATAATTTTATCAATTTAATATCTTCCTATCAACCCAAGTTCCCATAGTTTCCCCACACTTAGTGGATACACAATCTCTATCTTAAGCTAACCAAGGATTCAACTTGGGATTTTTAGTTTGTTTTTTCGCTTAAGGCTAGTGATGTGGTTATAGAACA
>NC_029794.2:74212772-74214268 GCF_000816755.2 Arachis ipaensis | reverse complement strand
CTACACTTAGTTGATACATAATCTCTATCTTAAGCTAACCAAAGATTCAATTTGGGATTTTTAATTTATTTTTCTGCTTAAGACTAGTTATGTGGTTATAGAACAGAAGAGGATTAAAATGCTCAAGGGGCTAACAAAGGTGGCATAAAGGGGTAGGCCTATTTGGGATAAGTGAGCAAAAATAGGTAATGACCTCAATCATATGCATGAATGTAAATACATTGAATATTGGACATATAGAATAAAACAAAGTAAAGTCTGCAATTATAGGGAAGAAGGACGAAACACACAGGAATGAAAACTATGGTTAAATAATGTAACCATGCAATTAAGCTAAAAAACTCACGGGTTGTGTGTTCTTTGGCTCAGAAACCATATATCAGTTATGTATATCATGCAAGTAGAAATCAAGAGTTTTCATTCAACTCAATGTGAATCTTTGAATGACTCTTATAAAAATAAGTATTTTCTTTGAAAAATGTTGTCAATTTACCAACATATATATATATATATATATGGTGGGTGAATTGTTGTGATTCTGAAAAACTAAAACTTCTAGTTTACTCTTTTATTTTCAATTAAACAAAATTATTATATGCTAAAAGGGTAAACTAAACTAAATAATCCATATTGTTCATACCCTGGGTTGAGCTATCCGACCCGGGATGTTTAATGACAAAGTGACTGACCTCTTCAGGTCAGACTATCCAACCTCTTCTCAAAGAGTTTGGCCAAATTGCCAAGAAAGCCCAATAAAGGGCCCAGATAGAGGAACACGACTGGTGCACGAAATTGTGATGTCCATGCCTTTTGGTTTTAAGGGTTATTGGCTTTTTCTGCTTGCTTTTTCTTTTTCTTTCTATTTTTTTTCTATTTTTTTCGCCCTTTTTTTTTCTTTTTTTTTTCTGCAAGCTTTGTTCTTTGCTGCTTTTTCTTGCTTCAAGAATCATTTTTATGATTTTTCAGGTTATCAAATAACATGTCTCCTAGTCATTATTCTTTCAAGAGTCTGATGTCCTTGAGCTCTTCTATGTCTCTTCCTTGTCTTTGTTGCTGCTCCCTCATTGCTTTTTGATCTTCTCTTATTTCATGAAGCATGATGGAGTGCTCTTGATGTTCCACCCTTAGTTGTCCCATATTGGAACTCAATTCTCCTAGGGAGGTGTTGATTTGCTCCCAATAATTTTGTGGAGGAAAGTGCTTTTGAGGCATCTCAGGAATCTCATGGAAATGAGCTTTTTGCGCCTCTTGAGCTCCATGACTGGACTTGGCTAAGAAAGCCGTGACCAGCTTATCCCAAGAGTTCAGGCTGTCTTTGGGTTGAGAATCCAACCATAATCTAGCTATATCTCTTACAGCAAAAGGGAAAAGCATGAGCCTGTAGACTTCAGGATCTACTCGATTAGTCTTAACAGTATCACATATCTGCAAGAATTCAGTTAAGAACTGAAAAGGATCTTCAGATGGAAGTCCATGAAACTTGCAGTTTTGCTGCA
>NC_029794.2:74210930-74212730 GCF_000816755.2 Arachis ipaensis | reverse complement strand
AGTTCTGCTGCATCAGAGAAACTAATTGAGGTTTCAGCTTAAAGTTGTTTGCTCCAATGGCAGGAATGGAGATGCTTCTTCCATGTAAATTGGAATTAGGTGCAGTAAAGTCACCAAGCATCTTCCTTACATTATTATTATTTTCGGCTGCCATCTCCTTTTCCTGTTCGAAAATTTCTGAAAGGTTTTCTCTGGATTGTTGTATTTTAGCTTCTCTTAATTTTCTCTTCAGAGTCCTTTCGGGTTCTGGATCTGCTTCCACAAGAATGTTCTTATCCTTGCTCCTGCTCATATGACAAAGAAGAAGGCACAGAAAAATAATAATAATAATAGAGATCCTTTATACCACAGTATAGGGATCCCTGTGTGAGTGGAAGAAGAGGGGGAGACAAAGAATGTAATATAATGGAAGAAACACAACTGTGAGGATGGAAAAGATGTGAGATGAGATGTTAGGATATGAATGAATAAATAGAATAAGATGGGAGAGAGAATTTTTGAAAATTATTTTTGAAAAAGAGTTAGTGATTTTTGAAAATAGTTTTTGAAAAATGTTAGTTTTTTAATGCAAAGAAAACATGCAAGACACCAAACTTAGAATTCTTTAATGCTTAGACACTAAGAATTCAAGAATGCATATGAAAAACATGAAAAGACACAAAACAAAAAATCATCAAGATCAAACAAGAAGACTTACCAAGAACAACTTGAAGATCATGAAGAACACTACGAATGCATGATATTTTCGAAAAATGCTAGATGCATATGCAAGTGACACCAAACTTATGATATGACTCAAGACTCAAACAAGAAACAGAAAAATATTTTTGATTTTTATGATTTTCTAATTTTTTTGGATTTTTTTCAAAAATTATATGAAAAAGAAAAAATAAGGATTCCAAAATTTTTAATATGAATTCCAAGAATCTTGCATTCTTAGTTTAAAGCTTCAGTCCAGGAATTAGACATGGCTCACTAGCCAGCCAAGCTTTCAAAGAAAGCTCCAGTCCAAAACACTAGACATGGCCAATGGCCAGCCAAGCTTCAGCATTTAACACGAGAGTATATTGCTCTTGATAACAAATTGCAAGCCTCAGTCCAAATAAATTTAGACATGGCTTTACAGCCAGCCAGGCTTTACATGCTTCATGAAACACTAGAATTCATTCTTAAAAATTTTGAATAAAATTTTTGAAAACATTTTTTTTTTTCGAAAACAGATGAGAAAAGTTTTGAAATATTTTTGAAAAATTTTTTGAAAAGAAAACGAAAAGAAAGTTACCCAATCTGAGCAACAAGATGAACCGTTAGTTGTCCAAACACGAACAATCCCCGGCAATGGCGCCAAAAACTTGGTGCACGATATTGTGATGACCAGGCTCAAACTATTCCTGGCACGTGTGCAACTTGGTACGCGTAATCGTGATTACACATTCATAATTTATCACAACTTCGATACAACTGACCAGCAAGTGCACTGGGTCGTCCAAGTAATACCTTACGTGAGTAAGGGTCGAATCCCACGGAGATTGTTGGTATGAAGCAAGCTATGGTCACCTTGCAAATCTCAGTTAGGCAGATATAAATTGATAATGGTGTTTTCGAATATTATATAATAGAATAGGGATAGAGATACTTATGTAATTCATTGGTAGGAATTTCAGATAAGTGAATGGAGATGCTTTCGTTCCTCTGAACCTCTGCTTTCCTGCTATCTTCATCCAATCAGTCTCACTCCTTTCCATGGCTGGCTTTATGTGATACATCACCACTGTCAATGGCTACTTTCGGTGATCTCTC
>NC_029794.2:74196109-74210901 GCF_000816755.2 Arachis ipaensis | reverse complement strand
AGGTCATTTGTGGAGTTGAACGCCAGTATTTGTGCTAGTTTGGGCGTTCAACTCTGGTTTTGGCTCCTTTTCTGGCGCTGAACACCAGGTTTGGGTAGAAGGCTGGCGTTGAACGCCAGTTTATGTCGTCTATTCTTGGCCAAAATATAAACTATTATATATTTCTGGGAAGCCCTGAATGTCTACTTTCCAACGCAATTGGAAGCGCGTCATTTCGAGTTCTATAGCTCCAGAAAATCCACTTTGAGTGCAGGGAGGTAAGAATCCAACAGCATCAGCAGTCCTTCTTCAACCTCTGAATCTGATTTTTGCTCAAGTCCCTCAATTTCAGCCAGAAAATACCTGAAATCACAGAAAAACACACAAACTCATAGTAAAGTCCAGAAATGTGAATTTAACATAAAAACTAATGAAAACGTCCCTAAAAGTAACTAGATCCTACTAAAAACATACTAAAAACAATGCCAAAAAGCGTATAAATTATCTGCTCATCAACGACCCAAATCCAAAGGCAGCCCAAGCCTATAGATGACCTCAATCAAAGATAAAGATAAGATAAGATAACTAACTTATCTTATCTAAAAAGGTCACTCCACACCATTATAAATACACTGGAGCACCCAGATATAACTCATACTCTGATTCTACTAAAAACCTGCTTAATACCCTTGCTAACTTAAGCATTGGAGTCCCTTGCAGGTAGGTACCCCCTACCCTCTGGTGACAAAGGATCAGCAGTGCAGCCAAGCTCAACAAGTCGGATACGATAGCTCCGGCCTCCACTATCAGCCGGATACATCATCTACGATCAACACAGGAGATCTCGTCCGAGATCGACCTACGGTTTCAGGTAACCCTCGGAACATTGGCGCCGTTGCCGGGGACCTAGAAGTCATCCCATCACCATGGCGGACGACCATGACAACGACCATGATTCAGATCTAGAAGATAGAACACCGCACAAAAATGTGGACACTACACCAAAAGATACCCAGAATCTAACGGGGAGAAAAACTCACCAAACCCGGCAGCTCTAGAGACGCTTCAAGATCGTCTAAAACAGCTTGAAAAAGAAGCCCAACATCAGTGAGAAGCTGGGAAGGATCTACAACGGGAGATAAGGCGGCGCCGGGAATTAGAAGATAAACTTCTAAAATTCAAAGCCGATCTCAAAGCCAAAGCTACTCAATCCACCCATGAGGACAACTCTCGTAAAGATCAAGATCCATTCACTAGGGAGATCATGAAAACCAAAATCCCTAAGGACTTTAAACTCCCAGATATACCTTTATACGACGGCACGGCAGATCCCAGCCATCACCTCAGTAATTTCAGAAGTCGAATGTACCTCACCGACGCCTCAGACGCAGTCCGCTGCAAAGTCTTCCCGACTACCTTAACCAAAACGGCGATTAGGTGGTTCGACAACCTACCCCCTAGGTCCATCTCAAGCTTTGACGACTTGGCAAAAAAGTTTCTAGCCAGATTCTCTATCCATAAAGACAAAACTAAGCATGCCCCAAGTTTATTAGGAATCAAACAAGGAGATCGAGAAAGTCTACACAGCTACATGGAAAGATTCAACAAGGCATGCCTGGACATACATAGCCTACCAACGAAGGCCGCCATTATGGGCCTCATCAATGGCTTGCGAGAGGGACCTTTTAGCCAATCTATATCGAAAAAACACCCCAAATCTCTGAACAAAGTGCAAGAATGAGCGGAGAAGTACATCAACATGGAGGAAAACTCCCGACTAGGAGAGACCTCAAAATCCGGATTCACCTACCCCTCCTGGGATAAGGACAAGGAGTCCAAAAGGAAGGAAGATCGACATGGGGAGAAAATAAAAAATAACCACAATTACACCCCTTTTCGGGTGTCCCTTGTGGATGTCTACAGGAAAGTTTGCCACACTGAAAAAATACCCCCAGCTCGACCACTCAAAGGCAAAAAAGGAGGAGGAAATCGGACTGAATATTGTGAATACCATCGAATCATGGACATTCTACCAACGAATGTTTTGACTTAAAGAATATCATAGAAAAACTAGTAAAAGAAGGGAAATTGGATCGGTATCTGACCACCTGAGACGATGAGCAAAGAAAAAGAAGAAGGGACGAAGATGTCGGACAAACCGAGCGATCACCTCGTACACCAGAAAGACATGTCCACATGATACACGGCGGATTTGCGGGAGGAGGAATCTCCAAATTATCTCACAAAAGATATCTTAAAGAAGTATATCATGTCGAGGGGAAGGAGGAAGCATCTGACATCCCTGCAATTACTTTCACCAAAGAGGACGCAGCTGGTATCATCTCAGGACACGATGATCCCATGGTCATCACTATTATACTGGCAAACATAAATCTCTACTGCACACTGATAGACCAAGGGAGCTCCGCCGATATCTTATTCAAAACTGCCTTCGACAAGCTCGGCCTGGAAGAAAAAGAACTCAGAGCTTATTCGAACAGCCTGTTCGGACTGAGAGACACCCCAGTTCAACCACTTGGATACGTCTCACTACACACCACCTTCGAAAAAGGAAACCAATCAAGAACACTCAAGATAGACTACATCATGGTCGACGTGAGTTCAGCCTACAACGCCTTAATAGGTCGGACAACATTGAATCAGCTCGGCGTAATAGTCTCGGCTCCACATCTGTGCATGAAATTCCCAACTACAGAAGGGATAGCTACAATAAAAGCAGACCAGAAGATGGCGCGTCGCTGTTACAACGAAAGTCTAAACATCAGAGGCAGAGGAGAAGAATTCCACACAATCAAACTCGGTGGAGTTCAGAGGCGGGAAGAACTCCGCCCACAACCTAAAGGTGAAGTAGAGAAAGTCCAGATCGGAGACATCCTGGACAAAATAACCAATATTGGTACGAGCCTAAAAGGAGACATAAAAGAATCACTCGTACAGTTCTTACGAGATGACGTCGACCTCTTTGCATGGAAGGCTGCAGACATGCCATGCATAGACCCCAAATTAATGTGCCACAAGTTGGTAGTCTACCTAGGATCACGGCCAGTACAACAGAGACGAAGAAAACTCGGACCAGAACGATCCCAAGCTGTGGAAGAGCAGGTACAAGCCCTATTGGAGGCAGGATTCATAAGAGAATTCAAGTACCCACTATGGCTAGCTAACATCGTCTTGGTGAAAAAATCAAATAGGAAGTGGCGAATGTGCACCGACTACACTGATCTCAACAAAGCCTTCCCAAAAGATCCTTATCCACTCCAAAGTATCGACGCTCTGGTAGATACCTCCTCTGGATATAAATACCTCTCGTTTATGGACGCATATTCGGGATACAATCAAATCCCAATGTATCCACCCGACCAAGAAAAAACTTCATTCCTAACCCCAAAAGCAAACTACTGCTACATCGTCATGCCTTTTGGTCTTAAAAATGCGGGAGCTACTTATCAGAGATTAATGAATAAGGTCTTTACAAATCACATCGGAAAAATCATGCAAGTCTATGTGGACGACATGTTAATAAAGACACAAAGTGAAGAGACGCTATTGTCTGACCTGACCCAAGTATTCGACACTATAAGAAGGCATGGCATGCGACTCAATCCTGCAAAATGCACCTTCGCAGTAGAAGCTGGCAAATTCTTGGGTTTTATGCTCACACAAAGATGAATCGAGGTAAATCCGGATAAATGTCAGGCCATACTCGACATGAAGAGCCCAACTTGTGTCAAAGAGATACAACAACTCAACGGGAGCTTGGCAGCCTTGTCCAGATTTTTAGCCGGATCGGCAATAAGATCTCTCCCCTTCTACGCCACCCTAAGGAAGGGAAAGAAGTTCGAATGGACAACGGAGTGCGAGCAAGCCTTCCCAGATTTCAAAAGATTCCTTGGACAACCACCTATCCTAACTCGTGTAGAACCTATGCACAATTACTCAAGAGGGGGGGGGTGAATTGAGTATTGCAACAACAATGAATCTTTTTGCGAAAGTTAAAGACAATATGTGTTGAGAGATTTAGCAATTGGTTCTTAACAAGAAGTTACCTAAGTCCTAAGACACTATACTTGTCTTCAAATGTTGTGGACTTGAGTTTCTTGTTGTTGTTGTGTTGCTTTCAACTCTTCATTCCTCAACGTTGAATGTTGGTTGATCTTTCAACATGCTTGTTCATTCAAGTTGTTTGTTAGTTTGTCTTTCATGTCGTTTGTTGGTTTGTCATTCATCAAAACCTACGAATACAAACTTCGCATACAAGCAACATGATTTACAACTCGGCCACGGGAAGGAGAACCACTCATATTGTACCTTGCAGTAGGAAGTCGAGCAATAGCCTCAGCACTAGTTCGGGAAGACAACAGTGGGCAGCAACCCGTATACTTCATCAGTAAAGCATTACAAGGATCCGAGCTGAACTACCAAAAAATAGAAAAATTTGCCTACGCTTTCATACTAACATCTCGACGACTTCATCCATACTTCCAAGCTCACAACATTAGGGTTCGAACCAACCAGCCCATAAAAGGGATATTGCAGAAAACAGACCTAGCAGGTAGAATCTTGCAATAGGCAGTTGAGTTGTCCGAATTCGACCTTCAATACGAAGCTCGGACAGCCATCAAATAACAATACCTGGCCGACTTTATTGCAGAATTTACGGACACCCCGGAAATCCCCATAGAATGGAATCTCTATGTGGATGGCTCCTCAAATAAGACTGGAAGCGGCGTGGGTGTGATAATTGAAAGTGACCAAGGAACCCAAATCAAACTCTCTCTCAAATTCGGGTTCCCTGCCTCAAACAACCAAGCTGAATATGAGGCACTACTAGCTGGTTTGAAGCTGGCTAAAGAGGTTGGAGCTCAAAAACTCATCATCTTCAGCGACTCACAGGTAGTCACTTCAAAAATAGCAGGGAGCTACCAAGCCAAGGATCCTACAATGAAAAAGTACTTGGATAAAACCAAGGAACAACTCGGACAACTCGGGAAATATGAGATACGCCACATACCCCGCGAACAGAATGCCCGAGCTGACACACTCTTAAAGCTAGCTAGCACCAAACCAGGGGGCAACAATAGAAGCCTCATCCAGGAAACGCTGCAGAACCCGTCAATCTCGGAAGAGGAAAAAGTCCTAGCCATAACAGGTCTGGATCAAGGATGGATGACTCCCATAATTAACTACCTCAAAACAGAAACACTTCCTACAGATGAAAAGGAGGCAAAGAGGTTAAAATGGGAGGCACAATACTACACTATCATAAACAATACTCTATACAAAAGAGGGATTTCAATACCATTGTTAAAATGTGTTTCGACTTCTAACACAAAAGAAATTCTAGAAGATGTACATAGTGGCATCTGTGGTAATCATCTCGGAGCGCAAGCACTTGCCAAAAAAGTACTCCGAGCAGGGTTCTATTGGCCAACTCTACAAAAAAAAGCCACGGAGTTCGTAAAGACATGTCCACCATGTCAGAAACATGCCAACTTCCACATCGCCCGGCCATAGGAACTCATCAGCGTGACCTCACCTTGGCCATTCACAAAATGGGGACTCGACCTTCTCGGACCCTTCCCTCAGGGATCGGGACAAGTTAAATTCCTCATAGTAGGAGTAGACTATTTCACAAAGTGGATCGAGACAGAACCCCTAGCTAACGCCACTGCTCAAAGAAGTCGAAAATTCCTATATAGGAACATTGTCACAAGGTTCGGGGTTCCATACTCCATTACCATAGACAATGGCACCCAATTCACATATGCAGGATTCAGAAAGTTAGCGGCCGACTTGAACGTAAAACACCAGTTCACTTCCGTAGAACATCCCTAAGCCAATGGACAAACCGAAGCTGCCAACAAAGTCATATTGGCTGGGCTAAAATGGAGATTACAGGAGGCAAAGGGAGCCTGGGCTGAAGAACTCCCACAAGTCCTATGGGCATATCGAACAACGCCGCATTCCACCACAAAGGAATCACCTTTCCGATTAGCGTACGGAATGGAGGCAATGATCCCAGTGGAGATTGAAGAAGGTTCGCCTAGAGTTATCCACTATAATAAAGAAGCCAACTCCTAACTTCAAAAGGAAGAACTCGACCTACTCCCAGAAGTCCATGAAAGAGCTCGGATCAGGGAAGAGGCATTAAAACGTCGAATGGCTTCGAGATACAATTAAAGGGTAGTGCAGCGAGGATTTGCTGAGAACGACCTCGTCCTAATCCGAAATGATATCGGAACAACTCGACCTGGAGAAGGAAAGCTGGCAGCAAACTAGAAAGGACCCTACCGAGTCATAGAAGTACTTGGAAAGGGCTACTACAGACTGTCCGAACTCGATGGGCGAGAGCTTCCTAGGTCATGGCACGCCTGCAACCTAAGAAGGTACTATAGTTAGGGACGATAAATGATCTAAGGATAACGCGCACTCTTTTTCCTGAAAAGGTTTTTTAATGAGGCGCCAAGGCAAGACCTATAAATTGCCCGACTTAGAAGGATAAAGCTCCCACATGTATATATTTTTGAATAAAATATGTTTAGATCTTCTACAAATTCTCAAGGCGCATTAATCTGAAACATTCATCGTCCGATTATAAAGCTACAGATCGGCAGAAAGTGAAAATCAAATTCACTGCACGATCACGATAAAGACCAATAAAGATGAAAACCAAATTCATCAAAAGGTCGACCAAACGAGGATTAACCCAATCTCTACAAAATCGGCAAAAATGAAAACAGAATAATGCAAGAAGTTATCGAAAGTGATCCATAGAAAGGACCTGACGAGGTCTTAATAAGATGGATTGCTAAAAAATAACTTAAAGACTGGACGACGTAAAGAAGTCGGATCAGTCGCAATAACCAAAGTTATAAGTAAATCCCTGGAAAGAGGTCTGGCCAGCCCTATAAAAGAGGATTTCTATAACTTAGAAGGGCCCGACATAAAGAAGTCGGCCCAAAACATAAAGTTATAAAAGTAATTCCTGAAAGAGACCTGAACAAGGTCCGAGAGAGACAATTACAAAAATAACTTAGAAGGGCCCGACATAAAGAAGTTGGCCCAAAACATAAAGTTATAAAAGTAATCCCTGAAAGAGACCTAAACAAGGTCCAAGAAAGAGGATTACAAAAATAACTTAGAAGGGCCCGACATAAAGAAGTCGGCCCAAAGTTATAAAAATAATCCCTGAAAGAGACCTGAACAAGGTCCAAGAAAGAGGATTACAAAAACAATTTAGAAGGGCCCGACATAAAGAAGTCGGCCCAAAACATAAAATTATAAAAGTAATCCCTGAAAGAGACCTGAACAAGGTCCAAGAAAGAGGATTACAAAAATAACTTAGAAGCGCCCGTCATAAAGAAGTCGGCCCAAAACATAAAGTTATAAAAGTAATCCCTGAAAGAGACCTGAACAAGGTCCAAGAAAGAGGATTACAAAAATAACTTAGAAGGAACCAACACAAGGAAGTCGGTTCCAAAATCAACAAGTTATAAAAAATAACCCCTGAAAGAGACTTGACGAGGGTCCGAGAAAGAGGGTTACTAGAAATAACTTAGGTAAGACTGACATAAAGAAGTCGGCCTCCCCCAAACAAGTTACAAGAGTAATTCCTAAAATAAGACCCAATAAGGTCCAAAAGAAAGGATTACTAGAAGTAATTGAAATGACGAAGTCGACTTCCTGAAAACCTTAACGATATAAAGGTAATTACTAACGGAGACCTCACAAAGGTCCCAACAAATGGAGTTATTAGAAATAACTTCAAGCCAACATAAGGAAGCCGACATACAAGTTGGATCCAAGCAACTACAACCTCAAAGGAATCAAGACACAAGTATAAAGGCAATCTAAAGAGGTCAACAAAGCTCCAACACTCCGAAAAGCCTAAAAAGATACCAAGGCAGATGCAAACAGACATTATACGAAAAGTATAAAGTTATAATAATAACAAGCTCAAGAGGCTACCAAAATCAGCCCCAAGAACTTGGAAACTATTTTGTTTTTCAAAATAAAGTTTCTAAACAAGCAACTAAGAGTGTCAACAGTCAGCAAACATCATAAAGAGTTTAAAAGCCCACAAGCCGAGCTATCTACACAAATATTTAGAAAACTATTTATCTGAAGGCTTCTCAACAACATCAACACGGGGTGAAGGAGGGTGAGTCCAAAGAGGCACTGCATCCACTGTCCCGTCATCCCTATTCAAGATTTGGCAATCAGGATCTGATTTGGGATGAACGACCTCAGAGGAAGGAGCTGAAGAAGTCGGCATAATAGAAGCTTTGACCGCAGGCACAGAGGGAGGCTCAACATCATCGTCATCAGGGTCGTCAAGGACAATCTTGCCATCCTTTACAACATTGTCCAGACTGAAGAGAGTAAGGTCGACCTCGGGTGCAAGAACTTGAACCTGCTCCTTCAGGTTCTCATAAGCAGCGTTTACGCTGCCTACAAGGTGACCCTGGAGCTCAGTATAATCAACCCGGGCCGACTCCAACTCCTCCCTAAGACATATCACTTCCCTGTAGGCCGTGACATAGCTATCCTTGTGTCTCAATACTATATCTTTAGCCAACCTCACAGACGCTGCCAAGGCAACAGAACTAGCCTTTTTGCCTTCCAACTCCTTCTCCAGCTTGGTCACTTTCACTTGGAGCTCCTCCTTCAAACCCTTCATATGGTCGAACTCTTGCTTAGCCTCCTCCATAAAGGCTTTGGTAGCATGAAGAGGAAGGTCTTGGGCAGTTTGGTATAGGGCAGCTCCCATATGTGCCATCTTGACGCTACTCCGAATAATAAAGTCCAAATGGCGAAGGAGAGAGACATCGTCAGTAGGAATGGTACCGTAAGGACCAATCTGCTGATCGACAAACTCAATCGCGTCAAATTCAGGGGCATCAAGGTTGAAAGGCTCAGTTGTCTTTTGTTTTTTGGAAGGAGGAGCACCAGAGGTAGCAGCAGAAGACTGTGGAGGATCCACTAAGCGAACTTGAGGAGTAGGGATCATTCTCCTCGGTCTGGGAGAGCTCGGCACAAACGATTTCGATGTTATCTGAGAAGACCGTTCTCCATCCATCTTGGTCGAGATGTTCTGAGCTGCAGTAGCCTTTCTCACCTTCTAGAAAGCTTTTATTGCATCATTATTCTTGGCCATCTTTGTAAAATGAAAACTAGTAGTTTTACAAACCAGGAAAGAAGAAGAAAGCAAAGTAAAAACAAGAATCAATATATATCAAGTAATACCCAATGCATTTTGGACGAGGGAGGGGTCCCCCAAAGATTTTTTAGTATCCAAATGAGGAGGTTCCCACCAAAGGTCCTCCAAAAGTGTTACAAAGGCCTGCTCAATCTCGTCGAGCATTTCCCACGCATATCGGGATACTACTACATTCTGCTACCAATGCAAAGGGAAAGATGGCTCATCATTCGCTTCCAGAAAAAAGGGACGAGCTCCCTCAACAGCTCAAACCTTGAAAAAAATAATTCTTGAAGTCCCTAAAGGACTCGTCATACATGGTAAAAACCTTATGTCCTTGTGCAGATCTAAAAGAAACCCACGAGGCTTTCTTTTTTGAAGAAATCTCGGGCTTAGTTAAAACAAACAAATAAAGGAAAAGAGTTTGAGAAGGGGTAACATCCAACTCTCGGCAAAGAAGCTGAAAAATCTTAATAAAGCCCCAGGAGTTCGGATGAAGCTGGGATGGAGCTACATTACACGACCACAACAAATCAGTCTCAAAGGAATTGAAGGGAAAAGTGATGTCCAACTGGCTGAAAAACTAGTCATAGGCATAAAAGAAAGGGCGCTCCCCCTGGGTCAGGGTAGGGAAGCAAACCCTCTCCTCAGAGTCAGGTGCTACCAATTCATAATTCCTCTCTTGATCTCTACTCTTACAGAGGCAGTGATGTTTCCTAAGCTCCACACAGAATTCAGTATTTACCACAGAAACACACATCAAAACAAGGGAGTCCAACCAATCGGACATTCCTCAGGGACCTTAGAGGACGTCTCTACAATATTTTTGAGAGAAGACATGGCCAACTAGTCCTACAAACAAGAAAAGAAGATTGGATTACTATAAAAAATCTCGGATGAAATCAAAACAACTCGGCCAACATAATCCAACGCAGTACAAACAACAAAAGAAAACCCCAGGATCCACACCAAGAAGATCCAGGGACATCCTTTGGAGGCAGTTAGCAAGATAGGGACTCAGGAAAACCTACAAGCCTACATCTCGATACGTCCTAACAAGAAAACAATAAACCCCCTTTTTCAACTAAAGCGACACTTTGAGAAGAAAGCTACGAGCCACAAATCAAGTAAAGTCATCAAAATAAACTACCTTCCAGACTCACCATCCCAGTTTTGATCAACGAACAAAGCTACTAAGCAACAAAATATCATCAAAGACACAACCTTTTATTCAGAGAAATAAAATCCCCCCCGAACAAACAAAGTAAATCAAAACAAGCACCGATCATCTTTTACAAAAGTTCAGAAGCAAGGAAAGCTATCAATAGGGCAAAAATCAAGGGACAATCTTTGCAGAAGTAAAAAAATGCAGTTTTCAAGTATCAAAAAACAACCAGAAGCAACAGCAAAACATGCAAAGCTCTAAAAAGCCTCCACAGAAGTACTAGGAGTATGCATAAAGACGAAAAGGAAGCCAAAAAATACATTACAGTGACGAACAAATACAAGACTACAAAAAAGGTTCAAGCTTTCCAACATACATTCAGAATCAAAGCTTTACCAGAAAAATGATGAGAACAATGAAAAGAAGAACTAACCTGAACAAAGGAAGAAACTTCGAAAAAGATTGAAGACGAAGAGACAGAATCGCCTTTCGAGGAAAGAAAACACCAAGAAATCAGCAAATGACGTCGCGGAAAGTAGCGCAAAAATGCAAGTCTCAAGCAAAAAACTGAAAGCGAGAAAGAAGAGGAGAAGTTACAGCAAAAAAGAGAAACTGTTTTGCGTAAAGTTCAAAAGAGCCAAAAGAAACGAGGCAATTAAAATCAATTAATGAGGGTATTAAACCCTCTCACATTCCCAAAAAGCCAGAACGCTAAAGCCCGCGTTTCTAAGCGAGAGGGAAAAATGTTCCGCATTCAAAAACAAAGACTCTACAAAGAAGGAAGTCGACAAAATGCTTGAGTTCGGCTTCACCAGAGAAGGATCGAAGTCCTAAAACTAAGACTCGACCTTAGAAAGAAAGATCGAGCTTGAGTAGGGGCACTGTTCATACCCTAGGTTGAGCTATCCGACCCGGGATGTTTAACGACAAAGCGATCGACCTTTTCAGGTCAGACTATCTAACCTCTTCTCAAAGAGCTCGGCCAAATTGCCAGGAAAGCCCAATAAAGGGCCCAGATAGAGGAACACGACCCAAATCCAAAGGCAGTCCAAGCCTATAGAGATAAGGGCGGTTCCCTTGAAGATAAGATGACCTCAATCAAAGATAAAGATAAGATAAGATAACTAAATTATCTTATCTAAAAAGGTCACTCCACACCATTATAAATACACTGGAGCACTCAGGTATAACTCATACTCTGGTTCAACTAAAACCTGCTTAATACCCTTGCTAACTTAAGCATCGGAGTCCCTTGCAGGTACCCCCCACCCTCCGGTGACGAAGGATCAGCAGTGCAGCCAAGCTCAACAAGTCGGATACGATAGCTCCGGCCTCCACTCTCAGCCGGACACATCATCTCCGATCAACACAGGAGATCTCATCCGAGATCGACCTACGATTTCAGGTAACCCTCGGAACACATAAGTTTCTATATCACAACTAATAAGCTAAAGGTGCAATTTAAGCTAAATATCTAAGATATATATATACACAGCACAAAATGCAAAATATAATAAAGTCGAAATAAACAGAAATACAGCAAAAGAAAATGTGCAAGTACTAAAAGGACAATAAGATAAAATAAAATACAGAAGAAGAAATAAAATTGGATAAAGAGTATGAAAATTGTTCACCAAAATAAAGTCACCGGAGATGGCGACCTCCCCACACTTAAATAATAGCATCGTCCCCGATGCGCAATCAAGCAGGATGTGAAGAAGTGGCATCTCCGGAAGGGTGCTCTGCTGGTGTCTCTATGGTGGCCTGAGGTGCTGTAGTCTATATGGGTGGCTGGGGATCTGCCTGCTGAAGCGGGGGCTCTGTCTGTAAAGGGACCTGCTGATCGGCTGGCTATATCTGTTGGGGCTCCTCATGATGTGACGTAGCCTGCTCGGGTCCTGCCTGCTCAGTCGCTGCTCGATCATCCTCCTCATGGTCATCCACCTCCTCCTCAGATGACTCTGATGGTGTGTCAGGCGTGGAGAGAATGTCATGGTGGCCCGATCGGATCATCAATTTTAAATGCTCAGAGCGTCGCTTGTTGCGACGCTCAGACCTCTCATATCGCCGCTGGTTGCGGCGCTCCATCTGGTCGAGCCGCTCGAAGAGGCGGTGCACAAGGTGGTAAATGGGCTCAGGAGCAGGTGAAAGTGCTGTGGTGGTGGCTGGTGCAGCAGGTGCTGAAGGGGCAGCAGAAGATGTGGCTGCCTCAGTGGAGGCAGTGAGAAAGGGTGGTCTGTAGCCCAAAGCCTAGAACTTCCTGCCATGTGGGATGATCTTCTTGCAATCGGCGGCGGGTGGCTTCTCATCCGCAAGCTCCCAGGGTACCTCAGCTCGGTGGCCCAGCTGAGTAATCAAGTAGGGAAAAGGCAGAGTGCCTCGGATATGGACCCTGGACATGGAGTACCGGATAAATCGAGGAAGGTACAGGTCCTTGCCTTCTATCACACACCAAATAAGAGTAATCATGGCAGCTGGCACCTCAATCTCGTGAGTGCTCGGCATCACATAGTTACTCAGAATTTGCTGCCATAGCCAAGCCTCATCATTCAGGTAGATGATTTTGATGCCTTTTGGGGTCACGGTTGACTTTCCCATAACCCATGGGACAGCAAGATCAATAGCTATAGTGTGCTTCACTGCTTCCCAATCAAACCTCATAAATCGCAAATCCTCCTCAGCTTTCTGGTAACCATCTGGTTCATCAGACTTAGGCTGGAGTTGGAGGATATCTTCAATTGCCTCCTCAGAAACTAAAATCTACTTTCCTCTGAACTGCACTGCATCCAGGGTCATTTTAAAATAGTTGCACTAAAATTCCCTGACCCACGATGCATTTACCTCAATCAAGTTCCTCTCCAGAAAGTACCAGCCTCTCTGTTTGATTTGGTATGTGGTGTACTGTAATAATTCAGCTGGAGTTCAGAGGGTCTTTTCTAGATATAGGTTCCTTGAAGTTGCAAAGACTGGATACTTCAGTTCACAGTATCGGTTGGCAAACTTGACTGGGTCAGTTGCAAGCACTAACTGGTCAGCTTTTTCCTGCGGAGTAAAATTCTTCTCCCGCCAGGAATCATCATGGAGGATATCTAGGATAGCCATAGAGAACTCTCCTCTTTTCCTTTTGCCTGTGCCTGTTTTGGCTTTTTCTTTGCCCTTTGGGTCAGACATCCTGAAAAGCAAAAGTTCCAGGATACAGTTTATTAAACTAAAGTAGGAAAATAGGTAAGCAAATAGGACTTTAGCAATATAAGCATAAATGGACCAAAGAGGAATAAAATAGCAATATAAGCATGAGGTGAGTTAGATAGATGTAGAATTTTGGACTGTATGCAATTTAAAGTCAAAGAATTAAAATAAAAATCACAATCCAAGTTCTATAATATGTGGAAAGCTTTTTTATCAGAAACAATAATAATCATGCCGTGAAATGGGATAAAAGTAGTTAGTTGAAAACTAAGAGAGAAGTTAGAAAGTTAATGCAGTTAAGAGTTAAAAAGTGTAATTAAAGTTAGTGGCATGGTATTGTAGTTCCTAATTAACAAAAATTGCACAAACTTGAAGAACAAGCAACTCACATTCAAGTAGAGAATGCAGACTAATGATGATAAATCAAATAAATAAAAGAAGGGCAAAATGAATAAAATCATCAATAATGCGATTTGACTAAGAAGAGAACCAGAATGAGTAGGAATGCTAGCCCATTCATCCATGAATTGGCCTGGTTGAAAGCAATTAGTGCATAATTCAAAAGTACCAAAGCCAATTTATGAATGGGAGTTAAGTGAAATAATTTTCGGAAAAATCGGACAGCATTTCGGCTATATATTAGATGTTCCCGGGTAATAAACAGGAGCAAAAATTCAGTTCATATGACATTAAAGTAGTGCAGAAAAGAGTAACAAATAGCAAGGTACATGAATTCAGAATAAACAAACTCAATCTGCAGTAATATTAAATCAGCAATTAACAGTAATGAACAACATATGAGCATCATCAACAGCACAGCAATTTCAAAATTGTGAAACAGATAAAGCAAGCAGCAAGAACAGTGCAATTATCAGACCTAAATCCACTAACCACATCCTAGATACCTAACCACCTAAAATCCACTACGAACATGCATCTCTAACTATCCTAATTTGAACAAAATTTGAAAAATATGCAAACTAAATAACTGAAATGGGAAAGGAATCGGAGTGCAGTGGAACCTGGTACGCGCAGTAACAAAAATTGAACGAAGAGAGAGGGTGGTGGTGTGGTGGTGCTGATGGGCGGCACGGCGGTAGGTCTCACGGTGGTGCAGGGCGGCGCGTGGTGGTTCTTGGTGGAGGCAGGGGGTGAAAGAGGGAGAGGAAGAGAAGGGAGGAGGGGCGAGGAAGGGGGTGGCATTGGGGGGTGGTGTTGCCGACGGTCTGGCTGGTGGCA
>NC_029794.2:74182760-74195767 GCF_000816755.2 Arachis ipaensis | reverse complement strand
GGGAAAAGGAGAAAAGAGAAAGAGAAGGGCGAAAGAGGGGGTGAGGGCGGTGCGGCAAGGGGTGGCGACAGCGGCGCTGCGGCGGGCTGGACGGCAGTGGCAGTGGGAGGTTGGAGGGGGAAGAGAGAAATGGAGGTGGAACGTTGGGGAGGCGGTGAAAAAGGGGCAATGCTGGGTTAGGGTTTCCACGTCGGGGGGTTAAATGGATTCAAATCCACGCGGACGCGTGGATCACGCGAAAGCGTGGCTGAGGCGGAAGTGCAACAACGCGAAAGCGTCATTGACGCGAACACGTGAATGGTGGATAAGGAAAATGACACGTACGCGTGAAGCACGGGTACGCGTCGACTAGAATTTGTGCTAAACGCACAAATCCAGCGTCGTTTTGGCGCAACTCTCTGTTTCAATTGGGGGGCAAAATTTTCACGCGACGCATACGCGTCGCCCACGCCTACGCATGGTGTGTGTTAATGAAAATGATGTGTACGCATCGTTGACGCATACACGTGTCCCAAATTATGCCTAACGCATACCAGCCGCATGATTCCAGCCCAACTTTCTGGGCGTTGGATGGCGACGTCGATTTGAAATCAACGCCCACGCGTGGCCCAAGCGCACGCGTGGTGTGATTTTTTTTTTAAATGCAGAATGCGAAATGCAAATGCGGATACTGATGTTATAAACGCTACTAGGGAAAATAAAATAAAATAAAATACAAATAAAAATAAACAAAACAAAATAAAATTAAAATTTGAAAAGGAACGATCATACGATGGTGGGTTGTCTCCCACCAAGCATTTTTATTTAAAATCCTTAAGTTGGACATTTGAGGGGTTTCCTGTTATGGTGGCTTGTGCTTGAACTCATCCAGGAATCTCCACCAACGTTTGCAATTCCAATAGCCTCCGGGGTCCCATACTAGGCACGGGAAGCCTTTGAGCAAGTTAACGCAGGTTTTCAGGCTCCAGGAGTATTGATTGTCAGGATAAATTCCAGGATCCCAAACCTTGCTTTTGAACCCGTCTTCACTTCTATCTTCATTATTCCAACCGGGCGGTACACAACCTGAATTTCCACTGAGATATCCAAACTTCTTCTGAAATTTATTCAATCGAGCTCTATACCAATCCTTGCACTTCCATTTGGAGCGTGGAACCATGTTGAACTTTGGATTCCAACTACTATTACTAACCATCTCCCGCTTACTCTTAAAGCCGCAAAGAGCTCTAAGCTGGCCATCGATTTCAAGCTCCACTTCCTTGTACTCCTCTGTGAATTCTTCCATTTCCTGACAGACCTCTTCAATTGCAACCTCGTCTTGATCAAAGTCTTCAATTTCTTCCTCATCACTCAAGTCATAAGTTGGAGGTTGAGAAAATTCTTCCTCCACATCATCCTCATATTCACTCGGGGGAGATTCTTCTAGCTCAAAGAGTTCAATTGTGACTGCGAGGTCATCATTAGGAGAACTTGATTCATGATCATCATTACCAAGGAAAATTGCTTCTTGATCTGTTCCGTCCAGTTCTTCAGAAGATACATGCCTTAGGGGTTGTGCACTATCCTCCTTAGCATCAACTGCAAATTTTTGGGCGAAATTCTCCACAACTCTTGATTCCTATGGAGGTTCAGCGTCTCCTAAGTCTTCAACCAATTCTTTTTCTTCGATAATTGTAGCTCCCTCTACTTGTTCCAATACAAAGTCATGTTCTTTACTGTCCACCGGAGCTTCTAGTGTCTCCTTCGTACTGGGGACTAATCGATTTATCGCTTGCTCCAATTGATGAAGGGTTGCATGAAATTGGTTCACTGTGTCCTTGAGGCGAGCCTGTGATTCTTGGATCGATGGATATGGACATAGTGTATATAGAAGTGGTGGTTCTTGGGAGCAATTGGATTGGAATTGGGGTAGATAAAGGTTAGGGTTATATGGTGGTGAATGGTTGTGTTTGGCTTGTGAGTATGGTAGTTCGAAGCTATGTTGAGCAGGTGGTTTATAGGCATATGATGGGGCTTGTTGGTAACCATAATGGGGTCCACCATATCTATCATCTTGGCACACACCTCGGAATGGCTCTTGACCATAGTAATTTGGTGGAGGTGGTTTTTCACGAAGGGGTCCACCATAACTATTGTCTGGGTATGCATTGTAGAGTGGTCGTTGTCCCTGGTACTTTGGAAAGTGTTGCTGCTGAAAGGGTTGATCAGATCCTCGTGACTCCTTCCATCTGTGATTGTTTCGACCTTGACGCATGTTCCTGTTATAGCTTCCATTCTTTTCAACAACATTAGAACCAAACTCAAAGTGATGGGGGTGGGAACTCATAGTAGCTAATAAAAATTAAAAACAAAAATAAAAACAAATAAATAGCAAAATAAAATATTTACAATAACCAATAATAAGGCACACAATTGCAACTCCCCGGCAACGGCGCCATTTTGACGATCGGATTTTTCTGCTAGTAAAGAATTTTATAAGAATAATCATGTTGTAGGTATAGTTTCTAAACCAGCAAAGAATCCTTTCATACAAAAGTTTGGTTGACACAAGTAACAAAACCCAATAAAATTTATAACCGAAGTATTTAAACCTCGGGTCATCTCTCAAGGAATTGTAGGGAAGTATGATTTATTATTGGTTATGGAAAAAATATCTTTTTGGGTTTTTAAGATAAGAAGCAATAATAGTAAATGGCAATGGAAACAATCTAACTATAAAAACTCTTGGCAAAGTATGAGAACTGAAAATCCCATCCTAGTTATCCTTATCAGGTGTGATGAGAATTGTTTATTGCTCCCACATAGTTAACCTTTACTAAATAAAAGAAAGTCAAGTGGACTAATCAATTTGATTCCTCAAGTCCTAGTCAACTCCTGTGGAAAGACTAGCTTTAGAGGGATCCAAACTAATCAGCAAATTCCAATTTTCAATCAACAGCTGAGTTTGACAACTCAAGTATCACCAATTACTCAACCAAAGCCAAAAGAGGAGAAAATCTACTCGAATAAAAATGCCTTGACCAGGAGAAGATTAATTGGAAACATCAATAACATAAATTAAAGAAAGCAATCATAAATCTGAAATACCTCAAATTATATTAAATAAAGATATCAATTCTAACATGGGAAAATTCATAAATCAAATTGGGAAAGCAAATAAACTAAGTGATAAAGTAAATAAAAGTAGAAGAGAAATTAAATTAAAGGAACATTGAACCTGGGATGAAGAAATAACCATAAACTAAGAGAAATCCTAATCCTAAAACCTAAGAGAGAGGAGAGAGCCTCTCTCTCTCTCTAAAAACTACATCTAAAACCTAAAATTGTGAATATAAAAGTTGTGTTTCCAATGTGTCTCTTTGATTTCCCATTCTCCAGCCTCTATACTGTGTTTCTGGGCTTGGATTTGGGCCAAAAAAAGGCCCAGAAATCGCTGGGAGCGTTTTCTGCAATTTCCTGCATATGGCATCCGTCACGGGTGTGCGTCATTTGGAGATTTTCCTTGTCATACGTACGCGTCAGTCACACGTATGCGTCGTTTGTGCTATGCGCCAGGCACGCTTCCGCATCGTTCATGCGTGCGCGTCGTTTGCGTTTTGCGCTAGGCACGCGTCCGCATCGTTCATGCGTGCGCGTCACTGCCATTTTCTCTAAAACTCTATTTTGTGCGTTCCTTCCATTTTTGCGTGTTTCCTTTCTATCCTCTAAGCCATTCTTGCCCTATGAAGCCTGAAAATACTTGACACACAGATCACGGCATCGAATGGTAATAAAGGATAATTAAAATTAATATTTTTAAGGCATAGGAAACATGTTTTCACATATATCATAGAATAAGGAAGGAATTGTAAACCCATGCAATTCTTATGAATAAGTGGGTGAAGAATTGATAAAAACACTCAATTGAGCACAAGATAAATCATAAAATAGTGGTTTATCATTGAGGTACAACATTCCTCTAGATCCTTGCTTGGATTACACAAAAAATGAGACTTGTTATTGCTTGGTCCTTTGTTTTTCTTGCTCTTCTTCTTTTGTTTGAGACTTATTGCTTTGGGGCTTAATACTTTGTGGTAAGGCAGCTTTTTAGAGTAAGCTTTCAGCCAGCATTCCCGCCCCAGTTGGTTCAAGATGCTAGGTGTTGAAACACCCCTATGGGCTTACTTGCTCAAGCCTCTCCTTAGCACACACACATCACAGTCATTTAGCTTGTTTTGTTCTTTGGAAATTGATGCACAGCACCTCTTTGGGTCACTAAATGTTTTGTCTCAAAGTAGCTCTTGATGGTGGACTTTCAGTTGGCAATCCCGAGTTAGTTAACCCAAGTTGCCGGCTGATGAAGCACCCCTTAGAACCTAGTTATCCAAGCTTGTCTTTGTACAAGAACATCACGGGCATATATCCAAATCTCAAGCCATTGATGCCTAGCCTTGTTTATTCATTTTTGTTTTCTTTCTCTTTTTTTTTCTTGTATTTTCTTTCTTTTATTATGGACCTCTTTCATTTGTCAAGTCTCATGAAATGTAAATTAGGTTCGTATCACAAAGTCATGCCAACCTCTGACCTTATTCATAAATCAACTAATCAGCCAGCACATACCACCACATAACCTTATTTTATCTCATATTAAACCAGGCTTTTACTCTTTCTCTGTTTCACACTAATTTTTCTTTTATTCAAGCATGAAAATAAAGCATGTAACTCAAGTAAGATGAAAGTGAATCAAGCACTTAGACTAGCAAGCCATAACAGCATGAAAACATACAGTAAATAAATCTAATAGGACACTAATCAATAGGGGACATTTTCACTTTCAATTAGCATAGTTAAGCTAAAGTTAGTCAGAGAACAATACAACCTCTTGGAGTCCATTTGTTTCCTCTGTGTCATCATCATTGTTGGATTCCATGTCCTTCCTTTGTTCAACCACATGATGATATATCTTTCCTTCCAAGAGATTGAATGAATTCCTACAAGAGATATTAAAAGTTGCTTGTTCCCCAAGCATTTGAGAAGCAGTTAGCATGCATGTATGCTTGTGATTCTCTGAACCTAAGTTGGTGTGGGAACACCAAACTTAGTTCCTTGCCTAATTCTATATGCAGAAGGATAAATACATGCATGAAAGATCAAGTACTTTTTATTAAGAAATTAAAATATGAACTAGAAAACAACTATAAACTAGAAGATAAATTCTGAACTAGGAACTAAACAATAGTCAAGTAGTTTCTCTGATTGTTTGGAGCTAACGACTAGTCATGCTGAGGGTTACAATGTTTTCTTAATGAAACCTTTGGTGGAACACCAAACTTAGAATTACACATTCACTCCTAAATTATTTTGGTGTGCAACACCAAACTTAGCTCCTTGCAATATAGAGAGATCTACTTACTCCTTTATTGAATTAACTAGGAAAAGAAAACTACCTCTGGTTTGGTTGCCTACCAACAAGTGCTCTTTTATTGTCATTAGCTTGACATTTTGGTCATGAATTTCTTCCTCTTCTTCTAGTTTGTTAAGAGGAATGACCTCCAGTGGAAAAAGGAGCCAATTAATGCTCCTTGTTGTGAGTGCCTCTTTCCAGCAAGCTTTCTTTTGTGATTGGCGTGAGTGAACTTGCTTGTTGGACCAGGAGTCGGATTGTTCTTTGACCTTCTCTTCTTTATGGATATGGTCCTTTGTTTCTCAGTCTTAATCCTCCTTTTGGTGCTTGTATTTACTGCCTTCACATTGTTGATTTCAGCATTTGGGTGTTGTTGGACAGTTGGAGCATCTTCTTCATCAAGAGCTTATTGAATAGGTGGTTCAATGAACTCACCCTCTATGTAACTTTCTGGTTCATTGGAGTGTAAACTCCCTTTGTTGGCTTCCTCCCGTTCTTCTACTTGATTTTGCATTGAGTCTATTGGGAGTGAGTTTGCATGTTCTTTTGCCACCCCTAGTAGCCTCTGTGGGTATGGAGCCTTAGGATTATATACTCTCACAACCTCCTCTTTCTTCATAGGAATCTCACTTGGTATGGGTGCCTCTTTTTCTTGTTCCTCTGATTCCTCCCTTGTACTCACCCTTTGGTCCTCATCCTGCTTGCTAGGAATCTCTTCAAAGTAATTTGCATTTGCTTCCATGTTTCTGGAAGAGATGTCTTGTTCTTGCCTCCATGCTCTGGACCATTGAATGAACTCCTCTGTTGCTATTTTCTCCTCTTCCGTCATCTTTGTCAATTTTTCAAGGAGGAGTTCCATCCTAGCAAGTCGATCTTCTTCTCTCCTTCTTCTGAGTTCTTCAAAGATGAGTTCTGCCTCAGCAAGTCTATCTACAGAAGATTGTGATGGTTGGTGACTGGCTTATGAATGGAGTTGGTTGTTTTGTGGTTGTGTGTTCTGAAAGTGGTATGGCTCTTGTGGATACTGGAATGAGTTTTGTGGACTGTGAAAAGAATTTTGTGTGTAGTGGAATAAATTGTATGGGTCTGAGAAGGAATTTTGTGCTGAGGTATACTCAAATGATGAAGAATTTGGACATGTAAAACTAGGAGGTGAGGTTGGATAATTAAAAGGTGATTGCTCTTGATGAATGGGGTATGAATGAGTGAAATTCCTTTGATTTTGATCTTTCCAGCCACAACTTGAGTAGTAATCACTTTCACCAAAATATGGACCATTTTGTGGTTCTGGGAAGTACCTCGTTTTAGCTTATTGATGCTCCCACCCACCATGAGCATAATAACATGAATCATTCTATGGTGGTGGGAGGCTTCTCAGGAAATTCGATTGACCAGAATATGATGGATGCTCCTTTCTTTCTTACAAAAGGCTCTGTCTCAAACAATAATCACCAAAAGACATTGGAATCTCCATTGTTATTAATGAGAAAATCTTACTGAGGCAATATTATAAAAAGCTAGTGGTTAGTGTGCTAAAAAGTAAATAAATCAATGAAAAACAACTTAACGTGTAGAAAATAGCAGTAACAAACTGAAACAAAAACTATTAACAAAAGAAAAGAAAAATTGCTCAATCTAGTTATCCTCCAATTTAATAATTGTCAATATCAAACCAATCCCCAGTAATGTCGCCATAAACTTGATTCACGAAAATTTGTCTCTCAACAAATTTTCTACTGGCAAGTGTACCGAATTGTCGTCAAGTAAAACTCACTGTAGAGTGAGGTCGAATCTCACAGGGATTGGTTGGTTGATCAATGTTAATTGGAGAATTATTCTAGTTGAGCGAAATCAGATTTGGTTGAGAATTGCAAAATGTAAATTTGGCGGGAAACGTAAATTGCAAGAAATTAAATGATAGAAGCTTAAATTGCATGAAATTAAAGAACAGAATCTTAAATTGCAAGAAATTAAATGGGAATGGGGTTTAAGCATAAAATTCAAGAGCATAAAGTAAATAGAATAGGTAGAACAGAGATGGGGATTCATTGGGTTTCGGGAGATATTGAACTCTCCAGATCAAATTATTTTCATCTCTTCCTCAATCAATGCATTCATTGACATTGCTTGGCAGTCTTAGATGATCGGATCCCAATGTCTTGGCTCACCAATCTCTCTAAGCATGAACAATTGCCCAATGTCTTGATTTAATTGCTCATGGGAAGAGTTGAAGTTCGGTCACTGGCTATACCACACAAATTTATAGATCAAAGTATTGGTAGGATTACATGTCACTATATCCATCCAACCCCCAATATAATCCAATGTGAGAAAGCAATTCTAGCATGAATTCTTCATCCCTCTCTTAAGGATCCAAAGAATTCCAATTATGGACAGCTTCTCTCTCAAGACAACTATCCAATTGAATTAAGACCGAAAGCCTTCTAACAAAAATCAAGAGAAAAGAAAGAAGAAGAATATGAAAACTACTATTGATCCATTGAATTACAATAGAGCTCCCTAACCCAATGCCAGGGGTTAGTTGTTCATGGCTCAATTCAATTTACAGAGAAAGAAAAATACAGAAAATAGAAACTAAAAGAAAATAAGAAAATACAAAAGAAACTACAGGAAATGAAATCAGGGAATTGAACTCCGAGAGCCCCCCCCCTCAGGGCCTCCCAGAAGCTTCTCTCAATCTTTAATAATTCTTTTATTTATAGACATCCTCTTATCTTCAATTGGATTAAGTATTTGGATGTGGGCCTTGGCTGAAGCATTTTAAGAGTGATTCTTAGTGATGCAAAGAAGAGAGATTGCTCAATTGCAGAAAAAATAGATAACTTTGTTGTCATTGGCGTTTGGCTCAACGTTGGAGGGCCAACGTTCTGCTTACCCAAGCGTACGCGTGCATCACGCGTAAGCGTGAAGTTCGTGAATTTGCTTATTCATGCATACGCGTGCCCCACGCTTACGCGTGCATTGCCATTTTTCTCATCCACGTGTACGCGTCACTGACGCGTGCGCGTTGATTCATGTTTTTTAACTCTAAATTCTAGGCTTCTCATCGCGGACGTTGGAGGCTGCGTTTGAGGAAACGTTGGACCTCTAACATTCATTTGTTGACGCGTATGCATGACCCACACGTCCACGTGGATGGTCAATTTTTCCATTCCACGCGTGCGCATGGCTCACGCTTTCGCGTGGATATAAAAATTTTCATCTTTTACGCGTACGCGTCATAGACGCATACGCGTCGCTCAAAATTCCTTTAGCTCCAGAATTTGAATATTTTCAATGACGTTGGAGGTAACGTTGGTTCACCAACATTCCCTCCAACATTGGCATCTATGTTTTCTTCTTCGAGAATGTTGCCTTCAATGTTGATAGGCTAACGTTAGCTCCAACGATGGCCTCTCCTTCTCTTCTTCCTTGCTCATCTTTTGCTTCTTTCTTCCTATCATCAACCTAACAAAATGCATCAAAGCTTTGCTATAATCACAAGAATTTGTCTCATTCTTTGCACACAAGTAATTATGGCATAAATCTCATGAAAATGCATCAAATTAACCATGTTTGCATGAATCAAGGTAAGCATGAATTTCTCATCCAAATACTTACTTATTGCCTAAGAAATGCATGAAAATCAGGTAAAAACTAATGAAAAAGGCTAGTGAAACTAGTCTAAGATGCCCTGGCATTAGAGACACCCCACCATGGTAAACTCTTTCCATTCTCTTGTATATATAATCAATGGATGAATTGGGTTACCATTGTTAGGTAGTTTTCTTCTTTGCATACTCTTGTTTTAGTGTTTTGGTTGCTAGTTTGTTTGATTGGATTTATGCCTTAAGTTGTAGAATAGTTGTTGTTAAGTTCTACCTTGCATGAAGTGTAAGTTTTGTTTGTTTTGTATTTGAAAATTTTTCAAAAACCAAAAGATTTGTTGTTAAATTTAAATTTTGATTGCTTTAGAACGTCTATAGGTTAGGATAATGCCATGTTTCTATCTTATCTTTTAAAAAAAAAGTGCACGCCACGCGTAAGCGTGGCCAGCGCGCACACATCGTGTGCGATATTTGGACTCCTGGTACAAAAACTAGAGAGTTGTGTTGGAGTGGTGCTGGCGTTGTGCGAATAGCACAATTTGGCCCCCACGTGTACACGTGGGTGACGTGTGTATTTCCTGTGTTCCACGCGTATGCGTGGGCGACGCTTACACGTCGCTTGTTCTCCTGCCTTCCACACGCACGCGTGGGCGACGCTTACGCGTCACCTCGCACCTTGTTTCTTCCCATGTTTCTTCTTTTTTCTTCGTCTCTCCTTCTTCTTTTTTTCTATCTTTCTTCTTCTCTCTTCTTCCTTTCTTACTTTCTTCTTTTCCCTCTCTTCAAAAAAAATTTAAAAATAAAAAAAAAATAAAAGTGAAAATAAAATTATTAAAAAAAATTCTTTTTCTCATCTTTCATTTTTTTATTGCATTTGCTTATTTTCATTCGTTGAATTTTAATTTTGTTTTTATAGCTTGTTCTTATTTTCTTTTCTAAGTTTTCTATTTTAATAATGGTGTTGAATTCTCTTACTCAATTGTTGAGAATTTCTTGGTTAATGGTGCTTTTTGACCTGTTTGATATTGTTGGGTGATAAAACTTTTAAATCAATGCTTAATTTTTTATGACTCTTGCATCCTTTGTGCATTGATATGAACTTGCATGTCTTTCATGATCCACTATATTCTATTTGTACTTGATGCTCAACATGCTCTTCATGGCATTTAATTGTGCTTTAGCTATACTCTGGCATCAAGTAGTAGTTGATATGCCTTAGCCTATACTGTTTTCTCACTCACTGATGCACGAAAACTTGTCCCTTAACAAATCTCCCTCGGCAAGTATACCGAATTGTCGTCAAGTAAAAACTCACATTAGAGTGAGGTCAAATCCCACAGGGATTGATTGGTCAAGCAACTTTAATTGGAAGAATATTCTAGTTGAGCTAAGCAGAAAGTGAGTTGAGAATTACAGGAAATTAAATGGCAGGAAAGTAAATAGCAGAAAATAAATGACGAAAAGTAAATTGCAGAATCTTAAATGGGGAAGGGAAGTTTAGCATGAAAGTAAATGGCATAAAGTAAAGAGAATGGGTAAGATTAGAAATGGGGAATTCATTGGGCTTAGGAGATGTTGCATTCTCCGGATCAAGTTCATTTTCATCTCTTCCTCAATCGATGCATTCATCGATCTCCTTGGCAATCTTAAGTGATTGAATTCCAATTCCTTGGTAATTCAATCTCTCAAATCAGATCAATAGCCAATTCCTTGGTCTAATTGCTCATGAGAAGAGATGAAGTGTGGTCACTGATTATACCACATGTATTTCCAAATCAAAGTATTGGGAGAATTATATGTCACCATATCCGCCCAAACCCCAATTTGGTCCAACATGAGAAAACATTTCTAGCATGATCTCTTCATCCCTTTTCCAAGGTTCAGAAGAGATCCAAGTATGAATAGCTTCCTTTCCAAGATAACTACTCAATTGGATGAAGATTGAAAGCTTTCTAGTAAAATCAAGAGAAAAGAAAGAAGAAGAATAATGAAAACTATTATTGATCCATCAAATTACAACAGAGCTCCCTAATCCAATGAAAGGGGTTTAGTTGTTCATAGTTCTGGGAATGGAAAGCAAAGATGGAGCATACATTCTGAAAGTTAAACTAGAAGTGCAGAGAAAGTAAAATACAGAGAGTAATTCTAATAATGCCAAAAGCTCCTTTCTAGTTCAAAGCTCTCCCTATTTATACTATTCTTCTGATCTTCTAGTTGGCTCTTCAAGTCTTGGATATGGGCCTTTGGATCTTGAATTGAAGCAGTTATCTTCTTCAGTGGGCTCAGATTTACTTGCAGAGAAAGTGTGAAGTAGGCAGGGACTTTAGCTTAGGGCGTTAGTGGTGTTAACATTAAGTGAAAATGTGGGGTTGAAAACGTTAGTGACAATCACCTTTTTCACTAACGTTCCTAACCCAAAGTGGTCCACGTTGACCCTTGGCCCTTCGCAAATGTTACTGGGGTTTACCTTTTTCAATAACGTTGAGAGTACCCCTTTCTCCCTACGTTAGAGTTCATGTTAGAATAGTTAACGTGGCCTTTAACGTAGGCTTGCCAAATCTTCGAGAGCATTAGTGACACTTACCTTTGTCACTAATGCTTCAGAACGCCCTTACTTCCCACGTTAAAGTTTACGTTAACTAGGTTAACGTGACTTCTAACCTGGTATTGATAGCCATCTCTAACGTTAGTGACAAAGGTGAGTGTCACTAACGTTGGCTCATCATCCCTCTTCTCCACGTTAGCTTCCACGTTAATGTAATTAACGTGGCAACTAACGTGGCTCATAGTGGCGCAATCCAACGTTAGTGACAAAGGTGAGGGTCACTAACGTTGGTGATTCTTGCTCCCTCCACATTAGAGTCCACGTTAACTAGGTTAACGTGGCTTTTAACGTAGCCAATATGGGCTTAGTCCAACGTTAGTGGCAAAGGTGAGTGTCACTAACGTTGGCATCATCTTCTTCTTCCACGTTAGAGCTCACGTTAACTAAGTTAATGTGGCTCTTAACGTGGCCAATTTCCCCTTTTGTAACGTTAGTGGCACTTACTTTTACCACTAACGTTGGAGTTCTACTTCTCTTCCACGTTAGCTTCCACGTTAGCATAGTTAACGTGGCAACTGACGTGGGCTATGATGGCTCACGAAGACGTTATTGGCATTCACTTTTCTCATTAACGTTGCAAGCTAGACTTCATTCCACGTTAGTGGTCACGTTAGCTAGACTAACATGGCTATTAACGTGGTTCTTTCTTGCTTCCTTTATCCTGAAATCAAGCAATAAAGTGCATCAAAGCTCTAATCCAAGTTATGAGACATGCATCATTCAATTTGTCCTTTAATTCATGCATAATTCTCATGAAATCATGTAAAATTCACAATGTTTGCTTGAATCAAGATGTAAGTGATTATTTACCAAAAACTTGCTTATTTCCTAAGAAAATACATCAAACTACCTTAAAACCATAAAGAAAAGGTCATTGAAACTGGCCAAAATGCCCTGGCATCACAACACCAAACTTAAAGCTTGCTTGTCCCTAAGCAAGTACTGGAACAAGAGAATGATGAATGAAATGACAAGATGAATGAATCATTATTGTGGAAGTCATGTTCTTGGTTTTATGGGGTTTCATGCATAGCAACTTAGGTTCATTCCTTTACTGGCTTTCAGACCTTTATCATGCCTTGGAATACTCACTTGATTGCACCCTTTGAGACTTTTATTTATTGATCCCTTTGTCTTTCCAAGGTTTATTTCATCCTTAGGCTAAGTGTTCTGTAAGGGGGCGACTCTTTAAGATAAGATTTTAGCCAACACTCCTGAACCAGTTGATTCAAGGTGCTAGGTGTTGAAACACCCCTAAGGACTTACTCCCTAAAGTCTCTCTCCCCCATACATGCACACCACAGCACATGGTTTGTTATTTTCTTTCCTTGAGGTCTTGGTGTCCAGCACCTCTTTGGGTTACTAAATATTCTATAGCAAGGTTGCTCTTGATAGTGGATTTTCAGTTGAT
>NC_029794.2:74180497-74181563 GCF_000816755.2 Arachis ipaensis | reverse complement strand
TTCTTTCTTGCTTCCTTTATCCTGAAATCAAGCAATAAAGTGCATCAAAGCTCTAATCCAAGTTATGAGACATGCATCATTCAATTTGTCCTTTAATTCATGCATAATTTTCATGAAATCATGTAAAATTCATAATGTTTGCTTGAATCAAGATGTAAGTGATTATTTACCCCAAACTTGCTTATTTCCTAAGAAATTGCATGAAACTACCTTAAAACCATAAAGAAAAGGTCATTGAAACTGGCCAAAATGCCCTGGCATCACAACACCAAACTTAAAGCTTGCTTGTCCCTAAGCAAGTACTGGAACAAGAGAATGATGAATGAAATGACAAGATGAATGAATCATTATTGTGGAAGTCATGTTCTTGGTTTTATGGGGTTTCATGCATAGCAACTTAGGTTCATTCCTTTACTGGCTTTCAGACCTTTATCATACCTTGGAATACTCACTTGATTGCACCTTTTGAGACTTTTATTTATTGATCCCCTTTGTCTTTCCAAGGTTTATTTCATCCTTAGGCTAAGTGTTCTGTAAGGGGGCGACTCTTTAAGATAAGCTTTCAGCCAACACTCCTGAACCAGTTGGTTCAAGGTGCTAGGTGTTGAAACACCCCTAAGGACTTACTTCCTCAAGTCTCTCTCCCCCATACATGCACACCACAGGCACATGGTTTGTTATTTTCTTTCCTTGAGGCCTTGGTGTCCAGCACCTCTTTGGGTTACTAAATGTTCTATAGCAAGGTTGCTCTTGATAGTGGATTTTCAGTTGATAATCCCGGGTTAGTTAACCCAAGTTACCAAGTGATGAAGCACTCCTAAGAACTTATTCATCCAAGCAGATCCTTAGTACAAGAGCACCACAGACACATCCCTCAAGATTCAAGCCCTTGGTGCCTAGCCTTATTCTTTATTAACTTTTCTTTCTTTTTCAACTCTTATTGTTCTTTTCCTTTTTCTTATTAGGATCTTATTATTTAGCTAGTCTCATGGGGTGTGTTTCAAGCATATGACTTCAGGACAGATAGTTGCCTTCCTACCTTGTTGGTGAACCAACTTAGCTAAGT
>NC_029794.2:74172539-74176960 GCF_000816755.2 Arachis ipaensis | reverse complement strand
TAGCAAGGTTGCTCTTGATAGTGGATTTTCAGTTGATAATCCCGGGTTAGTTAACCCAAGTTACCAAGTGATGAAGCACTCCTAAGAACTTATTCATCTAAGCAGATCTTTGGTACAAGAGCACCACAGACACATCCCTCAAGTTTCAAGCCCTTGGTGCCTAGCCTTATTCTTTATTACCTTTCTTTCTTTTTCAATTCTTAGTGTTCTTTTCCTTTTTATTACTAGGATCTTATTATTTAGCTAGTCTCATGGGGTGTGTTTCAAGTATATGATTCAGGACAGATAGTTGCCTTCTCACCTTGTTGGTGAACCAACTTAGCTAAGTGATTACTACACCACAAATTTAAGGACCTGCTCCACAACTTGAACATCACTCTGGTCTTTCATAACATCTCTTTTTATTGGACTTAAAAGGACAAGCATACAATAAGCAAGATGAAAATGAAAACAGGCAACTTGAACCAGCAAGCATAGACCTAAGTAAAGAGAATACTAAAGACAAAATTGAAATTCCTAAACTACCATGGAAGCATGTTCTATTTCATACATGATTTTCCTTATTTAAAAGACTTGAAAAAGAAAGATGGAACAATGAGGGAACTCCACCACCTTTTACTCATGGGGTTGTTTGCGCTCCTTCTTGTTTGTCCTCTTTGTGTGCACTTGTGCTTCCTTGCATACGTGCCAGTCTAGCTTTTTTCCAATCTTCAAGTGCCTTCCTTACTGATTCATGACTCTTTTCTACTCTGTCTCTCTTTCTTCTCGTGCTAATTCATCCTTTACTTCTTCATAGCTTATGATTCCCGGATGTAGTATAGGCAGTTGTCCGACTAAGTATCCGAGCCTGGCCTGAGTGTTCACCTAGTGTCTAATCTGGCTCATGTAAACTCCTTCTGAAAATGCCCTGTGTTCGTCGAAGAGTTCTGCCTGTTCTAATTGTTTACGATGCATTTCATGTATGTGTGCACCTTGATGTACTTGGATGTTGATTAGCTTTTGGATGGCTTCTTGTTGTTCATCCTTCCTTTGTTCCAACCTGTGGAAGGATTCTCCCCATTGTTTTCTTTGCTCCAGTTGCTGCTCCATCAATTGTCTTTGCCACTCTCCTTGTTGATTCATCCATCTAGATAGTGACTCTTCTTGATGGTTTATCAACTGTAGGTGAAGCTCTTTCTGTGCCCCTTGATTTTCCAAGTATTGTCTAGATAAGCCATCAATGGCTTCCTGTAGTAGGTGCATGTCCAAAGGGGCTTGCTCCTCTAGGTTCTGTCCTTCTACCACTTGGTGCACTGGCCTCTTTCTTATCCTTCGTTGGGGTAGGGGAGATGCAACAGCATGCATACGCCAGACAGTAATTGGGATACCAACTTTTATCCATTCGGGGTTTTCATCTTCGAACACCACCCCTGCCTTGTCACACAGGCGAAAAATGGTGCTGGGATAGCCTAACCTTCCCCCAGAATCACTTTTTTCAGCCATCTTCCTAATGCCTTGGGCTATGAGTTCATGCACCTTGATCTCTCCCCCCTTTAAGTATACATTGCACCATTGTTGCTCTCTTAAGATTCACCTCTGAATTGTTTCCGGCAGGGAGGATGGATCTCCTTACAATTTCGAACCACCCCTTTTCTTCAGGGGTGAGATCACCTCTTTTTATGAACTTGGGCTTTCCATTGGGATCTCTCACCCAATCCGCTCCTTGTACGTAGATATCTTTCACAATTTGGTCATAATTAGGACTACCATCTATTCGAGATTGATAGCTTTCTTCCTCGAATGGTATGGTTCGTAGCTTCAACACCCTCATGATGCTCATGGGACTAAAATCCACAGTTATTCCTCTCACAAAGCTTATATAAGATTCCTCTTTCCTATCATACCTCACTGCGTTTGCGTAAAACTCTCTTACGAGCGTTGCATTTATCCTCGAGGTGACTGGATCGGTGAGGAGCTCCCATCTTCTCTTTTCTACCTTCTCTGTGATTTCGGGGCACTCAATTTTCTTGACTTGAAAGCCTAGCTCATATATGATCTCCTTATCAGCCATCCATCCAAATTGAAGTGCATGGTAAAAAGTTCTAAACTTCTTTTCATCAAAGGGGCGTTGCTCCATAGGCTTCTTCCCCTTTCTTCTTTTAGAGCTTGATGATGCCATGAGTAAGAGTTGATGTGTGCAAGTGTTGAGGGGTTGTGGATAAATGGTGGAATTTGGTTAGGTTTGGATAGGGTGTAGCTTGGAGAATTGTACTTCGAGAGTGAGAAGTTTGAAGAAGTGGTTGCTGGAATGTGAAGGGAAGTACGGACTAGGAATCACTTATATAGGGAAATGATGGGTAAATGAAAGGTGTGGATTGATGGAGTGGTTATGTGATGGACGGATGGAGTTTTGCATGGGATGAGCACAAGGATCATCAACTCTATGATGGGGTTGGTTCAGTTTCCAAGCTTGTTCTCCTTCCAATGTTGCATGGCAACAATTTCCAATGCAATCCCCCTGGAGACACGTGTATAGTCTTCTCTTTTGTGGTGGCCGAACCCTTCAATTGTCCCATCAATTCTCCTACAAAATAAAAGAAATGTGATTAAAAAAAAACTTGTGGAAATTGGCAGCAAAATTTAAAAAGAAGAGAATAACTACTTTTTAAAGTTTTTGTTTCTAACTACTAAGTGCTGTTCATGAGTGTAAACCAACTGACTAACTGAATATCCATGTATGCAACGTTAGCAACACCAAACTTAGTTTGGTGCTATATGGTGTAAAAGATTTGTTCAAGGCTCTAAGAGTGACATGATATGGGTTACATTTATGTTCTCTTAGTGTGCCCTGAACACCAAACTTGTTCTTCACTATATGTTGCACAAAAGGGCTCATTCAAGTGCATGTCGAAGTTGATTTGAAATTCATGAACCTTGATTTATTAACTACTTTAAAAGCATGTAAAACATGGGTTGCCTCCCATGAAGCGCTTCTTTAGCGTCACTAGCTTGACGTTCTGCCTTTGTCATGGTGGTTGGTAATGCTTCAGATCTTCCCTTCTTGCAGTAAACCTATATCCATTGGCTTCATCAATGATCTCTACATGTTCTAGGGAGAGAACTTTGTTGATGGTGAAAATCTTAGGTAACTGAGATGGGATGGTAGGGAGATAAGGTGGGATATCTAGGAAGTAAGCTGAGATCATTTTATCTCCTGGAGAGAAATCTTCTGTAGGGATCTTTTTGTTCCTCCATCTCCTTAGTATCTTCTTCTTTGTTTCTTTTGTTGTTATCCTGCTCTTTGTGGTCTCTTTTCCTAGGGGGATTTTGTTGCTGGTCCCATATGATTCTGGTGGTTTTGGCTCCACTTGAGTTTCCTTTAGCTGTGACAGCTGCTGATTATTTTGTTCATCACCCAAAGGAATTCCTGAGTGTATAGCTTGTGCCTCAATGCTTGTTTCTCCCACCATTGCTCTGTCATGCTCTGTCCTTAGTTCCTTGCCTTCCTGACTTGCTTCTTGTGAGGGTTTGAAGACATTGAAGGTGAGTTGTTCGTCATGTACCCTTAGTATTAGCTCTCCTCGCTCCACATCTATGAGCGCTCTGGCTGTAGCTAAGAATGGTCTTCCCAATATGATTGGGTGAAGATGACTTTCTTCCATTTCCAGTATGACAAAGTCTGTGGGAAGAAAGTAGTTCCCAACCTTCACCAGCACGTTTTCAACCACTCTTATTGCTTGTTTTTGAGTTTTGTCCGCCAGCCTGATGACTACGTCTGTGGGCATCAGCTCATTGATTTGCAGCCTCTTCATAAGGGACAAAGGCATTAAGTTGATGCTTGCTCCCAGATCACAAAGTCCTTTATCAAACATTGTTTCTCCTATGGCACAGGGGATGTGAAAACTCCCTGGGTCCTTCTTTTTTGTAGGCAGCTCTGGTTGAATGAGAGCACTGCACTTCTTATTCATCACTATGGTTTGTCCTCCCTTGAGTGAGCTTTTCCTGGTCAGCAGCTCCTTCATGTACTTAATGTATGAGGGAATTTGTTGGAGGGCCTTGATGAATGGTATGTTTACATGGAGAGATGCAAATATGTCAAGAACCCTTGAGTATATTCTCTTCTCTACACCACCATTGAGTAATTGAGGAAAGGGTGCATAGAGTCTCAGCAGCTCCTTCTGTGTAATTGTGGTTTCTTGATGATTCTCTTCCTGCTTTTCTGCTGATGTATCTTCAGGTTGTTCTGATGGTTTGTTCGGCTCTTCCTCAGTCTCCTTATCACTTATGGTAACCATCTTGCAATCTTCCCATCTGACTTTCTTTGCTTCACCTCTCGGATTTTTCTCTGTGTCACTTGGGAAGCTATCAGTAGGTTTGGGAATCTTCTCAGATAGGTATCCCACTTGAAATTCCAGCCTCTTGATGGTGTCTCCCTGATTCTT
>NC_029794.2:74163016-74170789 GCF_000816755.2 Arachis ipaensis | reverse complement strand
GTATTATCTCATTGATCTGCAGCCTCTTCATAAGGGATAAAGGCATTAAGTTGATGCTTGCTCCCAAATCGCAGAGTGCTTTATCAAATATTGTTTCTTCTATGGCACAGGGGATGTGAAAACTCCCTGGGTCCTTCCATTTTATAGGCAACTCTGGTTGAATGAGAGCACTGCATTCCTTATTCATCACTATTGTTTGCCCTCCTTTGAGTGAGCTTTTCCTGGTCAGCAGCTCCTTCATGTACTTAATGTATGAGGGAATTTGTTGGAGGGCCTTGATGAATGGTATGTTTACATGGAGAGATGCAAATATGCCCTTGAGCCTTGAGTATATTCTCTTCTCTACACCACCATTGAGTAATTGAGGAAAGGGTGCATAGAGTCTCAGCAGCTCCTTCTGTGGGTTTCTTGATTCTTGATGATCTTTTTCCTTCTTCTCTACTGAGGTATCTTCAGGTTGTTCTGGTTGTTCTGATGGTTTGTTCGGCTCTTCCTCAGTCTCCTTATCACTTATGGTAACCATCTTGCAATCTTCCCATCTGACTTTCTTTGCTTCACCTCTCGGATTTTTCTCTGTGTCACTTGGGAAGCTATCAGTAGGTTTGGGAATCTTCTCAGATAGGTATCCCACTTGAAATTCCAGCCTCTTGATGGTGTCTCCCTGATTCTTGATATTGGCTCGCACCTCCTCTTTGAACACCTTGTTATCTTGAATCTCCTTACATATGCCTTCAAGTAGAATCTCAATCCTTGATAGTCTTTCTTCCGATGATGGAGAGTTGAGATTGGAAGGATGAGAAGGGCCATTTTGACTTTGGTATGGATGTTGAGAAGTGTTGTTGGGTGGGTGTTAGTATGACCTCTGTGTGGAGTGTTGGTGAGTTGCATTGTTGTTGGGGTTATGGTGTCTCTGATCTTGGCCTCGGTCTTGTTGATTTTCCTACCCAAATTTTAGGTGGTTCCTCCAACCAGGATTATACGTTTTGGAGTATGGGTCATGATTCTGCCTAGGTGAATTCCCAATGTAGTTGGCTTGTTCCTGCTCACCCTCTGCTTCTTCATTCACTCCTTCTTGGGTTGCTGCTGAAGTGGTGATTGCTGCTACTTGATTCCTCTCCATCTTCTTGGTGAGGTCAGCTAATTGCTTGGTAATCATCTTGTTTTGAGCTAGCAGTGCATCCACATTGTTCAGCTCCATCACTTCTCTAATGTTGCCTCTTTCAGAAGCATAGAAGTAGTCATTCTCTGCTACAGTCTCAATGACATCTATGGCTTCTTCAATGGTCTTCTTCTTGTTCAGAGATCCCCCGGAGGAGTGGTCTACTGCCTTCTTTGATTCATACGAAAGGCCCTCATAGAAAATGTGCAACTGCACCCATTCATTGAACATATCTGACGGGCATCTTCTTGTCAAGTCTTTAAACCTCTCCCATGCTTCATATAGAGTCTCACCATCCTGCTGCCTGAATGTTTGTACCTCAGCTCTCAACCTGTTGATCCGTTGAGGAGGATAGAATCTTGCTAAGAACTTGTTCACCACATCTTCCCAGGTTGCTAAACTCTCCTTTGGAAAGGATTCCAGCCATTTAGATGCTTTGTCCTTGAGCAAGAAGGGAAACAGAAGTAGTCTATAGGTGTCAGGATGAACACCATTAGACTTCACAGTATCGCATATCCTCAGGAAGGTGGTTAGATGTTGATTGGGGTCTTCTTGGACACTTCCTCCGAATGAACAATTGTTCTAAACAAGGGTGACGAGCTGTAGCTTTAGTTCAAAGTTGTTGGCATGTATGGTTGGCCTTTGGATGCTACTTTCACAGTTTCCTGGGTTTGGGTTGATGTAAGAACCCAGAACTCTTCTCTCTTGTCCAGCCTGATACGCTGGACCTTCTCTGCCATGGTTGTGAGCCTCTTCTCCATGATGGTTCTCCATATTCTCCTCCATGTCTGGTTCAAAGTACTCTTCCTCTTTCTCAGCACCAATTACTCTCTTTCCTCTTGCTTCCCTCCTTAATCTAAGGAAGGTCCTCTCAGGTTCAGAATCAAAGGAAGTTGAAGACCCGCTTCTTCTACCTGTCATACAACCAACAAGGCAAAAGCAAGAAAGATAGATGCAGACAGTAATTTCTACAGAAATGCTGTTAGCGTGAGTGATGTAATATATCAAACAGTTAGTGGGTTAGTGACTGAATTGTAAACAACTAAGAAAATGGGTAGGAGAAAGGGAAGAAAATAGCTAAACAGAAAGTAAATTACTCAAGTGAACTTAAATCAAACAAAATAAAAACAAATGCTCAATCTAGTTATCCACCAATTTAATCATTGTTGATACAAAATCAATTCCTGACAACAGCGCCATAAACTTGATGCACAGAAACTTGTCCCTTAACAAATCTCCCTCAGCAAGTATACCGAATTGTCGTCAAGTAAAAACTCACAGTAGAGTGAGGTCGAATCCCACAGGGATTGATTGGTCAAGCAACTTTAATTGGAAGAATGTTCTAGTTGAGCTAAGCAGAAAGTAAGTTGAGAATTGCAGGAAATTAAATGGCGGGAAAGTAAATAGCAGAAAATAAATGACGGAAAGTAAATTGCAGAATCTTAAATGGGGAAGGGAAGTTTAGCATGAAAGTAAATGGCATAAAGTAAAGAGAATGGGTAAGATCAGAAATGGGGAATTCATTGGGCTTAGGAGATGTTGCATTCTCCGGATCAAGTTCATTTTCATCTCTTCCTCAATCAATGCATTCATTGATCTCCTTGGCAATCTTAAGTGATTGAATTCCAATTCCTTGGTAATTCAATCTCTCAAATCAGATCAATAGCCAATTCCTTGGTCTAATTGCTCATGAGAAGAGATGAAGTGTGGTCACTGATTATACCACATGTATTTCCAAATCAAAGTATTGGGAGAATTATATGTCACCATATCCGCCCAAACCCCAATTTGGTCCAACATGAGAAAACATTTCTAGCATGATCTCTTCATCCCTTTTCTAATGTTCAGAAGAGATCCAAGTATGAATAGCTTCTTTTCCAAGATAACTATTCAATTGGATGAAGATTGAAAGCTTTCTAGTAAAATCAAGAGAAAAGAAAGAAGAAGAATAATGAAAACTATTATTGATCCATCAAATTACAACAGAGCTCCCTAACCCAATGAAAGGGGTTTAGTTGTTCATAGTTCTGGGAATGGAAAGCAAAGATGGAGCATACATTCTGAAAGTTAAACTAGAAGTGCAGAGAAAGTAAAATACAGAGAGTAATTCTAATAATGCCCAAAAGCTACTTTCTAGTTCAAAGTTCTCCCTATTTATACTATTCTTCTGATCTTCTAGTTACTTCTTCAAGTCTTGGATATGGGCCTTTTTAGTGACAAAGGTGAGTGTCACTAACGTTGGCATCATCTTCTTCTTCCATGTTAGAGCTCACGTTAACTAAGTTAACGTGGCTCTTAACGTGGCCAATTGCCCCTTTTGGAATGTTAGTGGCACTTACTTTTACCACTAACGTTGGAGTTCTACTTCTCTTCCACGTTAGCATAGTTAACGTGGCAACTGACATGGGCTATGATAGCTCACGAAGGCGTTATTGGCAATCACTTTTCTCATTAACGTTGCAAGCTAGCCTTCATTCCACGTTAGTGGTCACGTTAGCTAGACTAACATGGCTACTAACGTGGTTCTTCCTGGCTTCTTTTATCCTGAAATCAAGCAATAAAGTGCATCAAAGCTCTAATCCAAGTTATGAGACATGCATCATTCAATTTGTCCTTTAATTCATGCATAATTCTCATAAAATCATGTAAAATTCACAATGTTTGCTTGAATCAAGATGTAAGTGATTATTTACCCAAAACTTGCTTATTTCCTAAGAAATTGCATGAAACTACCTTAAAACTATAAAGAAAAGGTCAGTGAAACTGGCCAAAATGCCCTGGCATCACTCACATGTTGTAGCTACCATGTAGTTGAGAACCCTACTCATATTTGGCATTAGCCTCTGCCTATGTTCTAGTTGCTTTGATATCTTTGCTGTAGGCTTAATTCACTTTCTTTTTCTCTCCTTTTAGGTTGGCCACCAAGAAGGAATGGAGAAACTTAGAAACGGGGCAACAAACAAGTTCATCCGCACAACCTTTTGAAGAAACTCATCAGTTGTAGCAACCCGTCTACCTTACTCTTCTTTGCATGCACCGAGGACGGTGCAATCTTCAAGTGTCGGGAGGTCGTCCGACCGATCTCTGTGGGTAACAATTTCCTTTTTCAACACCAATTTTTTAATTTTCTTTGTTAGATAGTTATTGCATTACATGATAGGTTGCATGCTAGTTATAATTTGTATATATTTTACCATTTTTTTTATGTTAGGACTACTTGGTTAGAGTAATGATTTCTTTTCCAAGAAACTATTTTTAGGGCACCCTACCAATTTAAAAAAAATTTGTTGAACTTCCTTGAAGAATTTATTTTGGAATATGATTTTTGAGCTAAGAACACATAAGCATGTGAGTTTTGAGCCCAATTGCGTGGTTACATCATGTAACCACTTATTTTCATTCTTGTGTGTATTATTCTCTTTCTATGATTGTAATCTTTGATTTGTTTGATTCTTTATGTCCATTATTCCATGTGTGAATGCATTTATATGATTGAGGCTATCATTTTATTTAGCTCACTAACCCAAATAGCTTACCTTTCACCAACCATTGTTAGCCAATTTTGAGCTTATTTAATCCCTTTTATTCTTAATTTTAGCACATCACTACCCCTAAGTGAAAAAAATAAATGTCCCTTAATTTGGATCTTTGATTAGCTTAGGCTAGTGAGGGTGTGTATCATTTGGGTATGGGACAGTTGGGACATTAGTTGAGGTAAAAGTGTATTTTGTATTTTGTTGAAAATATTGGGAATTGGGTACATACTCATGTATTAATTGTGTTTAAACCATATGCATTAATACTCTTGTATATACTTTATTGCAAAAAAGAAAAAAATACAAAATAAAGAAGAATATATATCAAAAGAAAAATAAAAAGAAAAAATAGAAAAAGAAAAAAATATATATATAGAAAAAAATGCAATAAAAAGGGGACAAAATGCCCTAAAGTAAAGTAATAATAACAATACATATGGAATGTGAATTGAAGAGAATGCATGAGTATGTGAAAAAAAGTGGGAATCATGGGTAGTTAGGATTGTTTAGAATTGTATAGGTTGTTATATGCGTTTGGTGAGAGCTTAAGTTAATCAAAGATTCAAATTTCAAGCTCACTTGACCATATGCATCCTTACCTTTACCTTAGCCCCATTACAACCTATGAATAAGTCCTCATGATGAATGTATGCATGCATTGAGTAATTGTTAATTGTTAGATGAAAAACAAACCTTGGAAAGCATAAGTAGAAGAGAATTTAGTGATCAACCCTATACACTTGAGCGACTAGAGCGGATACACTTTCGGTGAGGGTTCGATGCTTAATTCCTTGTTCCCGGCATTCATGAGCTTTCTTCTTGCAAGTCTATTTGAACTTTATTTTTGATATTTGAATTGGTAGGATTCATGAATCGTCATATGATCTTAGCCCTACTTGTTCATATATGTTCTTGGAGATTGATTTACTTTTAACCAAGTATGTAGAAACATTTTGCATTTAGTTGCATTCGTATAGATAGGTGCATATAGTTTATGTGCATTGAATAAATGTTCATACCCCTTTTCTTGTCTTTCTTGGTTTAGCATGAGGACATGCTTAGCTTAAGTGTGGGGAAGTTTAATAAACCCCAATTTTGTGGTTTATCTTGTGTTGATTTTAGGAGATTTTATCATCTTTTCTCACATTTATTCAATGAAATAGCATGATTTTGTAACTCTCCCTTAAATTATGCTTAAGTGTTAAAATATGCTTTTTAGGCCTTTAATTTGCTAGTTTTAATTCACCTTTGATTCCACTAGATGCCTTGATGTGTTTGTTAATGAATTCAAGTTGAAAAGGGCTAGGAATGGATCAAAGAAGTGAAGAGAAAAGCATGCAAAGTGGAAAATTCATGGAAAAAAAAGGATTTAGAATGCATTCATCGACGCGCACGCGTGACAGACGCGCACGCATGGAGATGAGGTCGCCAAACGACGCGTACGCGTGACATGACATGTACGCGTGAGAAGTAAAACGCCAAGCAACGCGTACGCGTGACCCATGCATACGCGTCACAGCTCGCACATGACCTCATTAAAGTGAAAATGCTGGGGGCGATTTCTGAGCTTCCAGAGACTATTTCATGTAAAATTGAAGATTGGACAAAGGGGGAGAGACTCATAGTGTAGTTTTTCATCATGTTGTAGTTAGAATTCTAGAGAGAGAAGCTCTCCCTTCTCTCTAGAATTTAGGGTAGTTTAGGATTAATTTTCTTAGATCCAACTTTAAATTCTTGTTTGGATTGAGTTTTCCCTTTTAATTTCTTATTGTTACATCTTTACTCTTCTAGTTTTTCTTATCAATTGCCTTATTTTGTTGCTTTTATGCTTATGCACTCTTGTTGATTTCTATTTTCTTTCAATGCAATTTTATGTTTCCATGTTTCTTTTATGTTTATCGTCATTGCTATTGTTGATTTCTTTCTTATGTTAGTTGTAGCTTTCATTAATTCTTGCAATTTGTGATGTTTACTTTTTTTGTACACTAGGTGTTTGATAAAATGTTTTCACTAGTTTTTGAGTAGTTTTCTTTACTCTTGGCCTAGGCTAAGGGAATTGAGTGACCTTGAGTCATTAGGTCTCATTAAATTGGTGATATAAGAACTCTTGGTGGTCAATTTGATAACCATTGACACTAGCCTACTACCAAGCTAATTAGTAGCTAGGTTAGGACTTATGGATTGATGCTGATCAAGCCTATCTGACGTACTTAATGCTTTGAGGTAGACATTATACTTACTTCAAGCATAGAGATAGACTTAATGGGTTGGTCCTTCATAATTGTCAATATATGGTTTGTTGACAAGGATGATGATCTCAATTCCTATGCTTAGCCAAGAGTCGTTTTTCTTTGTTTTATTAGTTAATTGTCATTTACTTTCTTGTTATTTCCTTTTCTTGTCAACTATAAATCAAACCCTCCCTTGCATCTTTATAGCCAATAATTGATCACTTCATTACAATTCCTTGTGAGACGACTCGAGGTTTAAATACTTCGATTAATTTTCATTGGGGTTTGTACATGTGACAACCAAAATATTTAAAATTTGATTTGAGGATCTATTGTCGGTTTGGACTATACTATCAACGGAATTCTTTATGTGAAATTCCGAACCATCATAAATCCTTGCATCAATTGTCATATGATTTTGATGTAGCTTTAGGAGACTTCGAATCTAATGTTTAATCAGTCTACCCTGGTGTGGGAGATGGATTGCTAGAATTTTTGATGCAACAAAAATTGAAGGATCGGGACGTATCTCTATGTCCTCGATGTAATGCAGTTTTTGATGCTGAAACTGTAGCAATCTTTGAAAAAAAGAGAATGAAAATAGAATTCTCTCATAAAGAGGAGCAAGCTCGACAGAAGCATCTAATTCGAAGAGTAGAAGGGCAGAGTTCTGGAGGCCCTCAGAGAAATGCTGCTAGACCTTTGAGTCGTTCTCAAGCTCTGGGTGTGTAGTGGATTCGAAACTGTCAGGAATTCCACAACAAGGATGCTCAGTATAGACGTAATCCACAATGGAGCCATCGGGGACCTCCTCAAGGCCGTTACCCTTATTTCCATGGCTGAGCCA
>NC_029794.2:74147700-74161755 GCF_000816755.2 Arachis ipaensis | reverse complement strand
AGTGAAAGAGGAAGAAATGGATGCCAGTTACCAAAGGTGTCTCAAGGTGATAAAGCCAAGGGGGCAACCCCTTTTCGTTCATTCTCGGATGGTTTTCCTGGAGAGAGGAGAGACTTATCCAAAGGGGATCCCATCTTCTGCTAAATTGGATAAAAGTAAAGTTATGGTAATTGCTCCTGATATTGAAAAGTTGCTGAAAGAGGAAGAAATGGATGCCAGTTACCAAAGGTGTCTCAAGGTGATAAAGCCAAGGGGGCAACCCCTTTTCGTTCATTCTCGGATGGTTTTCCTAGTTGATGGAGAGACTTATCCAAAGGGGATCCCATCTTCTGCTAAATTGGATAAAAGTAAAGTTATGGTAATTGCTCCTGATATTGACAAGGAGAAAGTTGCTGATCTGGATGAGGAGTATTTCGAAGAAGGGGATGATGAGATAGTGAGCACTAACTCGATTATCCCAACTAAATATCTGGATGAGTATGAAGGAAACCCAGGTGAGGACTATGATGTGGATGAGGAGGAAGCTTTCTCGTTTATTTGATACGAGGACGAGCCAAACTATTTTCAAAGGCCTTCTGAGAAACAGAAGTCCTAACTTTGCCTTTTGCATGTCACACCGGTGATGAGTGGGATCAAGGTGAGTAAAGTGTTGATCGATGGAGGAGTGGCAATTAGCCATTTGCCAGAAAGGATGTCACTGAAGGTAGGAAAGCATCTTGATGATTTAATTGCCACCAATATTTCTGTAACAGATTATAGTAGAGTTTCTATCCCTGCAAAAGGGTTGGTTACCCTTGGGGTGAAAGTTGGGTCCTCTTATCGAAACACTGTCTTTGTAGTAGTGTCATCGAAGGCTATCTATAAAGCTTTGTTGGGACGTGACTGGATCCATGGAGTTGGGGCAGTACCTTCCACTGTGCATCAAAGTGTCCTTTTATAGATAGACAAAGGGAAACCTGAAGTAGTTAAGACTGATTCGAATCTGTACATCGAACAACTGTATGTCAATTTCAGGGTGTATAGTCCTAAATTGAAGCCTTTGAATGTCGACAGGGTGCTCACTTCTTACAACTGCGAAGGCTATTTTCTGACTTCAAAAGGCTTAAATGTGAAGCTTCGCTATCCACAACTTGACGCTCCTCCTCCCACTGGCTGGGATTGCTCGACATAAGTAGTGATTTGAAGATATCCCTCCATGGCTGATGATCGTGACGTCTCGAATTATTTGGTAATTTTAGGAAATTATATAAGTAGTTTTACTTCTGTTGAAAATAAAAATGGTTCCTCTGATGAAGTTGAATCATCTAGGAATTTAGTTTCATCTTTCTCAATTGGTAGTACAGATTCGATTTCTTTAATCGAATTTAGTCATGGCTTTGATTCCTTTTGCTTTCCTAGTTTTAATAATGTTATCAATCAAACTGCTGTTGATATAGCAAAAGTACAGTGTATTGAAAACAACTCAGTTGTTGAATTGATTGATAATAAAGTATGTTTCAGTTTCAATGAATCTGTTGATTTATCTTTTTATTGCATCTATGATTTAGAACCTTTGGATTTTGAAAAGTATTCAGTAAAAGCTGATGAAGTCACAAAAGGTTTCGAGTCACAAGATCCTTTGGAAGAGGTTAATTTGGGATCTGTTAATGATGTTCAAATCACTTACATTTGTAAGAACCTTAAGGAACTATGTCGAATGGAATTACTCAATCTTTTACATGAATTCAAAGGATTGCTTTGCTTGGGATTATCATGAGATGTCTGGTCTCAATCGTTCTCTTGTAGAACATCAGTTAGCATTAAAGCCATTTGCTCAACCAGTAAAGCAATTGCCTCGACGATTGCTCCTGAAATTAATCAAAAGATTAAAGAAAAATTGAACATTTGATTAAAGCAAAATTTATTTGAACTGCACGTTACGTGGAATGGGTTTCGAATATTTTTCCTGTAATGAAAAAGAATGGAAAGTTGAGAGTATGCATTGATTTTTGAGATTTCAATAATGCTACTCTGAAAGATGAGTATTTTATGCCCATAGCAGATATGTTAATCGATTCTTCCGCAGGTAATGAAATTTTGAGTTTTATGGACGGTTATTTAGGATATAACCAAATTTTCATTGTAGAGGATGATGTGTCCAAAATTGCTTTTCGATGCCCTGGTGCATTGGGGACATATGAATGGGTTGTTATGCCATTTGATTTAAAGAATGCCGGTGTAAAATATCAACGTGCCATGAATACTATTTTCCATGAGTTTATTGGAAAATTTATGGAAGTTTATATTGATGATGTTATGGTTAAGTCAAGTTCCGTAAATCAACATCTTCATCATTTGAGGCATGCATTTAAAATAATGTGGAGAAAAAAAGATGAATCCTTTGAAATGTGCATTTGGTTTGTCTGCAGAGAATTTTCCAGGGTTTGTAGTTTATAAAAAGGGGATTACCATTGATAAAAATAGGCAAATGCGGTCTTGGAGTTGCCTCCTCCTAAGTCAAAAAAGGAAGTACAATCCTTTCTTGAAAAGGTTAATTATCTTAGATGGTTTATATCAAACTTTTCATGTCAAACTCGAATATTTGCCCCCTTAGTAAAACTTAAAGATGAAACACAATTCATATGGACAAAAGAGCATCAGGAGGCCTTCGAAATTATATATTGCAGCATCGATGCATACTATTGGATGTATGTTGGCTCAGGATAATGAAGAGGGACACGAATGGGCTATTTACTATCTTAGTCGGGTGTTAACTGATATAGAAATAAGGTATTCACCTATTGAAAAAATGTGCTTATCTTTTTATTATGCTTGCACGAAATTAAAGTGATATATGATTGTAAAAACTGTGAATGTGATTGCACAGACTGACCTAATCAAGTACATGTTATCCTATACTATGCTAAGAGGTCGATTAGGAAAATAGATGCTAGATTTAACAGAATTCGATTTGCAAACTGATCTCATCAAATATATGTTAAGTTTTCCGATGTTACGAGGTCGTTTAGGAAAATGGATGCTAGCATTGACAGAGTTTGATTTACAATATGTCCCGGCCAAGGCTGTGAAAGGCCAGGTCATTGCAAATTTTCTAATGGATCATTCGAATAATCGCAATGACCAAGGGACAAGCATAATCTTCGTGCTAGTTGATTATTGGAAGTTATATTTTGATGGATCGAAGCATAAAGATGGTGCTGGAGTAGGAATTTAATTATTTCACCGGAAGGTGTTCCGTCAGAATTTCTTTTCGAACTAAAATATCCTTGTTCGAATAATGTGGTTGAGTACGACGCTTTAATATTGGGTCTCGAAAGGTAAAGGGGCTTTGGATATTCAAATCTTTGGAGATTCCCAGTTAGTTTTAAAACAGTTGTCAAAAAAATTCAAATGCAATAATGAGAACTTACAAAAGTATCTATCGATAGCATGGGAATTGCTAGCATCTTTTCGAAAAGTCTCATTGGTTCATATTCCAAAGGTTCGGAATGAAATTGCTAATGAGTTAGCCTAAATTGCGTCAAGATACAAAGTACTTCCTGAAACGCTAGAAAAACTGGCAAGAGTATGTCAGATTTTAGTGCCCATTGATGAAAGAAAGGCGTTAGCTCTAGATGAATGGGATGATGACGATTGGAGAAAACCAATTTCTGAATACTTGAAAGATCCTATTATTCGAGTTGATAGGAAAGTAAAGTTGAAGGCAATGAATTTTGTGTTGATGGCTTATGAATTGTATAGGAAAGGCATCGATGGAAGTCTTTCTAGATGTTTGAGTCAATCAGATAAAGATATTGCTTTAGGAGAAGTTCATAGGGGCATATGTGGTGTCCATCAGGCTGGAATGAAGATGAAGTGGTTACTTTGATGAAATCGTATTTATTGGCCTTCTAAGATTAAAGATTGCATCGATTATGCAAGAGCATGTCAAGAATATCAACCATGTAAAGTGATACAACAAATCCCATCTTTCGAATTACATTCGATTATTAAGCCACGGCCTTTTCGGGGTTGGACTTTGGATCTGATTAAGGTAATACACCCCCCTTTGTCGAAAAATCATATGTTTATTTTGGTGGCAATTGATTATTTCACGAAGTGGGTAGAAGCTGTTCCTTTAATAGAGGCTGGGCAAAATGAAGTTATTGACTTCATCGAGGAATATATAATTCATCGATTTGGGATTCCCAAAACTTTAAGCACCGATTAAGAGCTTTTCTAGAGCTACAGAAGTCCAAATGGAGCGCTCTCAACGGCTACGGAAAGCTGACTTTCAGAGCTTTCTAGCAGTATATAATAGTTTATACTTTGCTTTGGTCTAGAAGGCCCAAAACTGGCATCCAACGCCAGCTGCCTACCCCCTTTCAGGTGTCCAGCACCCAAAGAGCAGAGACCGATGTACAAACGCCCAAAGAGAACCCCCTAGGTGGTGTTCCATACCTCAGAGACCTCATAGCACGTGAATCTCATCAAAGCTCAGCCCAAACACTCACATAGTGGACCCCAGAAGTGGATTCTAGCACTAAATAGACTGTTTTACCCTTACTAGTCAATTGTTTAGTATTTAAGGGATTTTATTTATGTAATTCAGAAAATATTTGATTCAGGAGAGCATTATACATGTTTACTTTGTGTTTTATCTTCAGTATGAGTTTCTAAACCTCCTAGGTTGAGGGGAGGAGCCCTACTGAATCCTATGAATTAATAAAAGTATTACTATTTCTTCTTCGATCCGTGTTTGATCTATCTCTAAGATGTATAATCGGATCTTCATCGTGGTGAATAGGATGATCTAACCAATTAGCTTTGTTCATCACATTAAGATGAACGTGCTGACAAACACCCGCGTCTACTTGGGTTCCGGTGTATACTTGGCAGGAAAGCACAAGCCAACAGCTATGTTTTTACATCTCTCAGACGGCTAATCCACGACTTCATTGGGGACTTCTCGAGACACCAGTTCAGCCAATTTCTGGGAAGATTAAGGTTTCCATGGTATAGGCTAGAATTCTAAGAAGCAGCATTCTCTGATCCGAAAGATTCGACCTTGTCTGTGGCGTTTTGAGTAGGATCGCCAAGAGAATAGACTGCTAGAGCTTCACCCTTCGTCAGATTGAATGATCACGGGCAATGGCATTTGATCTGTAGTAGAGGAGATCAATGACCATGGGCAATAGCTTTCATCACATACAGCTTGTCATAGAAGTAGATCATTCACAAGTAGAGAAGACAGTAATACCAGAGTTAATTCAAAAAGACAAAGCAACTCCAATTCTTAACTCTATTCCTCTTACTGATTTAATCCAATTGGTTATCCAAGGAAGCATGCAAAAGTGGAAGGAATACAAAAAGTTGGAGAAATTGCTAAGCTGTCCATCCTGACCTCTTCGCACTCAAATGGCTATAACTTTAGCTATAGAGGTCCAAATGACGCGGTTCCAGTTTCGTTGGAAAGCTAACGTCCGGGGCTTCGATTTGATATATAATATGTTATTGTTTCCCTGACGCTAGGCAACGTGGCTGCATCATCCATGCGGCCACGTTGCAGTGACAAAAATCCAGCGTGGCGAAATTCGAAACCAGCGAATTCTGGACTGTTTCTGACCCAGTTTGCGGCCCAGAAAACACATATTAGAGGCTATAAAGTGGGGACTACATCCATTCATAGGGAGGCTTTTCATATTCACAATTTTAGGAGTAGATGTAGTTTTTAGAGAGAGAGGTTCTCTCCTCTCTCTTAGGATTAGGATTTAGGATTTCTCTTAGTTTTAGAGTGACTCTCAATCCCAGGTTCAATGTTCTTTTATTTCTTTTCTCAATTTTTTTATGACTCTCTATGTTTAGATTGATTTTCTATTTAATATATTTTTTGAGGTATTTCAGACTTATTATTGCTCCTTTTTATTATATAAATAATCTGGATTTTTCTCTTTTGGCTTTGGTTGAGACATTGGTAACTCTTGAGTTATCAAACTCATTGTTGATTGAAAATTGGAATTAATTTGTCCACTTAACTTACCTTCATAGTTAGAGGTTAATAAGGTGGGAGAAGAATCCAATTCTCATCACAATTGATAAGGATAACTAGGATAGGACCGCCAGTTCTCCATACCTTGCCAAGAGATTTTATTATTGTTAATTTATTTTACTTGTCATTTAAATATACCTGTGCCCATTGCCTAAACTCAACATTCCCCAAAAACACACTTTTTCATAATTAATAATAAGAACATACTTCCCTGCAATTCCTTGAGAAGACGACCCGAGGTTTGAATACTCGGTTAACAATTTCTAAAGGGGTTTGTTACTTGTGACAACCAAAATATTTGTACGAAGGGATTTCTGTCGGTTTAGAGACTATATCTACAACACGACTATTTTTATGACATTCTTTACTGGCAAAAATCCTAACATCAAAATGGCGCCGTTGCCGGGGAATTGCAAACGTGTGCCTTATTATTGGTTATTGTAAATATTTTTCTTTTGCTTGTTTATTTGTTTTTATTTTTGTTTTTATTTTTGCTTTTCCATAAATTAAGAGGTTATTTGTTTTTATTTAGTTATTAAAAAAAAATTGTTCTTAGTGTTCATCTTGATCTTCAAGTTGTTCTTCACGTTCATCTTGACCTTCAAGCTGTTCTTAGTTGTTTTCTTCGTTTTGATCTAAAAATTTGAAATTTGGTGTCATTTTATTGTTTTTCTCTTTCCTCATTAAATTCAAAAATATTTTTAATTAATTTTTTCGAAAAAAAATTCAGATTTTTATTTTTAAAATTTTTATCTTATCTTATCTTATTTCAAAAATCAAAATTTCAAATTTCAAATTTCAAAATTTAATTTTCAAATTCAAAATTTGGATAACCTTTTAATTTAAATTTATTTTCATTTTTAATTTTTATTTTGCTATTATGAACTCTCACCCCTTTGGCTATGAGTCTGGTTACAATTATGTTACAGGAAGAAGAAATTACAATGAGAACAGGCATCAAGGTTGGAACAATCAAAGATGGGAGGAGCCACAAGGATTTAATCAACCCTCATGGCAACAACCACCTCCAATGGACTATCAACAACCACCATCATATGCCTATGAACCTCCTCAACACAACTTGGGACCGCCATACTCACAAGCCTCTTTCCACCATTCACCTCCATATGACCCTAACCCACAGCCACCATACCAACCACCTTATGAACCAAATGAACCATACATAGATCCACTCCAAACCTCCATGGAGAGAGCACTTACCGATCTAAACTCTACTATACGAGCTCTCGCCGCCCAAATCAGACCACCAAATACCTTTAACAATCAACCCTCAAGCTCTAGTGCACTTCCTTTTCAATCACAAAATGATCCCCCCATCCTACCACCACCTCAATATCTGCCATCTCCATATCCATCAATCCAAGAGCACTATGATCCTACCTATGATAACCGAGTGCATCAAGAGACAAAGGATCGTTTCAAGGAAACAGTGGATCGATTTCAGGCAACCACTCAACAACTGGAGCAAGCATTAATTCAATGGGCTTCTAGGCGCTCAAATATACAAGGATCAGCCACAGCTCCATGTGGACAATCCAATGAAGAGCAGAGCATGAAGAAAATACCAGAAACTCCAGTGGACAAGACAGAGAATGAATTCGTACTAGAACAAGTAGAAGAAGCTGTCATTGTTCAAGAAGAAGAGTTGGTTGAAGATCTAGGAGATGCAGAACCTCCATGGAAAAGTCAAGACATAGAGCCTCCTTCCAAGACGGTTGAATTTGATGCTGAGGAGGGTGTACAACCTCCAAGGCATATCACGGTTAAAGACTTAGAAGAGGTTGTTCAAGAGATGGAGATTCAAGAAGAAGAAGCACAACCTCCCATGCCCTTGGAAAGCAATGAAGAGAAGATTGAATTGGAAGAAAGCTACCAAGAGGAAGAGGTTGAAATTGAAGAAGCTTGCAAAGAGGTGGTAATTATCAGAGAAGAGCACAAGGGAGTGGAGCTTGCAATTTCATTAAAAATACCTCCCCCTAAGTTGCCATCATCCTTCACAACATTCAAGTGGGTAAAATTCATATCCCATAGCTTTCTAATCCCACTTGAATATGGGCTACTGGAGACGGATGGTCAACTTAGAGCTCTTTGTGGCATTAAGAGTAAGAGGAAGATGGTTAGTGGTAAGAATTATCCTGCAAGGTTCATTATGGTTGGAAGCTTTAAGTTTAAACGCAAAGGTTGGTGTAAAGCTCAACTGAATGGGTCTAGGAAGTTGTTTGGCCGCTTTAGTGAGAATTCAGATTGCTTGCTACCTAGATGGAATCATGATAATCAACACAAAGACGGGTGTAAAAGCAAGATTTGGGATCCTGGAATCTGCTCTGACATTTGTCACCCCGGGAGCCTAAGAATCTGTTCGAAGCTTCTTAAGGGCTTTACATGCCTAGTTTGGGACCCCGGAGGCCATTGGAATCACAAACATTGGTGGAGATTCCTGGATCAGTACAAGCACAAGCCACCATAGCAGGAAGCTCATCAAATGTCCAACTTAAGGACTATAACTAAAAGTGTTAGGTGGGAGACAACCCACCATGGTATGATCGTTCATTTTTCATTTTTATTTAGTTTTATTTGTTTTTGAGTTTAATTTTATTTTATTGAACCTGGAGTTTTGCATCATATTCATATTAACACTGCATTCTGCATCTTCATTTTTCAGATTAAGAAAAAAAAAAGCGAGCACGCGATGCGACCGCATCAGCGACGCATCCGCGTCGCAAGGAGATGGGAGACAATATTAGTATGAACAGAGAGTTTCGCAGGAGCAGCGCTGGAGGCGTGCCAATGGCATAAATCACCCCACGCGACCGCATCGCTGACGCGACCGCGTCATATAGGAATAATGGCCTCCCACGCGACCGCATCACCCACGCTGCCGCGTGATCTGAAATCGGCGTAAAAAGGGTGTATGGCAGAAAGTTGAGCTGGAGTTGGGCTGGACTCGTGCTGGAAGCCCAAGCCTCACCACGCGAACACGTGCCCCACGCGTCCGCGTCGTTTTTAAAAGATGGCCATTCACACGATCGCATGCCCCACGCGATCGCGTCACCCAGGATTTTGGCAATACTAAGTTTTGAACAGAGAGTTGTGCGACCGCGAGGCTGCACTCGCGCCACCAGCACAAATCAAGTCACGCGATCGCATGTCCCACGCGTCCACGTCGCCTAACGTTATTTGTGAACCACGCGACCGCGTCGCCAGTGTCGCACACCTTAACCTCATATGTGACAAATGATTTTTTTGCCGGTATAGAAATTATCAAATGATCAATCGTAGTATAGTCTAAACCGACGCAAAATCCTTTATCAAACAAATCTACAATCTATATCCGAGAGTACTAGTCTCCCGAGTCGTTCTCCCTTGGAATTGCCAAAGTGTACATCTTATTGATTTAGTAAGCGTTGTTGGAATTCTTTGAAGGTTTTAGCAAGGTAATGAGAAACGAACAATCAATTATCAAAAGACTTGGCTTAGGGTTGGCATTGGAAATTCTATCCTTATAGTCCATTCAATGTTGATAACAATTAGGCCTTGCTTCATTTAGTTATCCCCTAGGTATAGAGGGAGGTCAAATGAAAGTAATCAACTTGAGTCACAAGTCCTAGCTTCACCTTATGGGAATCTAGCTTTAGTGCACTCCAAGCCAACTAGCAATCCCTAATTCCAAATCAACTATTGATAAATTCAATTCATGTTTCACATGTTTCCCAACTCGCTGACTCTTCCATGAATCAGACTCAGAATTATAAGCAAAACCATCACCAGTTGTTCTGCCTCAGCAGTTCTATATCAATACATCATCATGCAGTCGCATCATCAATTCATCCCATCAAGAACAGCCCTCACACCCACCGACACCAGCATGAGGGGCCTCTCAGTTGTACAAACACAAGCAATACAGGCAAGTAATACACAAACATGATACAAGTAGAACAAGTAGCATATAGTCAGGTAACATGGCATATATGATGTAGAAATCCAAAACAAATGGCAAACCCAAACAATTCAAACATATGCAAATGATTAATGCCTGCCCTATGGCTGATGATATCATCTGTCGGTTATCAAGCCAACCCGACATGTCCGGTAGCTAACCCGGGCACAGTCTCTCTGTTGCGTATTAATATCATTAGAGGGTATCTGCGCCCTGTCGCCATTAGAGGGTATCTGCGCCCTGTCGCCATTAGAGGGTATCGGTGTGACAATTGAATTTTTGCCGGTATAGAAATTATCAAATGATCAATCGTAGTATAGTCTAAACCGACGCAAAATCCTTCATCAAACAAATCTACAATCTATATCCGAGAGTACTAGTCTCCCGAGTCGTTCTCCCTTGGAATTGCCAAAGTGTGCATCTTATTGATTTAGTAAGCCTTGTTGGAATTCTTTGAAGGTTTTAGCAAGTAATGAGAGACAAGCAATCAATTATCAAAGGACTTGGCTTAGGGTTGGCATTAGGAATTCTATCCTTATAGTCTATTCAATGTTGACGACAATTAGGCCTTGCTTCATTTAGTTATCCCCTAGGTATAGAGGGAAGTCAAATGAAAGCAATCAACTTGAGTCACAAGTCCTAGCTTCACCTTATGGGAATCTAGCTTTAGTGCACTCCAAGCCAATTAGCAATCCCTAATTCCAAATCAACTATTGATACAACTATTCAACTTCTTCCAAAGACCAAACCCTATGCCAAGTGTGAGAATTCTACTCCATAGCTAGTGTTGTCATTTTATCAAACATGTGATGAGCAAGAAGGAAAGTCATAGTAGAAAAGTCAGAAAAGTCAAATTGAAAGTATTGCAACACAAAGATCTAACAACAAGTCTCAAAAAGTAGCAATGAAAATCCAAAATAGAGAAAATTACAAAAATTACAAAGTTGAATTCTAGATCTATGAGAATTGATCAATTGTATCTACTACTTGAAATTGGAGAAGAAAATCTATGACATGAACAAAGTGGAGTGAGAATTGTAATGGATCTCACCAAAAAGTCATTGAAAATTCAGAAATTAGATGAGGATGAACCCTAGTGAATCTCCCTCTTTCCCTCTTCTTCTCCCAAAAAGTGTAACTAACTCTCTCTTCTCCCAAAAAAAAGGAAAAATATCTAGATCTAGAAGAAATAGTGTCCCTAGAAAATTCAGAAATTTGATGAGGATGAACCCTAGTGAAGCTTGGAATCTCCCTCTTCTTCTCCCAAAAAGTGTAACTAACTCTCTCTTCTCCCAAAAAAAAGGAAAAATATCTAGATCTAGAAGAAATGAACTAAAAGTGTCCCTAACCCTTGTTCCTTTGGTCTTCTTAAGATTTTCCCGCCAAGGTGTTTCTCCAAGAGTGGGATCCTTAACTGCCTCCACGCCTAAGTCACGTGACTTCTAAAAAAATCATATTCGCAAATCGGCGCGCACGCGCAAGGCACGCGCACGCGCCGTTGAGACGTCTTGTAATGTGCGCGGAGGCGTGATGTACGCGTGCGCGCCCATGAAGCTCCTGGCTTAGCCGCTTCTCAAGCCGGCTCTTGGCTTTGGCTCCACGTTGCCCTATCCGCGCGGGCGCACAAGGTGCGCGCACGCGCCTATGTGGAAATCTCCAAAGCTTAATCCTCATGCTTCCTTCCTTTGTACCCGTCTTCCTTCTTCTTTTTCGGTCCATTCCTACTCTATATCCTGAAACCACTTAACACACAAGTCACGGCATCGAATGGCATCAAGAGAAGATTAGAAATGTATCTATTTTAGTGTGAAATAAGCATGTTTTCATTCATGAGGCGCAACTAGGAAAGGAATGCAAAATCTTGTATTTCCCTATAGAAAGTGTGTGGAATCATTGATAAAACCCCTGAAATCAGCACAAGATAAATCCTCAAATTGGGGTTTGTCAACCTCCCCACACTTGGATTCTAGCATGTCCTCATGCTTAGAGAAATACAAAGAAACACAGAAGACCGAGGGATTGCAAAAGTATAAGACTCATGAAGTGCAACCTACTTATATGCATGCAACTATGACTAGTGCCACTATCCACTTGGTTGGGAACAAATTAGCCTTCTTAGGACATGTGCGAACACATGGGGTACAATGATGGTCAAAGCATAGGACTTGCCACTTTCTAAGCATCAAATGCAATATGTGCAACCTTGCATGAGGAATGCTCGCGAGAGCCGGGAATCAAAGGATTGAGCATCGAACCCTCGTCGGAAGTGTTTGCACTCTAATCACTCGGTGTTTGGGGTTTATTCTCTCAATTCTCCCCTAATCATGCTTTCCAAGATTTGTTTTTCATCTAACAATCAACAATTATTCAGTGCGTGCATACAATTATCATGAGGTCTTTTCCTAGGTTGTAATGGGGTTAGGGTCAAGGTAGGGTCGTATATGGCTAGTGGACTTAGGATTTGAATCTTTAATTAACTTGAACTTTTCCCACCTAACCTATATAATGACCTATACAATTAAGTGCTAACCTAACTACCCATTCCTCACTTTTCCACATACTCATGCATTTTCTTTTCGTTTCACTATACTTATGCATTGATTCCTCTTGAGCTTCACTTTGGGGCATTTTGTCCCTTTTTCATTATTTTTCCTCTTTCTTTTTTTTTTTCTTTCTTTTTTTTCTATATTTTATTATTTTTTTTTTTCATATTGTTTTTTTTCTCAATTTTTTTTTCTATATACAAGAACGTCAATGCATGAAGTTTTACATTTGATCAATACATGAGTATGTACCCAATTCCCAATAATTTCAATAATAATACAAAATACCCTCTTATTCACCCAATGTCCCAAGGTTCCCACACTTGAATGATATTCACACACACTAGCCTAAGCTAATCAAAGATCCAAATAAGGACTTTTCTTCCGGAGGCTTGAGGCATCTCTTGGTCGGAATGATATCACCATCGACCGGTATTGAGGTTCGCCTATCTTTAGTCTCCCGGTTGACGCCGGCTTTCGCAACTAATGCCGTCACTAAAGCGGGGAATGGTAGATTTCCCTTGGCATGAATGCGTCCCATGGATTAGCGGATGGCATGCGGAACTTTGACCGGTTTCTCGGTCAAGATGCACCATATCAATAAGGCAAGCTCGGCGGTGATGGATGACCCATGTGTGCTCGGGAGCACGTAGTGAGCTAGAATTTGGGCCCAAGCCGTGGCTTCTTGAGTGAGGTGGCGAACATCTAAACCCTTGGGTCTTCGCTTTATGGTCCCCCGAATCCAAAATGCGTCGGGTAAAGCAATGACGCGGAGGATCGCGCTCCAATCGAATGCGCGGTCAACGCATGTAGCCAAGACTTCTTGGTAGGCGTCATATGCATCCGTTGATGGTTCAATCCCAAAGACTTCTCGGATGGTTTCCACAGTGACCGACACTTGTTTCCGGCGCACAAATATTGATGTGAGATGGGGTGAGTGGAAGTTGGAGTAGAATTCCACCACCCATGAGAGATTGGCCTCCGTTGGTTGCATCAAGAGGAATCTCCAATGCCTCCGGTCAATGTGTGGCATCACAATCGGACTGAGGTGAGCCGGTAAGACTAGGAGAGGTTCCGGATGGTAATTCCTTTCAATCATTCTGGAGTAAACAAGTTCGCAGTAACGGTTGGAAAACTTGTTTGAATCCTTAGGAGGGTTGTCCTTCTCTAGAACGTCAACGGGGACCTTGGTCTTCTTCAGGAGGGGCCTGGCCGTTAGTTCTTGGCGCGCTTTATTGGAAGCTGGCTTCTTGGGGCCTTTCCCGTTGTCCTTTTTGATGACCATCCTGTGGAAGCTAGAAAGGAAAAATATCAAACCCAAAGAAGTGGAGATACATGAGCTCTATGTAATGAAAGTTATGCCATAGAATATGGGTATCTTTGTTACATGACAGCTGCAACACGTAACTAGGATAATGTGTGAAGAGCAAGGCAAATAATTTTCATGTAGTGCAAGGGTAGTTTAAGCATGCAAGGAAAAGGCATGAGAAGCAAACACCCTTAGGGACCATAAATGGAAGGCAAGC
>NC_029794.2:74144181-74146031 GCF_000816755.2 Arachis ipaensis | reverse complement strand
CCTTCTTAAAGGTGGCGTCGATCACCGGCGCGTGCGCGCGCGGTGCGCGCTCGCGCAGGGAGCAAGGTGACTAGGGGCGCGCGCGCGCGCACATGTCGCGTGCGCGTCCATGCGCTTGAGCTGGGGGCACAGGCGAGGCACAGGGGTGGCATAACTCTCTGGACGAAGTACCGGAGATTGCTTTAGCGTGTGTTGGCGCGCGCGCGCACAGTGCGCGTACGCGTCCACGTGGTTGTGCCCCAAGCACGAGAGGGGCCTGGAGGGGGCTCAACTCTCTGTAAAATGGCCCAGAGAGGAGTGCAGAGTGAAAGGGCGCGTGCGCGGCTCTGGCGCGCGCGCGCATTCCGTGCTCGCTTTGTATGGACGCGTGCGCGCCAGGGGCGCGCACGCGGCAAAGGTGCTGGGCTGGTGGCTTAGTGTAGGCTTGAGAGAGGCTTAACTCTCTGTAGAATGTACTAGGGGGGCAGCAAGGCAATCGGCGCGGACGCGCACAGTGCGCTTGCGCGCCGATTGGCAGATTTCGCCCATGTGCGCGGACGCGCCATGTGCGCGCACGCGCAGAGGGGTGGGTTTTTCTAAATTTACAAGTGGTTACACCATTTTTTTGACATTTCAAACCCCCCCTCCATACAGCCATTTAAGCACTATAGCAAATGAAGTCAACAAATGAAGGGGAGTTGTCATTAAAATCTAGCTAACAATCATGAAGTCAAGTGTCTATGTACAAGTCTCAAAGGAAGATCTTACCATGGTGGGGTGTCTCCCACCTAGCACTTTTGTTTAACGTCCTTAAGTTGGACTTTCAGTAGCTTATAGTGTTTTTTCAAGAGTTGCATCCCTCAAGAGGAACACTTCAAATTCCTTGGCGTTCTTTCTTTGCTCACCATGATACAATTTGAGACGGTGTCCGTTTACCTTGAAGATGTCCAGGCTTGATGGGTGGCGCAAGTGGTAGACTCCATAAGGTTCTACTTTCTCCACTTGGTAGGGCCCATCCCACCTTGATCTAAATGGTCCGCCACTAGGTTTTGGGAACCGCTCCTATCTTTGATTTCCAAGTCAAATTCTTGTAATAAGAGCACCCAACGAATTAATCTCGGCTTTGATTCCTTTTTTGCCAACAAGTACTTTAGTGCCGTGTGATCCGAATACACTACTACCTTGGAACCAAGAAGATAGGCTCGGAACTGGTCCAAAGCAAAAACAATAGCCAAGAGTTCCTTTTCGGTAGTAGTGTAGTTGGATTGGGCTCCGTCTAATGTTTTGGAAGCATAAGCTATGACATAGGGAGTCTTACCCTCGCGTTGGGCTAACGCGGCTCCTATCGCATAATTCGAAGCATCACACATGATTTCAAAGGGTTGAGTCCAATTGGGTCCTCGTACAATAGGGGCTTGTGTCAATGCTACCTTGAGTTTGTCATATGCTTCCATACACTCCTTGCTCATCTCAAATTCAGTGTCTTTTTGTAGTAATCGAGAGAGAGGTAAGGCCACCTTGCTAAAGTCCTTGATGAATCTCTGGTAGAATCCTGCATGTCCAAGAAAAGAACGGACTTCCCTTTCGGAGGAGGGGTAGGGTAAACTAGATATGACATTTATCTTTGCCGGATCTACGGAGATGCCTTCCTTTGATACTATGTGTCCCAAAACAATGCCTTGTTTGACCATGAAATGAAATTTTTCAAAATTTAAGACAAGGTTTGTTTTGGTGCATCTCTCTAAGACTTTTTCAAGGTTACCTAAGCAATGCTCAAATGACTCACCATACACACTAAAATCATCCATGAAAACTTCCATCGACTGCTCTAGAAAGTCCGCAAATAGGCTCATCATGCATCTTTGAAACGT
>NC_029794.2:74138440-74144107 GCF_000816755.2 Arachis ipaensis | reverse complement strand
TTTTTCTATTAAATCCTGTGCCAAACTTTAAGTTTGGTGTTTTCAAAAATAATCTTTCTTAAAATAAGGTCCCATAACTCATTTGGCTAGAACATTAATTTGATTGGGTTAGAATCTTTTATACTCTTTTCAAAACATTCTTTTTCAAAAACATTTTTTTCTATTAAATCTTGTGTCAAACTTTAAGTTTGGTGTTTTCTTGTTGATTCCCCTTTGATTTTCAAAAATTTTGGTTTGGTTTTCTAAAAATTTTAAGTTTGGTGTTCTTCCTTCATGTTCTTGTGTTCTTGTGAGTCTTCAAAGTGTTCTTGAGTTTCCTTGTGTCTTGATCTTAAAATTTTTAAGTTTGGTGTTCCTTGGTGTTTTCCCTCCAAATTTTTCGAAAACAAGGAGCATTAGATCTAAAAATTTTAAATCTTGTACTATCTTATTGTTTTTCTCTCTCCTCACTAAATTCAAAAATATCTTTTCAAAATATCTTTTCTAATTTCCTATCTTTTCAAAATTTGTTTCAACTAACTAACCAACTTTTTGTTTGTTTCTTAACTTTTTCAAAACTACCTAACTAACTCTCTCTCTCTCAAATTTTCAAAAATATCTCCCCTCTTTTTCAAAAATTTTGTTTTTTTTAACTAATTATTTTTAAATTTTTTTTACGAAAAAAAAAATATTTTTTTCAAAATTCAAATTCTTTTTAGTTATTTTATTTTATTTAAGTATTTACTTCTTATAAAATAAAATAAATAAAAAGGTAAATCAGTCCAAGTTATATCCATAGATCCATCATGGACATCAGTGGAGATGGACAGTCTTCTTCCAAGGTTCTTTTGGTCTTGGTTGTCTCCCTTGTTGGTTGGGCTTCATCCTCAACTATGGCTTGTGGTGTCTCCTCTTCCACTACCTCTTCTATCTCTATTCTCTCTTCCTCTTGGGCGGTTGTGATAGGACATGGGTCCTTTGCTCCCTTTTCTTTTAGTTGTGTACCGGATCTAAGGGTGATGGCATTGATGCCCCCTTTTGGATTTGGTTGAGGTTGAGAGGAAATGACACTTTGGATTGGGGGTTGAGGAGTGGGGGTCGATGGTGTGTCCATACATGCAAGAAGAGCTTGTAATGTAGAGGTGAGGCCGGTGAGGCCGGAAGCAAGTGTGTTTTGTAATTCCTTTTGGCCTTGGATAATGGTCCGGAGTGTTTCGTCTTGGTTGGAGGGGGTGGTTGCATATGTGAGTTGAGGAGTTTGTGATTGGTTGGGTGGTGGTCTTTGATGTGGTGGTTGATATGTTTGGTAGTTTCTTTGTGGGTTTTGTTGATTGTATGGTTGATTTTGGAAGTTGTATGGTCGGTTTTGTGAGAAATTTTGCGAGTTGTTATTCCATCTTTGACCTCCTCCATTGTTGTTGTTATCCCTATTCCCTTGTTGATGATTGTCTTTCCAATTTTGATTATTGTGTCCACTACCTTGGTTGTAGCCTCCTCCTTGATAAGGGTGCCCTTGGTTAGGATTACCACCTTGGTCGTACCCTTGATTTGGGCGGTCATAGAAATTGTGGGTAGCCGCCAAAGTGTTGTCCTCTTGAAGGCTTGGGCGATTGAATGACTGTGACGAGCTTCAAACTCCTGAAGGCTGGGCGTTAGTGACAGATGCAAAAGGATAGTAAATCCTATTCCAACCGGATCGAGAACCAACCTGTGATTAGCCGTGCTGTGACAGAGCGCGTGAGCGTAGTTTTCACTGGAAGGATGGAAGGTAGCCATTGACAACGGTGATCCACCAACACACAGCTTGCCATAGGAGGACGTGCGTGCGTGAATCAGAAGACAGAGGAAAGCAGAGATTCAGAGGACAAAGCATCTCCAAAACTCCAACATATTCTCCATTACTGCACAACAAGTAACTTTTAATTTATGCTCTACTGGTTATTCACAATTCAATTGATAAACATAATTGACTTCCTGACTAAGATTTACAAGATAACCATAGCTTGCTTCAAACCAACAATCTCTGTGGGATTCGACCCTTACTCACGTAAGGTATTACTTGGACGACCCAGTGCACTTGCTGGTTAGTGGTACGCGTTGTGAAAAGTGTGATTCACAATTCGTGCTACCAGTTCACCACTCTCGTTTTTTATTGTTGTCACTCCGGACTTCTTTGGCACTACTTGGACCGGGCTTACCCATTCCCTATTCGAGATAGGATAGATGATGTCCGCTTCAAGTAGCTTAGTGACTTCTTTCTTCACCACCTCAAGAATGGTTGGGTTAAGTCTCCTTTGAGGTTGTCGGACCGGTCTTGCTCCTTCTTCAAGAAAGATGCGGTGCTCGCATACTTGGGGGCTTATTCCCACTAGATCCGCCAAACTCCACCCAATTGCCCTTTTGTTTTTCCTCAATACATTCAGCAATTTTTCTTCTTGTTGAGGAGTTAACTCTTGTGCAATTATCACGGGTAGCTTTTGGGCTTCATCAAGGTATGAATACCTTAAGTGAGGTGGTAGTGGCTTCAATTCCATCTTCTTGTCATTCCTTGAAGTTTGAGTTTCCGGATGGTTTGTATGGTGTGTGGTAGTTAGTTCGCTCGACTCTTCATTTGCTTCTTTGACCATGCACTCCTCATCTATTGAGGGACCAATTGTTGGTTGTGTTGTTGAGGTGGTGGAGGGTGTTGTTGATATGATTGAGGTTGTTGTGGTTGTTGTTGCTTCAATTGGAGTTGCCTCAAGACGGATGTCATCTCATTCAAGGATTGAGTTAGAGCGGTGGCTTCACTACTAGTTGATACCTCGTTCACGGTCCTTGGACGGTTGACTCTTCGCCTCATATGTTGATTGGATTCGACTTGGCTTAGGGTTGGCATTGGAAATTCTATCCTTATAGTCCTTTCAATGTTGATACAATTAGGCTTTGCTTCATTTAGTTATCCCCTAGGTATAGAGGAAGGTCAAATGAAAGTAATCAACTTGAGTCACAAGTCCTAGCTTCACCTTATGGTAATCTAGCTTTAGTGCACTCCAAGCCAACTAGCAATCCCTAATTCCAAATCAACTATTGATACAACTATTCAATTTCTTCCCAAGACCAAACCCTATGCCAAGTGTGAGAATTCTACTCCATAGCTAGTGTTGTCATTTTATCAAACATGTGATGAGCAAGAAGGAAAGTCATAGTGAAATGAGAAGAAAAGTCAAATTGAAAGTATTGCAACACAAAGATCTAACAACAAGTCTCAAAAAGTAGCAATGAAAATCCAAAATAGAGATGAAATCCAAAATTACAAAGTTGAATTCTAGATCTATGAGAATTGATCAATTGTATCTACTACTTGAAATTGGAGAAGAAAATCTATGACATGAACAAAGTGGAGTGAGAATTGTAATGGATCTCACCAAAAAGTCATTGAAAATTCAGAAATTTGATGAGGATGAACCCTAGTGAAGCTTGGAATCTCCCTCTTTTTCTCCCAAAAAGTGTAACTAACTCTCTCTTCTCCCAAAAAAAAGGAAAAATATCTAGATCTAGAAGAAATGAACTAAAAGTGTCCCTAACCCTTGTTCCTTTGGTCTTCTTAAGCTTTTCCCGCCAAGGTGTTTCTCCAAGAGTGGGATCCTTAACTGCCTCCACGCCTAAGTCACGTGACTTCTAAAAAAATCATATTCGCAAATCGGCGCGCACGCGCACGCGCCGTTGAGACGTCTTGTAATGTGCGCGGAGGCGTGATGTACGCGTGCGCGCCCATGAAGCTCCTGGCTTAGCCACTTCTCAAGCCGGCTCTTGGCTTTGGCTCCACGTTGCCCTATCCGCGCGGGCGCGCAAGGTGCGCGCACGCGCCTATGTGAAAATCTCCAAAGTATAATCCTCATGCTTCCTTCCTTTGTACCCGTCTTCCTTCTTCTTTTTCGGTCCATTCCTACTCTATATCCTGAAACCACTTAACACACAAGTCACGGCATCGAATGGCATCAAGAGAAGATTAGAAATGTATCTATTTTAGTGCGAAATAAGCATGTTTTCATTCATGAGGCGCAACTAGGAAAGGAATGCAAAATCTTGTATTTCCCTATAGAAAGTGTGTGGAATCATTGATAAAACCCCTGAAATCAGCACAAGATAAATCCTCAAATTGGGGTTTGTCAATATGCCAAAATATCTTGTCTTTTTCTTCCCCAAATCCTATTTTCTCTTTTCCCTCCTTATTTCTTACTTACTTCTCCTCTCTTTCTTTCCCTTCTCATTCTTCTTATTTTTTTTTATTTTATTTTAATTTATTTGCATACTTTCATTCATTGCATTATTTTCATTGGTGTTAGAAATTTATTTGAGTCATTATTTTTATATATTTTTGGATTATTAAAATGGTTTGACAATTATATATTACCTTTTAAAGGGTTGTTTGCATGTTCAATTTAATACTTTTAAATAGCTTATTTACCATGCACGCTATGTGTTTGTGAAAACGCCCGTATGGCATTGTGCACTATTTTTAAGATTTCTTTTAATCTACTATTATAAATGCTTGTTTTTCACAAAACCCCTTTCATGTTTTATTGATTAAATATAATTGTTCTTACAAACATGTTGATAGTTTGAAAGACTTGGTAATCTAATTTGGACATTGAATGCTTGATCTATGCTACTCATGCCTTTGCCAGCATGCCAATAAACACCTTGCATTCACTTGTCATCATATGCACTAGCTACTTTCCATTGATGACTTTTCACATGTACTCGCGAGCATGTGATAATGTCAGTATATCTTAATGTGCATTAATTACCACCTTTCCCGCTCTCTTCCTTGCTCTAACCCTTAACTTTAAAAAGTCACTTTCTTTTTTCCTTTTCAGGATGGCCACCAAGAAGGGTAAAGAGAAAGCTACTCCCAAACTACCGGCAAGGAAAGGAACAAAAAGAGCCCCAGCTGAGGAACCACAACCCCCGTCCACTTGCAAATCTCAGCATGCACCGAGGACAGTGCAATCTTTAAGTGTGGGAAGGTCGATACCGATCTCCATGGGTTAGTTACTCCTCTATCTCAACACCAATGATTTATTTTCCTTATTCATTGTTGCATTTGCAGGTTTGATTGCATATTTGTTTAATTTTTTTTTTTTTGCATATTTTACCACTTAGTTGAAGTAATATTTTCTTTTTCAAAGAAAATTTTTAGAGAATTTCACTAATTTGAATAAAATTTAATGTTACACTTGTTTGAAGAGATATTATACTGGAACATGGTTTAGAGCTTGAACACACAAAACCTGTGAGATTTTTGAGCCTATTTGAATTGGTTGCATTTTATCAACCAAAAATTTTGTTTTAGTGTGTATTTTTCTCTCTAAAATTGTGATCTTTGTCTTGCTTAATTCTATATTTCCATAATTTGATGTATGCATACACTTACATGATTGAGGCCTTTGTTTCACTGAGCTTACATACCCATATGGCCTTACCCTTTCATTATCTTTTGCAAACCAATTTGAGCTTATTTTACCCCTTTTATTCTTTATTTTAGCTCATCACTAACTCTAAGCGGAAAACAATAATGTCCTTAATTTGAATCCTTGGTTAGCTTAGACTAGTGAGAGTGCTTATGATTTAAGTGTGGGAAAAGTGAGTTTGAAAATATTTGGTTTATGAATTGGGTATTATATATCTTTATGTGAAAGAAAT
>NC_029794.2:74128791-74138410 GCF_000816755.2 Arachis ipaensis | reverse complement strand
AAATACAATCCTACCTTGACCCTAACCCCATTACAACCCTTAAAAGACCTCTTGATATGTGTATCTGTGCATTAAATTTGTGTTGATTGTTAGATGAAGAGCAAGCCTTAGAAAGCAAGGTTAGTAGAGAATTGAGAGATCGAACCTTAAACACCTGAGTGATTAGAATGTATACACTACCAGTGAGGGTTCGATGCTCAATTCCTTGTTCCCGGCTTTCATGAGCTATTTTCTTCTACAAGTCTATTTGTACTTCATTTTTATGATTTGAATTAGTGAAATCCAGTTCATATTTGTTCTTGAAAGATTTGTTTATTTTTAACCAAGTAGGTAGAAACATCTTAGCATGTAGTTACATTCATAGGTTGCATTTCATACATTCTACCATTCCTCTTCATTTCTTTATAACTTCTCTTGAGCTTAGCATGAGGACATGCTATTGTTTAAGTGTGGGGAGGTTGATAAACCACTATTTTATGGTTTATCTTGTGCTCAAATGAGTGGTTTCTATCTACTCTTTACCCACTTATTCATACTATTTGCATGGTTTTACATTTACCTTCCTAATTATGTGCTTTGATTGAAAACATGCTTCTTTGGACTTATAATTGCTAATATTAATCCTCTCTTATTACCATAAGATGCCTTGATATGTGTGTTAAGTGATTTCAGAGATTACAGGGCAGGAATGGCTCAGAGGATGAAAAGGAAGCATGCAAAAGTGGAAGGAATACAAGAAGTTGGAGAAATTGCTAAGCTGTCCAGCCTGACCTCTTCACACTCAAATGGCTATAACTTTAGCTACAGAGGTCCAAATGACGCGGTTCAAGTTGCGTTGAAAAGCTAACGTCCGGGACTTTGATTTGATATATAATATGTTATAGTTTCCTTGACGCTAGGCGATGCGACCGCGTGATCCATGCGGCCGCGTCGCAGTGACAAAAATCCAGCGTGGCAAAATTCGAAACCAGCGAATTCTGGAATGTTTCTGACCCAGTTTGCGGCCCAGAAAACACAAATTAGAGGCTATAAAGTGGGGGACTACATCCATTCATGGGGAGGCTTTTTATATTCACAATTTTAGGAGTAGATGTAGTTTTTAGAGAGAGATGTTCTCTCCTCTCTCTTAAGATTAGGATTTAGGATTTCTCTTAGTTTTAGAGTGACTCTCAATCCCAGGTTCAATGTTCTTTTATTTCTTTTCTCAATTTTGTTTATGACTCTCTATGTTTAGATTGATTTTCTATTTAATATATTTTTTGAGGTATTTCAGACTTATGATTGCTCCTTTTTATTATATAAATAATTTGGATTTTTCTCTTTTGGCTTTGGTTGAGACATTGGTAACTCTTGAGTTATCAAACTCATTGTTGATTGAAAATTGGAATTAATTTGTCCACTTAACTTACCTTCATAGTTAGAGGTTAATAAGGTGGGGGAAGAATCCAATTCTCATCACAATTGATAAGGATAACTAGGATAGGACCTCCAGTTCTCCATACCTTGCCAAGAGATTTTATTATTGTTAATTTATTTTACTTGTCATTTAAATATACCTGTGCCCATTGCCCAAACTCAACATTCCCCAAAAACACACTTTTTCATAATCAATAATAAGAACATACTTCCCTGCAATTCCTTGAGAAGACGACCCGAGGTTTGAATACTTGGTTAACAATTTCTAAAGGGGTTTGTTACTTGTGACAACCAAAACGTTTGTACGAAGGGATTTCTGTCGGTTTAGAGACTATATCTACAATGCGACTGTTTTTATGACATTCTTTACTGGCAAAAATCATAACGTCAGTCTCATTGGTTCATATTCCAAAGGTTCGGAATGAAATTACTAATGAGTTAGCCTAAATTGCGTCAAGATACAAAGTACTTCCTAAAACGCTAGAAAAACTGGCAAGAGTATGTCAGATTTTAGTGCCCATTGATGAAAGAAAGGCGTTAGCTCTAGATGAATGGGATGATGACGATTGGAGAAAACCAATTTCTGAATACTTGAAAGATCCTAGTATTCGAGTTGATAGGAAAGTAAAGTTGAAGGCAATGAATTTTGTGTTGATGGCTTATGAATTGTATAGGAAAGGCATCGATGGAAGTCTTTCTAGATGTTTGAGTCAATCAGATAAAGATATTGCTTTAGGAGAAGTTCATAGGGGCATATGTGGTGTCCATCAGGCTGGAATGAAGATGAAGTGGTTACTTTGATGAAATCGTATTTATTGGCCTTCAAAAATTAAAGATTGCATCGATTATGCAAGAGCATGTCAAGAATATCAACCATGTAAAGTGATACAACAAATCCCATCTTCCGAATTACATTCGATTATTAAGCCATGGCCTTTTCGGGGCTGGACTTTGGATCTGATTAGGGTAATACACCCCCCTTTGTCGAAAAATCATAAGTTTATTTTGGTGGCAATTGATTATTTCACGAAGTGGGTAGAAGCTATTCCTTTAATAGAGGCTGGGCAAAATGAAGTTATTGACTTCATCGAGGAATATATAATTCATCGATTTGGGATTCCCAAAACTTTAAGCACCGATTAGGGAAATATGTTTACTTGTCAATGTATTAAGAATTTTGCAGTTTCGAGAATCATTAATATGGTTACTTGTTGAGCGGATATTTTATATGCTTTTTGGCATGACTTTCATATAGTTTTTAGTGTGTTTTATTTAGTTTTTATTGAGTTTTTATAGGTTTCAGTATTAAATTCACATTTTTGGATTCTACTATGAGTTTTTTTATTTTTGGATAATTTCAAATATTTTCTGACTGAAATTGAGGAGCTGGAGCAGAAGTCTGATTCAGAGACAGAGAAAGCACTACAGATGCTGTCCAAATCTGACCTGCCTACATTCAGAAGAGATTTTCTGGAGCTACAGAAGTCCAAATGGAGCGCTCTCAATGGCTACGGAAAGCTGACTTTCAGAGCTTTCTAGCAGTATATAATAGTTTATACTTTGCTTTGGTCTAGAAGGCCCAAAACTGGCATCCAACGCCAGCTGCCTACCCCCTTTCAGGTGTCCAGCACCCAAAGAGCAGAGACCGATGTACAAACGCCCAAAGAGAACCCCCTAGGTGGTGTTCCATACCTCAGAGACCTCATAGCACGTGAATCTCATCAAAGCTCAGCCCAAACACTCACATAGTGGACCCCAGAAGTGGATTCTAGCACTAAATAGACTGTTTTACCCTTACTAGTCAATTGTTTAGTATTTAAGGGATTTTATTTATGTAATTCAGAAAATATTTGATTCAGGAGAGCATTATACATGTTTACTTTGTGTTTTATCTTCAGTATGAGTTTCTAAACCTCCTAGGTTGAGGGGAGGAGCCCTACTGAATCCTATGAATTAATAAAAGTATTACTATTTCTTCTTCGATCCGTGTTTGATCTATCTCTAAGATGTATAATCGGATCTTCATCGTGGTGAATAGGATGATCTAACCAATTAGCTTTGTTCATCACATTAAGATGAACGTGCTGACAAACACCTGCGTCTACTTGGGTTCCGGTGTATACTTGGCAGGAAAGCACAAGCCAACAGCTATGTTTTTACATCTCTCAGACGGCTAATCCACGACTTCATTGGGGACTTCTCGAGACACCAGTTCAGCCAATTTCTGGGAAGATTAAGGTTTCCATGGTATAGGCTAGAATTCTAAGAAGCAGCATTCTCTGATCCGAAAGATTCGACCTTGTCTGTGGCGTTTTGAGTAGGATCGCCAAGAGAATAGACTGCTAGAGCTTCACCCTTCGTCAGATTGAATGATCACGGGCAATGGCNNNGAAGAGCTTTTCTGGAGCTACAGAAGTCCAAATGGAGCGCTCTCAATGGCTACGGAAAGCTGACTTTCAGAGCTTTCTAGTAGTATATAATAGTTTATACTTTGCTTTGTACTAGAAGGCCCAAAACTGGCATCCAACGCCAGCTGCCTACCCCCTTTCAGGTGTCCAGCGCCCAAAGAGCAGAGACCGATGTACAAACGCCCAAAGAGAACCCCCTAGGTGGTGTTCCATACCTCAGAGACCTCATAGCACGTGAATCTCATCAAAGCTCAGCCCAAACACTCACATAGTGGGCCCCAGAAGTGGATTCAAGCACTAAATAGACTGTTTTACCCTTACTAGTCAATTGTTTAGTATTTAAGGGATTTTATTTATGTAATTCAGAAAATATTTGATTCAGGAGAGCATTATACAAGTTTACTTTGTGTTTTATCTTCAGTATGAGTTTCTAAACCTCCTAGGTTGAGGGGAGGAGCCCTGCTGAATCCTATGAATTAATAAAAGTATTACTGTTTCTTCTTCGATACGTGTTTGATCTATCTCTAAGATGTATAATCGGATCTTCATCGTGGTGAATAGGATGATCTAACCAATTAGCTTTGTTCATCACATTAAGATGAACGTGCTGACAAACACCTGCGTCTACTTGGGTTCCGGTGTATACTTGGCAGGAAAGCACAAGCCAACAGCTATGTTTTTACATCTCTCAGACGGCTAATCCACGACTTCGTTGGGGAGTTCTCGAGACACCAGTTCAGCCAATTTCTAGGAAGATTAGGGTTTCCATGGTATAGGCTAGAATTCTAAGAAGCAGCATTCTCTGATCCGAAAGATTCGACCTTGTCTGTGGCGTTTTGAGTAGGATCGCCAAGAGAATAGACTGCTAGAGCTTCACCCTTCGTCAGATTGAATGATCACGGGCAATGGCGTTTGATCTGTAGTAGAGGAGATCAATGACCATGGGCAATAGCTTTGATCACATACAGCTTGTCATAGAAGAAGATCATTCACAAGTAGAGAAGACAGTAATACCAGAGTTAATTCAAAAAGACAAAGCAACTCCAATCCTTAACTCTATTCCTCTTACTGATTTAATCCAATTAGTTATCCCTTTCTACCTCTTTTTCTTTATTCAGAATTAAATAGTTTCTCTTTATAAATGAAAACCAACAACCTTCTGAATCTGCCTGACTAAGACCTACAAGATAATCATAGTTTGCTTCAAACCACAATCCTCATGGGATCGATCTTAACTCGCTCAGGTATTACTTGTACGACCCAGTGCACTTGCTGGTACTACTGTACGAGAGTGTGGGGTTTGTACGAATATGGTTTGTTAGAAGGATAACATTTCTCGAAATTATAATCATCCCATAATTGGGAAGGACCTTTTTAAGTGATGACTTGTATTCTAGGAATGCATATCGAATTAAGGATATCGATTCAGGAAACGTGATTATGTCAATAAATGAAAAACACTTGGAATATTATCGATGCATGGAAGATCAAGATTAGATATATAAAAGAGGAAATTACAAATATTAAGATTTCTAAATTGATGGAAGGAAAGGTGCTAGAAGTTCCTAAAACTCATAATAGAGTTGCACCCTTTCACTATCCAGGGCAGAGTATGTTTCAACTTGTTCATGTTCTTCGTTCTGTGCCTTGTCGAATTTTTTGTTGATCTCCTCTTGTTTGGTTTTTGCTATGCAAAGCTCTTTGAAGATTTCTTGTTTCTTATGCCAATTCAACTTTTCTTTCTCGAATTCTAGCCAACTCTTTTTCAATTCGGGCTAGTTCTGTTTCAAGTTCCTCTTCTCGTTTGTCAAAATAAACTCGAGTGTTGATGGTTTGAGGAATTCTCAAATCATACTCTTTGCATGATTGCTTCATTGACTGAAGAGTAGTGTCAAGTTCTTCTTATTCGATTCTGATTTTGGATACTTTCTCTTTGGTCTCTTCATGATGGTGGTTAATTGTTGAAGAGTGTGTTGGTTAAGTTCTGTAGGAAGAATCAATGTGGATTAGTCTTCAGTTGCTGGATTCGAGATGGGAACCTCATCCTCTTGAGCAATCTTTGTCAAGACAGCCACTAGTTTAGCCAATTCAGCATCAGGGAGTGTAGAAGTGACTTTTGAAATTTGTACTGATGGTTTAGGATCATGTGAAGAAGAAAGTTCAATGGTTTTTGTTGGGCTTGGTATTTTTTATGGAGATTTGATTTCCTCGATTACTCGAATGGGTGAACCAAGGTTTTGTGCAATGGGGGATCTGAGAAGTGTATTGGTGTTGACTGGTGAAGGAGGATTCGAAATGGTTATTCCCTGGGGTAATGGAAGTGGTTATTGAGTCAAATCGACTAAAAATGGTGTTTCAGCAGTTGATGGGAGGATGATTTGAATATGTTGTGCTGAAATCACAGTCTGAGCAGAGGAATGGGACTATTGTGGCTCTGATCTAGGCTGGTCCTCTTTATTCTTTTATTCGGGGATGAATGAGGAGGAGGAAACAGATTGAGTAACCTGCTTAGCCTGTAATATAAAAAAAATTAGACTAAGTATTTCAGGTTTACTTGAGGAATTTGAAACCAATAAAAGTATACATGAATGGATTTCCTTTGAATGAGATGGGGAAATGAAGCAGCCTCTGATGAATCCTCCGAATCTGACTCATTAGAGGAAGCAAAGATGTTTGTTTGGGTTGGTTGTTCACTATCATTAGAGAAATTCTCACTTGATGATTGAATCTGACAAAGATTGAAAGGTTAAGAACAAGGTATGCTTGAATAAACATGGCAAAAAGAAATTCAGAAAAGATTAGATTGAAGGTTTACCTTTTTAAAGGCTTTTGTGAAAACCTTTTGAATTTTCTTTTTTGGTTGCCTTAGCTGTGCTGCGGCTTCAATTTTCTTTTTCGAGGTCCTATTTGGTGAGCCTTCAGCAACAGGGATAACTTTTATTGATGATTTTTTTGATCTGGTCGAAGGTGTGACTGTATTGGGAGTAGTACTTGGTCTACCATTCGACAAAGAATTTAGTAATGAATGAACTACACTCATAAAGAAGATGAGTATAGTTATCGCTGTGTTACTGATTGATTGTAAGGCAATGGTCAATGTTTCTCTTTGAGGTAAATTCGATATGACAGAGAGCATTGTCATTTCGAGGAATGGGTACATGAATGGCTTAAGAAAAGCCCATTTGCCTAGCAACATAATGAGGGTCATAAAGAGTTGCCTTGAATTTTTCTTTCTTATATTGAGGTAACCCGATTGGAATTACCTAAATAGTAAGGAGATTTGCCCAGGTTTTTTTGGCTATCTCATTCTCTTCGTCGTCAAAAGGGAAGAGAAGGCTTTCGAGCCATGCAGGGCGACAGTTTCGACGCAAGAAAGGAGTAAAATTCAAATATTTGTTGTTGAAGTTTTTGCAGGAATGAAAAAGGGAGAAGACAGTCCAGAACAAGTCTTCAGTCGATTTGGCATTTTCGAAGTAGGGTTGAAAGGGGCCAATCGACATCCCTCAATATATTATTTTTCTGGAGCGCTACCTCCATCCTGCTACATGTACTTTTCGAACACAGCGTTTAACCAAAGTTGGAGGAGCCAAAGGGGGTCTCCCACATTGATCGACGAGTTGGCCCGATGACAATCAACTAGATGTCCAAGTTCATCAAATAAATACCCTAAAATCAATTTGGCCAAATTGAATTTGTGGCCTTCATACAAAAGAGCATCCAAGAGAAGAAACAACTTTTGCATTTGGACACTCCTTGAACAGAAAATGATGGCATTCAACTGGTAGTATAAGAATGCCACGCTTTTTCATCAGTCACGGGATCGTTTTCATGTCCCATATGTTGACTGATGAAGTCACAGTAAGAGTTCCTTTGAGCTATTTTAAAGGCCCGATTCGGCTGCATATTATAAGTTACTTCAGGAAAATTTGTTGAAAGACCAGTAATGGTAGCCATATCAAGTAACGAGGGCCTTACCATTCCACAGGAGAGGTGAAAGTTATTTGTTGTTTTGTTCCAAAAGCACACAACTGCCATAATCATCCAATGGTGAGTGGTAAGAGAGAAATGAGAAAGTCTAAGGAGGTCATGAATACCAAGAGCTCTCCATGCGTCACCCTTTACCGATTCAAGACGTCTATGCCAAGTTCGAAAGCCAGCTCCTCGAAGAGTAACTTTGGGGTTATTCCTGAAGGTTTCCTTATGGTCGATAAAAGGAGCAATAAGGAGGTCTTGTTTGCTAGCACGTTCTAGGGATTGAATGGGGTCGATAAAGCAGCATGTTTTGTCATCAATGGTGAATGGAATGAGAATCCTCTTGTAAGGTTGGTGGTTCTTGAGCCTGAGCTACAGGACCTTTGCCCTTATCTTAGGCTGTGGGAGTGTTGTGAATCGAAGAGGAAGCCATTGATGTGTAAAGGTAAGAAGTTGATGATGGTGAAGTTAATTGCAGAAGGCAGAATCGTACAGAGAATTCTGAGAAGAGGGGAAGACGAAGTTTGAGAATAGAAGGTTAAAGGTGAATGGTGATAAAATATTCAAGTCAATAAATAAAAAGGTGTTTTGCCGTTTCGTATGAGGAAGTTCAAAATTTGAAATTGGATAACTTCCTAATTTGATTTATTACTAAATAGCCCATATATAGTAAATCGAATCAGCTTAATTCGATTTAGTACTGATACAGATTATTGACATTTACTACTTTTAGGTTATTATCTTTAAAACATAAATGTTAATAAGGACATACCCCCATTTGGATTCAAATAAAATATCAAAAATATCAAAACAAATAAGAATAGATATCAAATTTTTGTGTTTTAATTCAAACTCCATAAAATCTACTTTTTTATAAACTTATGAATCTAAAACGGAACAATAAACAATTTCTAAAAATTCATTAAAAATCATCCTTTGACAGATTAGCATCTAAAGCAACATTACCGGAACTTTTGAGGTTGAAAAAATTATCATAAAGTATAGCCCTCCAAGGTGGCATAAGGTTTAAAACTTGAATTTTTTCAAAATTAGAAGTAACAGATAGTTATACATTATAATACGACTAACTATATTATATATATGTAATTTGAGAAATAATATATTTAAAATTATATATCTATATAATTATCTGTTACTTCTGACTCTAAAAAATTTCAAGTTGTAAGCCTTATGCCACATTAGAGGGCTCTACTTTATGTTAACTTTTTTAACATCAAAAGTCTCGGTAATGATTCTTTAGATGCTCATGAGTCAAAGGATGATTTTTAATGAATTTTTAGAAATTGTTTATTATTCTATTCTAAATTCACCAGTTTATAAAAATGTAGATTTTCTAGAATTTGAACTAAAACACAAAAATTAGATATCTATTTTTATTCGTTTTGATTTTTGATATTTTATTTAAATCCAAATGTGAGGTATTTTCTTATTGACATTTATGTTTTAAAGTTAATAACTTAAATATCAATAATCTGTACCAGTACTAAATCAAATTAGGCTGATTCAATTTATTATATATCGACTGTTCAATAGTAAATCGAAATTAGGTCAATTCGATATACTAGTATCCACTATGTTCCATGTAAATTGAATTAGGTCAATTCGATTTACTACTGAAAATGCTAATTTAAATTAGGTCAATTCGATTTATATAGATATGTGCATGGGATTTTGACGTAATAATTTTTATTTTCGAAAATTCATGTAATTTTTGAGATGTCGTTGATTTAATTATGTAATCTACCTAAAATATAACATATATATTTATTTTTAAATAAATTTTAGATATAAAAATTTTTAAT
>NC_029794.2:74127048-74128513 GCF_000816755.2 Arachis ipaensis | reverse complement strand
ATATTGTTAAGTGTTTTTAATATTTTTTAACTATATAAAATAATTTTAAACAAATAATAATATATACTATTTTAAAATTTATTTTAAAAATATATATTAAAAGTAAGATTTGACATGGTAACTTGTAATAATATTTAAGTTGTTTAAAGGGGTCTGGTAAAATATTGTTTTTATTAAGGCATAGTTATACACACAAAATATGTGTTTTAGACAAATATCAAAAGAGAATTACTATCATGTCTGAAATGTGGGTCCATCTAGTGTACAGATGCACTTTGGTACAGATTTACAGATTTTTGTTTTTATTTGGTTTAAAAGTGTATCACTAAAAGTGTTGCTTAAGGAGAAAGTGTTACCCTTAATCGTTAACTTGGCTCTGATACCAATTTTTGCAATCTTCTACTAGTCTTTGTAATTTCATTTTTATAGTTTTCAATCTTATTTTAGTTTATAATATTCTTTTTTGCATGGATTGTTGTATATAAAATCTTTTATCTGTTTGTCTTTTTCTTTAATATAATTTCTTAAATCCTCAAAAACTTCTTTTATTTCTACACTTTCTGTTGTTTCTAAATACCTTCTTAATTTTTCAACTTCATTTTCCATTTTTTCTTTCAATAGCTTTAATTCTTTTAAGTCATAATATGGTTTTCCAGGCATTTATAAATTTTTTAAGGTTAATTCTAACTTGTTTATATTTATTCTTATTTCTATCCTTTTTATTATAAGATTATCAATTTCGATCTGAAGGTTATTTAATTCCCTTTTATACTCTTTTATTTTACTTTTTAATTTTTCTGCCCTTTTTCTTTTTATTTTATTTTCTGGTTTTTCAATCTTTTTATACTTCATTATTTATTTTAAAATTTCTGCAAACTCTATCATTGATTCATCACTATTTTCTAGAGATTCTATTAATTTTTCTAGCTCTTCAACTTCTCTTTTTAACTTGTCATAGATTATTTTTAGAGCTTTAAATGCTCTTTGATTTATTTCAGAAAACTGTAAATAATTCAAACGATTTTCTCTTTCAAAGAGCTCTTGTTTCTTGTCTTGATAAGTTACATATATTTCTTCTTTATTTATTGTCATAATTTAGTGTTTAGGGTTTCATTTAATTTTTCGATTTTTTTTGTTAATTCTTTTATTTCAGAATTTTCTTCTTTAATCTTCAACTTAGATAGACTTAAAGGGCTATTAATTTTAGATTCTCTAATTTGAAAATTCGATGAAACTAATTTTTCTGACGGTTCTTTTATTAATAGAACTGGGTTTTCAATAGCTTTATATTTTGGTATTTCTGTTTTTACAATTTTCTGAAATAATTCATCGACATAAATTCTTTCTCTGTTTTTAAATATTATACTATGATGGCTATTTGTTAAAGCATAATTTATTGCATATGTAATTGAAAATGGTTCATCATCTTGTTCCATTAGATTCTTTCTGTGAAATTTATAAGCCA
>NC_029794.2:74119663-74126665 GCF_000816755.2 Arachis ipaensis | reverse complement strand
AGAGGGGAGTTTAGAACTATTTTTCCCTAATGGGAATTCTTCTTCAGTCCATAGAATCGCCTCGGCAGCTTCCTCTTTGCTCTCCTAGCATTTGAGTACTCTTTGCCTCCTGCTTTCTATTTTCTGATGCCTTCTACAATTGCCTAAGCAACCTATTTATAATGGTTGGGTCTGATGGACAATTCCCATCCTTACCCTTCTTATGACGTCATTGCTTACGTCATTGTTTATTATCTTGCACCAGCTACATTGTTGGTGCTCTATGACCTAAGCGCTTACGTCACTATGCAATAATGTTGAGAGATGCTTCAGATGTGCTGTCTTCCTCTTTCATTATGTGTCCTTCAGATGCGTTGTCTTTTTCCTTTATCATGTGGGTTGATTCCGTTTTATTATTGCTTTCTTCAGATAACTCTGAGATGCATAGCTGGCACTTGTGGTCTTCTCTCTCTTTTATCAGATAGCAGAGATTCCTCTTTATCCCTTCAGGGAGCTTTTCTAAGAGTCCAGACAAGTTGTAGAATGCTGATTCAAATTCCACTAAGAGTCTCATCTCTCTTTCTTCAATTTCATTCCTTTTACTTGACACAAGCAAAGTATTTCTGCTTTTATAATTAATTCTTGTGTGAGATTCCCTTGTTATCTTTTGAGTTCTTCTAATAAGAAGGAATTCAACCAGTTCTTGAAAATTTCTTTTTCATTCTTTTTACAGTCTAAATCGAGCATTCTTTCTCCTTCCATTTCTTGGATTTTAGGAACGTATTTTGATGGTATTTTTGTATATTTTGAATCTTTATTTATAAACCCCTTTTTAAAAGCATAATTATCAAAACATGTTTCCCATTTAAATTGAGATTGATTATCCCTAGATGTTTCAGCTTCATTTTTTACTTGTATTGGAATTGCTGGTTCTTCGTCACTTGAATAATCTAGGATGTGTTCTTCATTTTCTATATTTTCAGAATTTTCTAATTCTTCTTCTATCTGAAATCCCTGTTCCATAATATTACAGGTTTTTGAAGTCCTTCAATAAAACTTATAGTAAAATAAAGATTTTGAGAAAAATCATTTTGTATTGATTTTAGGAATTCAGTGTCATTACAGTTAACATTAGTTAAAATCATTAATTTTTGATCTATTAATTTTAATAACTTAATTATTTCTTCTCTTAAATCTTCTAATTTACTTTTTTCCATTAGGTGACGCTTTTCTTTGTGAAGAGTTACGGTTTTAAGTTAAAAGTGTGGCTTTAGAATGTGTAGTTTAAGTAAGCATATCTTTAAATTTGTATGACTTTTGCTCTGTACCCTATAATCCACTTAAATTTATATGCTATATACAAAATTTTTTATATTGTGTGTAAAAATTTATGTATTTTATATTTATAACAAAATTTTTTTGCTCAAAAGTGCAAACAAAAATTCCATGATAAATACGTATATTTTTTTTTATTAAACTTGTACCAACTTAATTAAACTTAATTACAAAAAATATTTGTATATTTATGATCATCCGTATCACAAATCATTACTAATAGTAACTTAAAAATTTGAGAAGTACAATAGTCTATTACAATATTTATATTTAACTTTCTTTTAAATTCATGGCGTTTGGATATTTTTGCTCATGCAAATTGTATATCCAACACTCTCTTTTTTTCCATGCAAATTATATTGCATAATCTTCACATACATTATCTCTATCTAGATATCAATCTCCACTCTATAAATTGTAGTGTGTTCTCAACCATATCATTGTAATTATTTTTTCATTTACATTTTTTTTAAATTTCTAATGGAAAATATCTAAAAAATATATAAAAAGCAAAGATACTATAAGAAAGACTATAATTGAAAATTATGAAAAGATTTAATATAATGGTAAAATGCTAGAAATAGAACATAGTGTTCTTTTCTCTTTTACTCTGTCACATACAGTGAATGTGATATCTTCTTTTTCTTTTTCTGTTGTCTCCCCTTCTTTTAGGCAACACCTAACATCACATATCAACTTCTGAGTAGGATAATATTTATACACAAATTACATATACAAATACATACAAACTAGAATTTAGTAGCTGTCGGTGGAGAATGGAAGCATCCTATGACATATATATCCGTTGAGATTTTCTTTCTTTTTTCCCATTTTTTTCCCCTCTCAACTTATTTCTCACTGCTTTTACTTTCACCTCCAATTAAGGTTGCTATGGTGGCAAGCTCAAGTGTGAAGTGTTTCATTTTGGCACCAGTAGTAGCCTTGGGTGAAAAAGAAGAAAAAGGAAGAAAAAGAAAAAGAAGCCTTTTTTATTCTTAATGATACTACATTCTTGACAGGTACCAAAAGCAACACACTACACTCTTTGAACACCTCTTAGTGCACTTGTCTTTTCTCTCCTTTTCACCATCCATTAAAATTGTTGTCATCCCTGTTTTTCATGCTTGTTTTAATTCAACCTACAACTGCAGTTTATGTCTGTAACACCAGATTTTTCAGATGAGAGTTTGAGGAATGAGATATATAGGCTACTATAGCCAAAGTGAATACTGTTCTTCATGACATATAAATGTGAAGCTTAATTTTCTCTCCATCTCAAACTGTTGTTCTTGTAACAGCTTTAGATGGCTTTTGGTGCTTGATTTTCACCTTTTGATACTAACAAATGGGCATCATCACATATTGCTAGAAAGCTCATGCAAAACGAAGTATAAGCTTTCGGAATTTTGAAGTGAAAGATTTGATGTCTCAATAGAACAGCAAAGTACTAATGCATGTGGCCGTAACCTGTTGAAGTAAAACATGTATGCCTTAATTTCAGTAATGCACATCTTATTCTCTAAACAGTTAAAGGATGAACCTGTCTAATGCCTCAAATAATTAATTGCATTGTCGCTTAGTAACTGTTGATAGTGGAGTAGCTCCTACTTGTTTAGATTCTAAATGGATATGAAATTCATATATCATTGGTTTAGCCCTTTTGGCACTTTCTCTTGGTAACTCAACTGAAGTTTCCTTGTTCTTGAATAGTATCTGAAATCATGAACAATAAACCATGGCTTTGGAGGAAAAAATCTATGGAGAAGACAATCTTTGCAATGGACAAAGGTGTAAGCCCTCCTGGAACCAATGAAGAAGGGGTACTCAAAATTCTAGTCTTACTTTTATATGTCACTATTTGCTTCCCTCTTCCATCATCTATTCTCTTGATTTTGCAAATGCAACTCAGAAACCTGCTAAGCCACTATCTGCTGCTCTTGATTTAATTCTGTGATAGATTTGTGCCATCTGGTTCATATACTAACACTACTACATTTTTGCCAGGTAAATAAACAGCCAACAGATATAAAACCTGGATTGGAAAGATCACCGGAAAGTCCAGACAAGAAGTTGGCAACAGTTCTCCTTGATTACCACGCCGGAAACGATCCTTCCATGGAACGCAACCATAGGCCCCAACAAGAAATTAGAGGTATCTTACATTATATGCATGGCAGATTTCTTGGTAGATACCACACTTTCTGTCAAGGTTATCAAAGTTTTGAGTTAACTTGCAAACTCTTGAACTTGTAAGAGTTTACAACTTTTGGTCCCAAAAATTTGTTTACCAGTAAACTCTTACAAATTTACGAGTTAGGTAAACTCTCAAGTTTGATAACCTTGCTTTCTGTGCATGCTTTCCTCGTCTTCTCTGGCTTCCAATTTGGTTTTGGCTGATTGTGATGAATTTCTGATAAAAACTAGGCATGGAAGGGGCAGAACAAGTCGAATCTGCCAATGATTCAGATAAAGGATCACCTGCTGAAACCGTAACTTCAACCAATGCAACATGCCATGAACCTTTTCAGCAACCAAGTTATATTCAAGAACAAGAGCAGATTCAGAAAGAACTGGAAGAGAAGTTGAGAGAATCAAGTAAAAGGATAGCCGAGTTAACTGCTGAGAATGCTCATCTAGCTAATGCCTTACTAGTCAAAGAAAAATCTATTGAGGACTTGCTTCAATGCAAACAACAAGCAGAAGCAGAGTTTACTACCTTGATGGCAAGGTTAGATGCCACTGAGAAGGAAAATGTTTTCCTCCGATATGAGTTTCACGTGCTGGAAAAGGAACTTGAGATCAGGAAGGAGGAGATCAACTATAGTCGTCAGTATGCAGATGACTCGCATAAACAATATCTTATAAGTGCTGAGAATGTCTCAAAGTTGGAAGCCGAGTGCCAGAGACTCCACACGCTGCTGCATAAAAGCTCACCTGGTCCTGCTAATTTAGTGAATACGAAAAATGAAGCCAGAAAGACGAGGAGGGAGACAGATATGAGAAGAAAAAAGCCTAATCCTACCAGAGATTTGGTTTGCAAGAACAATGATATTAGAAACTCTACCAAAGTATCCGAGAAGAGCATCGGCTTGGTGTTCAAACGGTTACAAGATCTGGATGAGGAAAACAAGGCTCTGAAAAGAATTTTAACCCAGAGAAATACTGAACTAGATTCATCAAGAATCATGTATGCTGAAACAGCTTCCAGATTATCACAGGCTGAGATTTTGCTCAGGAAGTTTTCTGAGAATCAGAAGTCCATGGAGCTAGCAAAGTATTATCCCACATCAAGTGAACTTTCTTTAATATCAAAATTTGATGTTGCTAGTGATGATGGAGCGATCTCTACTGGATCCTGGGCAAATGCTCTTATTTCAGAACTTGAGCATTTGAGAACTGCAGAGGGTGAATGGCATAAGAACATGAGTTTCTTCATGGATGACTTTGTTGAGATGGAGAAACAAGCCATAGTTTCGGTTGATACTCCTAAAAGAGGATACTGCTCTGATACAAGTGGGAGGGAACTGGTGCCAGTTGAACAAGATATTAGCTTCACTGAAGGGGAACAGCAGAATCAATTCAAACATCCATCTGAGAGATCATTTGATTGGCTACAAGTTGTTTTGAATGCAATCTTGGAAGAGAGCCGCTTATCAAAACGAAGCCTTGATGAACTGTTTGATGACATAAAAATTGCTTTTGGTTGCATGAATCACCCAACAACCTGTAAACCTGATAACAGTTTCAGTGGTTCTGGGGAAGCAAAAAGTTCCAAACAATGTGACTCTCATTTGAGAAAGTCAATACATAAAATTATCAAGCTCATTGAAGGAATCGCTCCCGAATCATTCATCTGTAACAACTCTTCAGATTGCTTGGAGGATAACTCGCATTCTAACATATCTCATTCACCAACATCTAAAGAATACTTTGTTCATGTTTTCCAATGGAAGGTTTCAGACTTGAATCCTCTTCTGCATCAACTTGTTCATACCTGCAAAGATTTGCTAACAGGGACAGCAAATTCGGAAAATTTTTTTGAGGAGGTAGCATTTGCTTTGGAGTGGAGCATCAATAACTGTGCCACCTCCACAAATGCTTCAATTGCAAGAGATAAGATCAGGAGGCATTTTGGCTCTCTTCTGTCCAAAATTGATACCGGGAATCAAAGAGATTGTGATGATAAACAGTCTTTTCGCTCCACCTCGGGTGCTTATTCAGATGACCAAGGTGTATGCCTCAACACACAGAAAAATCAGTATGACCCCATTGAAGAAAATAGGAAGTTGAAAGAGGATCTGAGATGCACAATATCTGCAAAGAAGGACGTGGAAGCCAAGCTGACCGAGGCGAATCAGAACTTGACAAAACAGTGTCAAGAAGCACAGAATAGTATCAAAGGTTTAGAATCAGAAATGGCAACATTGAGAGAATCCAAAGGAATAATTGAAGATCAGATTGAAAAACAGAAGATGATAAATGAAGATCTTGACACCCAGCTTACCATAGCACAAGCCAAGTTAAATGATTTCTGTCAAAAGTTCTCATCCTTAGAAGTCGAATTGGAGGATAAAAAGAACTCCTGTGAAGAATTAGAAGCAACTTGTCTTGAGCTTCAGCTCCAGCTGGAAAGGTTTAAGACTTAAGATCTTTTCTTAATTTTCATTTTGGTGTTTTTGTTCTGTTTTGGTTCCAGTTGTTGCAGTTTTCCTTTGGTTCTGATTTTGAGAACATCACAAATTTTAACAGCATTGCGAAGAAAGATGCTCCAATATATGGTAGATGTGATGCGGAAAAGATATATCAAACTGTAAGTAATTGCATATAATTCAACTCTTATAACTATCATAAAGTTACAACTAATCAGTAACGATCAAACACAAAATTCAGGGCTGGGAGATCACAACAGCTTCATCAAAGTTGGCGGAGTGCCAAGAAACCATCCTCAACCTTGGGAAACAACTCAAGGCACTTGCTTCGTCTAATGAAACAGCACCTTTTGACAGGGTAGTCTCTGCGACTAGTACTACTATGGCCAATCCTACTCAAAAGAAGAACCTGGTCAAACGATCTTCTCTACGCAACCAAATGCAAGCTGAGGATGATGCTATGGCAGAGATCCATGATCCTGTTCAAGTTGGAGAGAGTGAATGCAGTAAAGATACAGATAAGCCACCCCTTCTTCAATCCGAAGAGGATAGTGCTATGCATGGTCCAGAAGTCATAGCTAATGCTTCACAACCAAGTGTTACATCAGAGCAAAATGATAGAAGCATTGCTGCTATGGGGTCTCTGGCAATTGTACCGAGTAAAAAACAAGGAAGCCTTGGTTTTCTGAAGAAGCTACTACTAAGACAAAAGAAAGGGAAAGTTAAAGGCACTAAGATATTGGTAAAATGATGATTGGAAATGAAACTTGAACTAAGAATGGTCCTTCCAATAAAGTAAAGTTTGGCACCTTCTGCTATCTACCCTGTTCTGTTTGAATTTGTGACTGAGATTTTTGTGCAATGCATATTTAAATATCTTCTATGGATTGAAAATGTTTTCTTTGATGATTGGTGTTGACAGTTGCAGTGCGACATGCTGTTGTAAATAGTAGTGGAGAAAACAAACATGTGCATCATTGGTATTTGATATTATGCCCTGCTGGTGTTATATATAACTTATAGGAAACATTTCAAGTAC
>NC_029794.2:74113519-74119617 GCF_000816755.2 Arachis ipaensis | reverse complement strand
TGCACCAGTTGTTTTAACCGTTGATTTTAATTAATATATATTATATATATTTTTTATAATTCAAATCAATGGTTAAAATAATTAGAGCACCGGTACTCCTGGTGCACTTGAAATGTTTCCTAACTTATAAATGAAATGGATTCTGCTTGCATCTGTGTTTTCAATCACAATCATTTTGTCCACAATAACACTCCGAGTTTTATATAGTTTATCACAAAATAAGCATCAGGTTTGCCATGCCATGGATCCCACATTAATATCTGAACACATCTTTTGACCGTAGATTTTTGTAGTAAACAACGCTAATTCAAACTTGTTTTGGCGTTAAATACTTTTACACCCTACAGTTGCAAGAGAGACGAGTGTATTTGGGGCATTCATTGGAAACCCACTATTTTGTGGTGTCCTTCTCGGCCCTTCTTCGTTCTGTGTGGACACCGAACCACCATTCTGATTTCTGATAGCATTACCCTCAAAACGAGAGATGCTCTGAATTTAAAGGCCGTACTTTTTAAGGAAGAGCACATATTCTAAATTTTACAATGAAATAGCAAAAAAAATGTACCAATGTGGCTAATAGTCATAACCACACTCAACGGGGTCTTAATAGTTAATAATCCCAACTATATTTCATATGAAAAATGCTTCATATTGAAAATTCTCCCCAGCTTGCATTAATTATTATTCAGTCATCACTACAGCTACCAGCAAAACAGTAATTAGAAAACTAAACTAAATCAAATTTAAAAACTAAAACACTTAAATGAATGGAGAGTTTTGCATAATTCATATCTAGTAATCAATGAAGTTCTTCGATTAAAATTAAATATCTGTAAAACAAAAAAGCATCACATAACAATCAAAACGCAATAAAATCTCCAAGACTTAATATAACTACTGCTCAATAAGAGTTTTCCACAGCATAAAACATGAACCGAAACCCCATACCCCAAAAAACCCATTTTTTTCTCTCTAACGGTAAGATTTCTGGAACCTCGCGCGAGCGCCACGACCACCGAACTTCTTAGGCTCACAGCGCCTTGGATCAGCAACAAGTAAGGTCCTATCGTACCTGACGAGAATGTCCTTGATCTCCTTCTTGCTCTGTTCATCAACGTACTTCTGGTAGAACGCAACCAGCGCCTTCGCTATGCTCTGCCTTATGGCGTAGATCTGAGAAGTGTGTCCACCGCCCTTGACGCGGATGCGCATGTCGACGCCGGCGAAGCGGCTCCGCCCTAACAGAAGAATCGGCTCGAAGGCCTTGAACCGTAGGATCTCAGGCTCAACAAGCTCGATTGGGCAGCCATTGATCTTGATGAGCCCGCGGCCGCGCTTGCAGTAGGTAACCGCAACCGCCGTTTTCTTGCGACCGAAGCATTGGACCTGCTCGAGGGGCTGCGCCGCCATTGCTTCCTCTCTCTCTCTCTCTCTCTCTCTCTCTATTCTCTCACACTGCTGAAGGCGTTGCTTGTGTTATCTGTCTGTGGAAAACCCTAAGTTTTTTGCAGTGAGCGAGAGAGATAGAGGTGGAAAATTTTGGGAGAGCGTTATATATGGCGTTTAGGGTTTTTGTACGGTTGTTAAAATAACCTTGGGTTGTTGCCGGAATTACCAGAGTTCCACTTATAGCCCAAAATGAGGCCCATATGAAAATGAAAGCCCACTGATCTATTGTTGGAGCTTTGAGATTCAGCCTGATCTCATGTTAAGCTTTTTTATTTTTTAAGAAGAAAAAATAAAATACAACTCCTGTTTACGTGTTTAGGGTGCCTTAGGCGCCGGTTCGAGTTGTTTTCATGGGTCTGGTCCGGTTTTCGGCTCCAGGCCTTGACAAAAATCTGTTGTCCAATAAATTAAGAGATATTTATTCATCTACCCAAAAAAAAAATAGATATTCAGCTCAAGAAAAATGGTATCACTGGACTGTTTCTTTTTTCTTTTGTTATTGTAATTTTAGCCAAATTTTGGTTTTTTATTGGTACTAGTGTATGTTCTCGTGTCTTACACGGGATAATACATAAAATTATATAAATTTTTTTATTAAAATTTAAATAAAAAATATTTATAGTAATTATTATTATAAATATTTTACAACATAAAAATATTAAAATAATTAATATTTGTTTTAATCAATTTGGATTGGTTGAATAGTCATCTCATTTGTCCATTTAAACAAGTATTTAGAGTTCGAATCTCATCTTGTGTGCATAACAATCCATTAGATAGCAACAGACCCTTAATAAAAAGAGTATCAATATGTGGTGGATTAGTCATCGACTTGCCGAGTTAGGAAATCCATAGAAAAAAATTGTATTTGTCTTTAAAATAGATTAATTTTTCATTAATAGCAATATTTATGGACTTTTGTCTTTTGTTGAAATTTACTTGGGACAATTTTATTTGTTGGTTGGTATCATATTCATTCTTGAAGTCAAAACAATATGATCAACATTATTACTTGTTAAAACTTCACATTTTATGAAATGATTTCTAAATTTTCAAATTCATAAACTTATGTCATTACAAAAGTTATTAGATTGATTAATATTTCTTGGTAACATAGTGTACCGAAACACCATCGTTGAGTATTAGTTAGTGTGAAGAGAAACCAATAATAATTTTGTTATTCAATATATAATTTATTCTATTAAAAATAAATTAATATTTTCTAAACTTGTAAATACATTTTTTTCTAATTTCTTATACTATTTTATTTGACAATATTTATCATTAAAAAATAACAAATGACCATACCATTTTACAATATATATAATGTACAAAGTAATTTTTTATCTTGAAATTTTATCTATTTTAATTATGTGAATGATTATTGTTATTTTCACTTTTTTGTTACATTAGAAAATAATATTTATAACTAAAAAGAGATAATTAATTTTTTTAATTTGAATAAAAAATGTCTTGTAAATATATCCAACTTTTAGATATACTAAGTGTTATAATATTAAATAGTATAGTATTTACTATAACAATGACTCAAAATATTAATCAAGATATATTTGTGTTAGAATAAACTAATAATTTTATATTCGCGTATATTTAATAGGTTCTATGGGGCGGGTACTTATGTCGATGTCCTCATTAGGGGTGACAAACGGAAAAGCCCGCCCTGTCTTGCCAAAAACTTGTCATCTGGTGGGCTGGCCTGCCTCGCCCTGCCTAGTAAGGCAGTCCTGAATTTCTCCCCCGCCTCGCCTAATGGTACGCTGGCGGGTTGACAGATTCTCATTTTTTTTTATAAAAAATTAAATATTAAACAATATATATAATTTTACAAAATTATAATTTTTAAATTCACACACGTTCAAGTCTTTATAATATGTAATATGTAATAAACATAATTATAAACCAAATTTATTGAAACAAAATAATAAAACCAACATTGTCCAAAGCAAAATAAATATTATCCAAAATATATAATTAAACATCTTTAAGTTTATAATCAATCAAACATAAAACATAATCCAAAATATAATTTAAAATATTTTCAATTATCATCTTCATCCTCTTGTAGATGAATAACATCATAGAAATTTGTAAAAAAATGATCCTAACAAAATAAAAGCTTGGCCCAGCGGGAAAGCATGCCTCATCCCGCCCCGCCCTGCCCCGCCGAAGCCCGCCAAAGCCCATGGATTCGGCGGTGCGGGGTAGGCGGGCTTTTTAAGTTTGGCAGTCTCAAATTTCCAGCCTAACTCGCCTTTTGGCGGGTTATGCAGGCCATCACAACGAGTTTTGGCCCGTTTACCACCCCTAATTCCAATCTAACCCCAAAACGCGAGTAATCCCTACAAATATCTGTTTCGACTATTTTTGTGATAATCTCTATTGCAAGCATTCATTAGTTCGTGACGTGGAGCTATTCTAGTCACTCAATAAATTTTCAGATAATCAAAGTTTAAGTTATATCATTTTTATAAAGTCACATGTATCCTTGTTATAACTATTAATAGAAGATAAATGGATAAACACTAAGCTATTGTTTGGATATAAGATGGAAAATAAGAGGAAAGACAATGAAAAGAAAGAAAATGGAAAAAAAAGTATATATTTTTATATGTTGTTTAGATGAAGAAAAAATAAATGAAAAGAAAATAGAGAAAAATTTTTTTTGCTTGGATGGAAGGAAAAGTAAGAAGAGAAAAAATTATAATAGAGTAAAATTATATTAATGTTTTTATATATTATATATAAATTATAATTCAAAGGTTAACTCTGTATTTTTACCTATATTTGCACTTCTGCATCATTTTTTTTTCGCAACTTTAAAGAGAAAAATTTACATGAGCTCCACATACACTTTTATGTTTTTCATTCAATTTCTTTGTTGATCCAAACAATGACAAATTGATTTTTTTCGTCCATTTTTTCTCCAACATTTTATTTTCTTACAAATTTTTCTAATCCAAACAATGCATAAATAAGTCACATTTTTCATATATATAACAATAACTAATATCACATATTAGGTTAATTTACGTTGATAAACCAAAGCCACCCCAAAATTATCTGAATCTCCCAAACCCAAAAATATTACCTGGTTGTCTCCATTTACATTTCTATATAAATCGAATTTAATGAATTCGAATTAGGGTAATAAGTAGTAAATCAAATCTATAGGATTCGAATCACTTGACATTGTGATTCGAAAGTAAATTGAATTCAAAGAATTTGAATTATATCATCCCCTACTAAATCGAATCTATAAATTTTGATTTATATGGTCCATGCTAAATCGAAGTAATAAGGTTCAATTTATACTTACTTAGTAGCAATTCAGCTCATTATAAATTAAATCTCCTTCATTTGATTTAGTAGCATAGATAGCATCTAAGTAATTTGAATCTTATAGATTCGATTTACTACGAAAACACATAATTCGCACTCCATAAATTTGATTTACATAGATATGTATATTGAAACATGCACGTAGCCATTTTTATTTCGGAGGATATACGTAAAATTGGTTTGCAAATGATTTATAAAGGTGATTTACCCCACATATTATCACTTGTGAAATCATAATATTTTAAGAAGTGATGTATCGACAACATAAATGTTGATAAATCTAAAATTTTAGAAAAAAAATAAAAACATAAAAAAATTACATGTTGATCCATAAGATTTTTTTTTTAATTTGTCCATAGTCTATGATTAACAAAATTAGTTGTTATTTTTTGATAATTTATATTTGTTTATTTATCCTAATGATTGTATATAATAGATAATATATTTAAGCATATTTTGAAAGAAATTATTGAATTTTATATAATTAAAAGTTAACTATGAAATTGAAACAAAGATGAAGTGAAATACAATAAACATATGAGGAATAAAAGTAAAATAAATAATTAAAAATAAGATAATAAAATAATTAAAAAAAGTAAAAAAAGATAGAAAAATAATGCATGTAGTTGATAAAAATGCACTGTCAAAAAAATTAGTATAATCAATAAATATAAAAGATAAAAGACAAAAATTAAGATATATTTTTGTTAAAAAAATCAAGAAAAATATTGTGAAGAAGAACCTATTAATTAATCAAGTTTTATGAAAATATTATAAAAAATTTAAAATATTAGTAAATAAAATAGTAACTCCTTTAAGAACTATTAATCAAAATACATAAAAGCACATTCTGATTTCTAGATATAGAAAATAATAAAAGAATAATTCAAATTAAATTTATTTATTTATCAATGCTTTTAAAAAATAAACATAATTAAATTATCTTAAAATTATATAATAATTTTTAAAATAACAAAAAAATATATAATTACCTAAAATATAATATTTGTATAGTAACTGAAATTTAATTGCCAATATGAAAGTAATATATAATATTATTTTGTAATCAAATAAGTGTTTAATCAAAGAATTGAATATTTATATAATAATATGACAAAATAAATTAAAATTTGAGTTTAATCAGAGCAAGCGCTCAATTTTAAATTTTCATAAATTAATTTATTTTTGTTAAAGTGAATTGCGCAATAAAAAATTCATAAAAAAATTCATATATTAAAGTAGAAAACAATTTATTTATAAATACAAAATTAAAAAAATATTCTTAAAAG
>NC_029794.2:74092151-74113494 GCF_000816755.2 Arachis ipaensis | reverse complement strand
TAATATTATTGATCATTATGTGTTATATAATCTAATTTTACAATTATTTAAACATTATTTTTATGAAAAAAATCGCATTATTTATTTTGAAAAAAATATTTACTCACTATTATAATTTAAATAGAATATAAAATAGATATTAAATCAATTTTTTTAATAATTACTCAGCCACAAATATCCATCAAGGACATGAGATTTAGAGCATACAAAGTAAATATAATACCTACAACTTTTACACTACTACGATAAGATGATTATCATAAGTCTTTTTAGCATAATAAACAGAACAACATATAATAATCAAGAAACAATCAAATCTAAAAAAATTATAGAACACCTATCATACACTACGATTATTAGTATTGAGGAAGCTTTAGCCATTTATTCTTTTATTAGCTGTCTTTTTATCTACTCTGCACTTTATCTACGAATACGTTAAGAACTAAACCTATGCTTCAACCTTTCAAAATTCCATATATTCTTGCCAAACAATATTATTATGTCTTTTTTTTTTTATAGAAACCATTAAATGGAAGAACCGTTGGTAAAAAGATGAGGTTCTCTTATAATATGTATGACTTTTTATGATAATAAAATAAAAATAAAAATCATAAAATAATATTGTGTATATTTAAGTTAATTTTAATCTTTTTTAATAACCAGATTTATCTTAACGTAATTGATAAATAATGACAGTTAATAAGAATTGAATATGTTTTGAGTATGCTATACATTTTATTATTTTGTACGAAACAATATTAGTTTTAATTTATATATTTATTATTGGGTATTAAAAATAAAAAGCATTTATATTGTTAGCATTTTTCAAACTTTTTTCAACTCTCACCGTGATTAGGCCTAAAAGATCACCTACCTCGTTGGAAATAAATGTAATCCAATCAATTTTTATCTGATAGTGCTATACATTCGCATAATCATAGGAGAATTAATTTTAGCGAGATAACAATATGGTATTTAGTTACTACATGATTATTTTTATATATAGAATTATCAATCAATTATGTATGACTTCTGATGAAAATAATACAACATGAATAGATATTGTTTTTTTTTTTTGATGTAATCCAATCAATTTTTATCTGATAGTGCTATACATTCGCATAATCATAGGAGAATTAATTTTAGCGAGATAACAATATGGTATTTAGTTACCACATGAGTATTTTTAAATATAGAATTAAATCAGTTATGTATGCCTTATGATGAAAATAATATATTCAACATATATAGATATTGTTTGTTAGGTAAAAGATAACAGAGTAACAAAGAAAATTAATTATATTGGGTGTATTCATTTTAAAAAATATTTTTCTATGTAATACTATAAAAAATATTATGGTCACCATGAATTATTAGAGGTTCAACTTCTATCGACAACGGTAGAATGCCTAAATTGAGACATTTTTAGACTATAATATTTATCAAACAAATAATTAATGAAACACCCATCCATACCTTCTCATTTTGAGTATATTTATACATAAAAAAAGTTGAAATAGCAAAAGTGATTAAAATAATTATTTTTTATAATTTTGTGTGGCTATCTATATATAGAAGACCAAAAGACCATGATTATCTAACAAAATTAATTTTATTTATTGCATTCAATTTGAATAATTAAAAAATTATCTTAGTTTAGTTTAGTCCTTAATTCACATGATTTAAATTTAGCTCAATAAATATGATTTGATTTTGATTTAATTATTAGTGAAAAATATCTCGAGAACCTATTTCACCCTCGTAAGCATGTCACGTCAACTCCATCATTAAGTGCAGAAACCTAATTTTATATAATAGAATAGATAATAAATAGAATATATGAGAATATGATATGTGACATATTTTAATTATGAAATTGGTATTATATAATAGATTTTTTTTTAATTCTTATTGCTTGTTCGTTACTAATTTTTACATAATTACTTAATAATTTTCGCCTATGAAACTCAATTACCTAATATTATGATTTAATTAATAAAAATGATGACATTAATATTTTTTCATAAGTCTTGTTATTATTTATAATTAGAAAATAGCCATAAATAAATTTATTTTCTTAATGAATGTTAATTTTGTTGTCAAATTCTATATTACCTTTAAAGTTTTAGCGTAATTGAGTCTAATTTCTACATTTTGAAATGAATTTACACGAAAAAATTAATATGTAAATCACATTATTATTATAAAATTACCTTTTTAATATAATTAGTGGTGCTTATTTGAACCATTAAATTTAGCTTCTAATGATATTAAAGTTAACATATTTTATTATCTTATTCCTTCAAAGAATTTACACGACTGACATAAAAATATAACAATTGAAAAAAAAATTCATTACAATGTGTATATTCATTTTAACAAATATTCTTCTATCTAATACTATAAAAAAAATACATTGGCCACTTTGAATTGCTACAGGTCAACTTCTATCCACAGTAGTAGAATGCCTAAATTGAGATATATTCATCAAACAAATAATCAATAAAACACTTATTTGTACTTTTTCATTTTGGGTACATTTATATATAAAAGAAATTATACATAAAGAAAAAAGAAGGAGAAGAAAAAAAGAGTTGAAATAGCAAGAGCGATAAAAATCATGATTCTTATAATTTTGTGTAGCCATCTATATATAGTAGACCAGACAACTATGATTATCTAACAAAATTAATTTGTATTTATTACACTCAACTTAAATAAGTAAGAAATTATCTTCTTTTAATTTAGTTCTTAATTCACATGTCATAGATTTATTATTTTAATAATTAATAAATTAATCAAATTAATTAATTAGTACACATAATAAATTTGGTTTAATAAATTAAAAGAAATAAATAAAAAAATACTAACAAAATATTAAAATAAATAAATTAAAAAATACTACTAAATCAAATTGATATAAATTATAATAAATTATATGATATTTAAATATTTAATCAAATCAATTAGTTGATATATTTAGTTTATCGTATAACTTGTATTTAATAAGTTAAAATAAATAAATCGAAAAATACTCTAAAAAATATGCCACGTCAGCTTCATCATTAAGTGCAAACATCCGATTTTTATATAATAGAATAGATATAAAATTTTATTTATTCAAAATTGAAGGTCCAATCTTGTTCATACATTGATTTATCATTACAAGGCAAACATTATTCTAAGTTAAATAGTCAATGGCAAAGCTGTTTGTCTCAAGTACAGTCACACCTTTTAAACTTTTGAAGGAGGGTTAATAAAGCAAATGAAATATGTGAATGAAAATAAAAATAAAAATTAAGAAAAGAAATAAAAAGTGTAATGAAAACAAAAATTGGGCAAAATTGTAAGGGATCCTAAGAGAGTTGTGGCCGAAACCCTCGAGGAAGATGTAAGGCGCATGTTGTTTAGTTTGGCCCCACAAGTTGCTATCTTCCATGGGCTCAGGCGACAAAATTAACATGACTTCTTCCTTTCATTTTGTCCAAGCTTCAGCCATGGTTGCTCCCGCTACAACATCCTCAAAGTTGGGATCACAAAACATATTCCTTAAGGGCAACCACGCAATAATTTCAAACTCAAGAACCCCCAAATCAACATATCATGCCAAAACTCATTTATTATCTCCAACTTTCGTTGTTGATGGAGGAAAAAGATGTTCCTTTGCAATTGGACAAACATGGTTCTACAACTCATAGATGGGAGGACACCTGCGAAAATAAAATTACTTTTACATCCCAAGATATCAACAAAATTACGAAAATGACTGCGGTTACACTCCACTAACCACAATAATAACCAAGGCAAATGACATTTATTCATTTGTTGGTCAATCTTTAGCCACCATAGTCATATTAAAATGTAGCCAACCACTAGAAAAAACACCTTTATATATAAGTAGAATAAATAATTATTTGTACATCCATAAAAGATGATAATGTTAATATATGTATTTATAATAGATTAAAATTGATCTTGTACAAATGAAGATGTCTTTTGTGTGACAAAAATATCTTGTTTTAGTTATGCATTTATTTTGTTATTATCCAAATCTACATGACACCTCAACCCTCTAAAGTTCTATTCCTCTTCAATTTCATTTCTAATTTCAACCACCCATCCCTCTGAATAACACAAACACGAACACATATCCTACACTACAAGAAAATCACCCATTCAGATACACTTGAAAAGTGTAGCCAAAAATAAAAAAAAATGATGCCTTAGGCTAAGGCTATGCTTTTTAGGCTTCAGAGACGCTTTTCTGGGAAATGTCTATACCAGTGTTGCTTATTCTCAAAGGCTACGCTTTTTCTTTATCAAAGGCTACGCTTCTGGCCTTTGGGAATAGGATGCGCTTTTTAAGTGATGCTGTCCAGGACCAAAGACTATGCTTTTCAGCTTCTATGTTTACCAAAATAGGCTACACTTTTTCTTGCTACTGCATCACCTTTAAAGCGTAGCCACATTGTATACCATAACTACTTTATATAAGTGTAGCCTTAGGTTCCTCATTATTTTTTTTCCTCCATATATATATATATAATAATTTTTTTGTACAACATAATATTTAGTAATAAGATTACATATATAATTCTACATTTTCAATTAAATGAGTTAAATATTATAAAATAAAATTAAACACATAATTATACTAAATAATTTTTTTAAATAATAAAAATTATCCTTATACAATTCAAGGACATAATCTTAAGAAGCAATTAACAATCAAAATACAACTTAAGATAATTTAAATCACATAAAACTTGTATCACATATCAATTAAAATGCAAAGTCTGCACTCTGTATCCGAAAAGAGCTTAACAAATAGAAAATCGTTAATATTCTAATTTGGCATAATGACTAAAAAATGTTCTCAAGCACCTTCAGATTCTTCTCGAACACATCTTTTTCATGTTGATCTTCATCACCGTTAAGCAAACTCTTGGCCTTAACAATGTGATCATTCTCTTGTTCATTCCCGACGGAGCTGCTGCAAAAATACCTGCAATTCTAAGAAGTTTAAGCAAAAAAAGTCTTCTAAAGGTGCACAAAAAAGTGTAAATAGAAATTAACTAAACCAAAATAGTAAGATCACAAACTTAGTTGAAATACTAAAATATATATGATCATCATACTAATTGCTGAATAAATAGACAAAGAGAAAGAAATTAATTGATGAATATACCATTCCCCACCTTCACTCCAAATAGCCTGAACTTTACTGCCAATCGGATATTTATCACCCAAACCAATCCTAGCATTATTTACCAAACAATTCACTGCGGACAAGAAATACAAAAATGAGATGATACAGTAAATTACCTTGCCACTGCCAGCAGGACCTATAACATGTTGTGCATAATCCATAACGCTTTTGTATAATTCGAATCTTGAGCAATCTCCCCTGACCTCTCTGAAGCTCAGGAAGCTAAAAGACAATTAATAGCACGAAAGGAATCAAGAACTGCAACAGCAATCCAAGCAGTGCACCAAACAACAATGGAAATCAACAATTTCAAGAAATCAGAGTATGGAATTCATATTCTGCAGTTATCAAATACCAATCACTAACATAAGGAAATATGGAGTGAAAGATATACGTATTATACAATGGAATTTAGCAAGTTAAAGACAACATGATGCAATGAAAATGAGAATAGCACAAGATCATAATGAAACTAGAGAATGGGTTTTATTTGTTGATCATTGTGGAAAAAATAATAGTTTGAGGCATTGAACGGGCGATCTTTTCCTTTACCCAATGATGTCACAGTCCCTTTAGATAGCACTCACTCCAGATTTGTCACTGCTCCCCTTCCCCTTAATGAAATACCCAAAAGAAGCTCTTGATGAGGGTAAAAAAGATGCATGTTTTGCCCCAACTAGACATAATCAACTTGCTTTACTTGTAATCAAGAATTTCTTATACATAGTGCACAAATTCAGAACTGTAGAAGTGCACAAATTCAAAAGAAAATGAGCCAAATTGAAAATAAGGTAATTTCATGATAGCAGTAATTTCCTAATTTAAATAGTTGAATTATATAATAGTGAATAGTAGAATGTGAATTATATAATACTGGAATTACATGAATAGTTGTATTTCATGATAGCAGTAATTTCCTCAGGCTTGAACTGCACTACACAAAAAACCAACCAAGAACAGAACAACTATAACTATTTCAGATCTGCAAGGATCACTTGACTTGTTCTATGAACCAAACACTTGAAATCCCCAGCCACATGTTACTTGCACAAGTGATGTGAATACGCAATTTCATATATAACAATAACAAGTGTATGATTGATCTTATGTTCTTACATACTAATAAAAAGGAATGCAATGTATCTCATATCAGATAATCACACAGTCTAAACTCCAAGTCATTCCTAATGACTCTCTCTAAACCTTAATTTACAGCATAAATTGCACTTAACAAGTAAAACATTAAGAATCTGAAAAATTAATCAATTAGCTCCCGTTGATAAAACTAAACAGTTATGGTTAAAGCATGAATGTATCGAATTAACACCAAAACCATACGATATGTCACATGCAAGTCAAATTTGATAAATCGGAGAAAAATTAACGAAAAAAAAAGAACGAGATGAATCTGAAAAATAAAGCACTAAGAAAAAATTAATCCGCAGAACTACCGGCAAGTGCACATGGTCGTATCAAGTAACCAAAACTCACAATCATTGAGGCATTCATATCCTCTACCACTACTCTCACATTTTGCCTTAAAAAATCACTGATTTGGGCAATTGAGAGATATCTTTGGGAGAGCTCCTCTATTACATGTGCTAGAAGAGTTTTTCGATGAGTTTGTGGAGGTGCATAGGTTGGACAATTTAGGGATAATAGCTCTTGATGGATGGGGATGGAGTATTAAAATCCCTTCTCCAGCCACAATTTGGGTAGTTGTCATAACAATATGAGTTATTTTGTGGCTTTGGGAGGTATTCCATTTCATTTGAATGCTCAGATCCCATTATTCTTTGCTGATCTTTCCAGCCACCATTAGGATAATAACATGAATCATTTTGTGGTGGCGAAAAATATCCCATATAATATGATTGATCAAAATTTGAGGTAAACTCCATTCTTACTTGAAAATACTTTATATCAAACACAATCACCAAGAGAAATTGAAGTTTCTTATGTCACAAATAAGGAATCCTTAGTGAAGCAATAACACAAACACATGATTGGCAAGAGAAAATAAAGAAACAAAAGCAAGTAAAAAAAATAAAAAAATGTCTAATCTAGAAAATCAACCAACCGGTAGTTTGTTAATCACAATTAATGCCCGGCAACGGCGCCAAAAATTTGATACAGAAAAATTAATCCGCATAACTACCGGTAAGTACACCGGGTCGTATCAAGTAATAAAACTCACAAGAGTGAGGTCGATCCCACGAGTATTAAAGGATTAAGCAAGCAAAATTGATTGATTAATCTAGTTAGATGGTTCAATTTGGAGTGATGAGCAACAAGAAATGTAAATGACTTGAAATTAAATGAAAGCAATAAAGACTAAGAAAGTAAATGACATGAATGTAAAGTTCAAGAAAGTAAAGTGCTAGAAATGTAAAGTGCAGGAAATGTAAAGTACGGGAAAGTAAAGTGCAAGAAAGAAAATAACTAGAATTAAGAATAAAAAAAACATTGAGATAAAGAGATATAACATTTTCAGGATCAACAATTCTCATCTCTACTTCAATCATGCAATCATTGATCTCTTGGCAAATTTTAAGTAATCGAACCCCAATCTCTTGGTGATTTGATTTCTCTTAACTTGATCAATTATCAATTTCTTGATCTAATTACTCATGAGAAGAGATGAAGTTCAATTTCTGATTTAAACACCACACAACCCTCAAGATTTCAATTCAAAGTGGTTACATGTCACATACTGGACTAAGAATTATCAATCAAGAGAGGTGTGAGAGAAGAACCTCAAACTGAATTCCATGACTCCTTTCTCAAGTTCATCATGGAATTCAAATAGATCTAATCCCTCTCTCGATAATAATTAGATCTTTGAAGAACAAAGACTCTCTCTAAAGAAGCAATGAAAGAAGAATTAAAGATGAAGAATGAAAATAAATCAACCCATTAAATTGCAATAGAGGTCTCTTTCCCAATAGAAAGATTTAATGACTCATAACTAAATATTTACAATGTAAGAAAAAATAGAAGAAAAGAAGAGTGTATGTTATGAGAGGAGTCTGAAGACCCCCTCCCCGTTTGTCTAATTAATGATGAAATTAAAGCCTATATATAGGCTATCTTAAATTACAAACTCAAATGGAATTGAAAGCAAATTAAAATAAAATGAAAATGAACTATTCTAGATGATTCTTGTGGCCTTAATTGAGTGATATTTGTGGGATTGCTTGCATAATTTTGTAGTGGACCTTGAATTAATTTAATTGAACCAAAATGAAGCTCCAGGGGTCTTTTCGAATGTGTGGCCGCTGATTTTGGGCGCTGGGTTAGTTTGGGCGTTGGTTTTAGGCGCTGGATTACTCAGCGCCATTCTCAGTGCCAGGATGGATGCTTGAGTGTTTTTGGGGCTTTAAAGATGCCTGTTGTTTGTACTCTAATTTCACGCCCATTATAGACTATTATACATCGTTGGAAAGCTCTGAATGTCCGCTTTCTATCGCAATTGAAAGTGCATTATTTGGACCTCTGTAGCTCAATTTATGCTCCTTTGAAGAGGACAAGGTCATGCTGGCAGATCGAAGGCCTTGAGTTATTGAGCGCCCAACTCAGCGCCAAACTCAGCGCCAGGGAAACTCCAACATCCATTTTAACACCAGTTTTTGAAGCTCAAATTAAATGTCCACCCCATACTATTATATATTATTAGAAAGCTCTAGATGTCTATTTTCTAACCCAACTAGAAGCGCATTGATAAACCCCAATTTTGTGGTTTATCTTGTGCTTAATTTAGGAGATTTTATCAACTTATCTCACATTTATTCAATGAAATAGCATGGTCTTGTAATTCTCCCTAAATTTGCGCTTAAGTGTGAAAATATGCTTTTTAGGCCTTAAAATAGCTAATTTTAATTCACTTTAATTCCATTCGATGCCTTGATGTGTTTGTTGAGTGATTTCAGATTCATAAGGCAAGTATTGGATGGAAGAAGTGAAGAGAAAAGCATTCAAAGTGGAGAATTCATGAAGAAATGAGCATTTGGAGAATTAAGGGCCACGCGCACGTGTCATCCACGCGTACGCGTGAGAAGGGATTTGCAAGCCACGCGCACGCGTCACCCACGCGTACACGTGAGAAGGAGTTTGGGCCAGCGACGTGCACGCGTGACACTCGGCACGTGACTCACTTAAAGTGAATTCGCTGGGGTAATTTCTGAGCTTCCCAAGCCCAAATCCAACTCATTGCTGAGGTTATTTCATGCAGAATTCAAGCTTGGATAAAGGGGGAAACAATTAGTTTTAGGTTAGCATCATGTAGGTTAGTTTTCTAGAGAGAGAAGCTCCCTCTTCTCTCTAGAATTAGGGTTCTTAGGTTTCATTGCATCTTAAATCTAGGTTTAATTTCTTGTTTTCATCCTGTTTCTTTTACATTTTTATGCTCTAGTAGTTCAATTCTCTAGTTTCTTCTTGTTAATTTCTCTTTATGCCTCCTTTTATGTTTATGAACCATTGTTGGATTTCGATTTCTTTTAATGCAATTTGATGTTTGATGTTCTTTTATTGTTGATTTGAATTGTTATTGTTATTCTCTTGCAATTGGTAGTTGTAGAATTTATCTTTCCTTGCAATTTATTATACTTTCCCTTTATGCCTTCCAAGTGTTTGACAAAATGCTTGGTTGGATGCTAGAGTAGCTTTTTGAGCATTCTCGGCTTGAAAAGAGGAATTAGGCAATCTTGAGTCATGAATACCCAACTCATGTTGGTGATCTAGAGTCGTTAGCTAATATTGTTTCCATTAACGCTAATCTTTTGCTAATTCAATTAGTAAGTTGATTAGGACTTTTGGATTGAGATTAGCTAGTCTTATTTGACTTTCTCTTATGTGAAGATAATATTGTACCTTCTTCCATTGTTAGAGATGACGAAATAGAATAAATTCTTGTTAATCATTGTATGATTAGTGACTAGGATAGAAAGTCTATATTCTCAATCCTTGCCATGAATGTCTCTCTTTATTAATTGCTTTCCTTAGTTACTTGCTTTACTTTTCTTGTCATTTATTTTCTTGTCCCTTTTATAAATCAAACCCCCCTTGTTCCTTCATAGCCAATAATTGATCACTTCATTGCAATTCCTTGTCAATCCTTGCCAAGTGTTTGACAAAATGCTTGGTTGGATGCTAGAGTAGCTTTTTGAGCATTCTCGGCTTGGAAAGAGGAATTAGGCAATCTTGAGTCATGAATACCCAACTCATGTTGGTGATCTAGAGTCGTTAGCTAATATTGTTTTCATTAACGCTAATCTTTTGCTAATTCAATTAGTAAGTTGATTAGGACTTTTGGATTGAGATTAGCTAGTCTTATTTGACTTTCTCTCATGTGAAGATAATATTGTACCTTCTTCCATTGTTAGAGATGACGAAATAGGATAATTTCTTGTTAATCATTGTATGATTAGTGACTAGGATAGAAAGCCTATATTCTCAATCCTTGCCATGAATGTCTCTCTTTATTAATTGCTTTCCTTAGTTACTTGCTTTACTTTTCTTGTCATTTATTTTCTTGTTCCTTTTATAAATCAAACCTCCCTTGTTCCTTCATAGCCAATAATTGATCACTTCATTGCAATTCCTTGTGAGACGACCCGAGGTTTGAATACTTCGGTTAATTTTTATTGGGGTTTGTACTTGTGACAACCAATATTTTAAATTTGATTTGAGTATTATTAGTTGGTTGGGAACTATACTATCAACGGGAATTATTTTGTGCGAAATTCCTAACCATACGAAAATGCTATAATCACGCATCATTTGGACCTCTATAGCTCAAGTTATGCTCCTTTGAAGAGGACAAGGTTATGTTGGCAAGATCGAAGCGTTGAGTTACTGAGCACCCAACTCAGTGCCAGGGCAACTCCAAGCTTCATTGCAAGGGCGTTGAGTTACTTAACTTCATTCTCAATGCCATACTTAGCGCTATTTTCAATTCCATACTCAGCTCTAGGGGTGCTTTGCATGGGCATTGGGTTACTCAACTTCGATTCCAGCGTTGCCTTTGCTTCATGCTGGGTGCTGGGTTTCTGAGCGCTACTTCCAGTGCTAGTTCCAATGCCGTCCTTTCTTCATTGCTTATTCCATTCATGCTTGCCTTTATCGATTCATTACTCAATGTATCAGATGCATGCTTTCTTTTGCTTGTCATATGAATACCTCATGCATTTATTTACATGCTTCATGAGGTTCCAAAGTGTGTCCAAACTTCTCATTTCTTTTCTTGAGCTTGTTTTGTGCTTTTTGCTTCTTTTTATACCATTTTCTAATAAAATAGTAGATGAAGAATGTAACACCCTCACTATTAGAATGTCATGCTTCTGGCTGCGCCACTCTGATAGCAAGAATATTATGACGACTTTCATATATTTAATAATAAGATATGAGCCTTTAACACAAAACCGTATCGTTGCTTTCTTTAAAAAACCGAAAATACTTTTTTATTTCAATTGCAAACTCGATCTCTTGAACCGGAGGGAATTCAAGAATGTTGTCCGAAAACACTACAGGAAATTCACATACAACTGGAATTTGTTCTAAGCTTTGTTCCTCACCTGACACATTTGCCGCCAATAGTACAACTCCTTCGCATTCACACCCACTGCAGTTCACAACTACATAGTTCAGATAATAATCCTTCACCACAACCGGCCCTTCTGACCCCTTCCGACATGGAATGCAGCGTTCTTTCATAACAGAGAAAGAACTTCTTCGTTGTAAGCATAGTTCCAAACCAACTAATTATTCTCAATCAAATTATAATATTGGTTGTCACATGTACAAACCCTAATGAAAATAAACCGAAGAATTCAAACCTCGGGTCGTCTCATAACGAATTACAACGAAGTGATCAATTATTGGCTATGAAGAAATAGGGGGTTTGATTTGGTAATTGGCAAGAAAAGTAAACAACAAGAAGGTAAATAACAATTAACAAATAAAGGAAAAGCAAAGAACTCTTGGCTAAGACTTGAAAATTGAGATCTTCATCCTTGTTTACAAACCATGTATTGACAATTATGAGGGACCAACCCATTAAGTCTACTTCTATACTTGAAGTACGTACAATGTCTACCCTAACACTTGAAGTACATCAAATAGGCTTGATCAACATGAATCTATAAGTCCCAACCTACCTACTAATTGGCTTAGTAATAAGCTAGCGTTAATGGGTATCAATTTGACTACAAAGGATTCTCAAATCACAAATTCAATGAGACCCAATGACTCAAGGTCACTCAATTCCCTTAGCCTAGGCCAAGAGTAAAGAAAACTACTCTAAAACTAGTGAAGACATTTTAACAAACACCTAGAGTGTAATAAAAGTAAACATCACAAAATGCAAGAATTAATGAAAGCTATAACTACCCAATGTAAGTAAATAATAATAACAACTCAATTAAACAATAAGAACAAGAAAACATAAATTGCATTAATGGAAATTAAAACAAACAAGAGTGTATCAGTAATAAAAATGACATGAAAGGGAAATTAACAACAAGAACTAGACGAGCAAAAGTGTAAAAACAAGGAATTAAAAGGGAAAACTAAATCAAAAAAAGAATTGAAAGCTAAATTTAAGAGAGATTGACCTAAATTTACCCTAATTTCTATCCTAAATCTAGAGAGAGGAGAGAGTCTCTCTCTCTAGAATCCTACCCTAAAACATGATGAAAACTATACTATGACTCCTCCCTCCAGTCCTTTGCAATCCTTGGGTTCAAAAGCATCAGAAATGAGTTGGATTTGGGCCTCCTTGAGATCAGAAATCACCCCCAGCATATTGCCTTTAGTGAGGTCACGTGCCGCTTGTCACGCGTATGCATGGGTCACGTTACGTGTCGCATTGCCAAATTCCTCTTCACACGTACGCGTGGGTGACGCGTGTGCATCGCTGGCGCATCTCCTTCTCATGCGTACACGTGCGTGACACGTGCACGTGGCCTTGAATTTAGCAAATCCTCATTTCTTCATTAATTCTCCATTTTTGCATGCTTTTTCTTCATTCCTTCAACCCAATCTTTGCCTTCTAATCCTAAAATCACTTAACACATATATCAAGGTATCGAATGGAATTAAAGTGAATTAATTTTATTAATTTTTGGGCTTAAAAAGCATATTTTTACTTTTAAGCATAAATTAGGAGAAATTCACTAAACCATGCCATTTCATTGAATAAATGTGAGATAAGTTGATAAAATCTCTTGAATTTAACACAAGATAAACCACAAAATTGGGATTTATCAAACCTCCCCACGCTTAAACTAAGCATGTTCTCATGCTAAACCAAGAAAGACTAGAAATGGGGTATGAACATTTATTCAATGCAAATAAACTATATGCACCTATCTACATGCATGCAACTAAATGCAAAATAATTCTACCTACTTGGTTAAAAGTAAATCAATGTCCAAGAATATATATGAACATGTAGGGGCTAATATAGTATGATGATTCATGAATCCCACCAATTCAAATCTAAAAATAAAGTACAAGTAGACCTGCAAGAAGAAAGCTCATGAAAGCCGAGAACAAGGAATTAAGCATCGAACCCTCATCGGAAGTGTATCCACTCTAGTCGCTCAAGTGTATAGGGTTGATTCGCTCAATTCTCTTCTAATCATGCTTTTCAAGATTTTTTTTTCATCTAACAATCAATAATTATTCAATGCATGCATAAATTTATCATAAGGACTTATTCATAGGTTGTAATGGGGCTAGGGTAAAGGTTGGGATATATATATATATATATGTGTGTGTGTGTGTGTGTGTGTGTGTGTGTGTGTGTCTAAGTGAGCTTGAAATTTGCATCTTTGATTGACCTAAGCTCTCACCAAATACATATAACAACCTATACAATTCTAACACAATACCTAGCTACCCATGATTCCCACTTTTTCACATACTCATACATTCCCTTCAATTCACATTTCATATGCATTATTATTATTATTTTACTTTGGGGCATTTTTGTCCCCTTTTTATTGCTTTTATTTTTCCATTTTTTTCTACATTCTTTTTATTTTTCTTTTATTTTTCAAGCTAAAATATATGTAAGAGCATCAATGCATATGGTTTAAACATTCAATGCATGAGTATGTACCTAATTCTCAATATTTTCAATAAAAATACAAAGCACACTTTTACCTCAATCAATGGTCCCAAGTTTCCCATACCCAAATGATACACGCCCTCACTAGCCTAAGCTAATCAAATATCCAAATTAAGGGACATTTATTATTTTTCACTTAGGGGTAGTGATGTGCTAAAATTAAGAACAAAAGGGATTGAATAAGCTCAAAATTGGCTAACAATGATTGATGAAAGGTAGGCTATTTGGGTAAGTGAGCTAAATGAAATGAAGGCCTCAATCGTATAAATGCATTCATACATAAAATAATGGACATATAGAATCAAACAAATCAGGAATTGCAATCATAGAAAGAGAATAATACACACAAGGATGAAAATAAGTGGTTATATAATGTAACTACACAATTGGGCTCAAAACTCACATGCTTGTGTATTCTTAGCTCAAAAACCTTTTCCAAAATTAATTATTTCAAGCAAGTTTAACATAAAAAGTTTTTCAAATTGGTAGGGTGCCCTAAAACAGTTTTCTTGGGAGAGAAATCATCACTCTAATCAAGTAGTCCTAACATAAAAAGAAGTGGTAAAATATGTATAAATTATAACTATCATGCAATGCAACGACTAACTAACAAAGATAATTAAGAATTGGTGTTGAAAAAGGAGGTGATTACCCACGGAGGTCGGTCGGACGACCTCCCCACACTTAGAAATTTGCACCGTCCTCGGTGCATGCAAAGAAGAGCAAGGTGGATGGGTTGCTACAACTGATGAGCCCCTTCAAAGGATTGTGTGGAGGGACTTATTTGTCGCCCCATTTAGAAGCCTTGGGCCAGCCTAAAAGGAAAGAAAAAGAAAGAAAATTAAGCCTACAACAAAGATATAAAAGGAAATAGAATATAGGCAGGGGCTAATGCCAAATAAGAGTAGGGTTCTCAACTACATGGTAGCTACAACATGTAAGTGAGAGAGCAATATAAGCAAAGGGGGGAATGAAAGACAATATGAGTTCATATCAATGTACAAAGGATACAAGAGTCATCAAAGATCAAGCATTGACCTAAAAACTTCATCACCCAATAATATCAAATAAGTCAAGAAGTACCAAAACTAACCAAGAAAGTCTCAACAATTGAGTAGGAAAATTCAACACCAATGTTAAAATAACAAACTTAGAAAAGAAAATAAGAACAAGCTATAAAAACAAAATTAAAATTCAATGAATGAAAGTATGCAAATGCAATGGATAAGAGAAAATGAAAAATAAGAAAAAGGAGAAGTGGAATTTTCGAAGAGAGGGAGAAGACAAGAGTAAGAAAGGAAGAAGAGAGAAGAAGAAAGGTAGAAAGAAAGAAGAAGGAGAGAAGAAAGAAGAAGAAAGGAACAAAAATAGGGGAGAAACAGGGCGCGAAGGTGACGCGCGCGCATGGGTGACACGTGCGCGCGAGAAGCAGGAAGGGGAAGTGACGTGTAGGTGTCATCCATGTGTACGCGTGAGATGCTGAAAAGAGAAGGTAACGCGTACACGTCAATCACGCGTACGCGTGGGTGTCAATTGTGCTCTTCGCCCAAAGGACGCACCACTCTAGCGCAATTCTTTGGTTTTTATACCAGAAGTCCAAACATAGCATACGACGCGTGCGCGTCGGCCACGCTTACGCGTGGCGTGCTGATATGTGAAATTTAAGATTTCACACGTATGAACTAACTGGCAAGTATACCGGGTCGCATCAAGTAATAAAACTCATTGAGAGTGAGGTCGATCCCACGAGGATTAATGGATTAAACAACTTTAGTGAAGTGATCAGTCTAGTTAAGCGAAATATTGAGAGATTTTTTATGAAAATAATTTGACAGAAAGTAAATTGCAAGAAATCAAAAGTGCTGAATGTAAAATGACTGAAACTTAAATGACAAGGAATTAAAAGAGCTGAATCTTAAATTGCAAGAAATGTAAATGACAGAATCTTAGAGTGCAAGAAAGTAAAGTTGCAGAATCTAAATTGCATTTAACCGGCAAGTATACCGGGTCGCATCAAGTAATAAAACTCACAACAGTGAGGTCGATCCCACGAGGATTGATGAATCAAGCAACTTTAGTGAGGTGATTAGTCTAGTTAAGAGAATATTGGTGAAATTGACTAACAGAATGTAAATTGCAAGAATTGTAGATTGACAGAAACTTAAATGGCGAGAAACTTAAATTGTATGAAAAGTAAATTGCTAGAAATGTAAATGGGAATTGGGTGCAGGAAAATTAAAGGAAGTAGTAAATTAAAGCAATTAAAGTGAACTCAAGGACAAGTAACAGAAAGAAAGACTCATCAGGGGTTGGAGATATCATAATCCACAATGAGTCAAATGGGTCTCAACTTCCTTCTCAATCATATGAATAGATCTATGGCAGACTGAAATTGATTGGATCCCAATTCCTTGGCAATCTAATCTCTCTAATCACAATCAATCTTGCCAATTCCTTGATCCAATTGTCATGAGAAGAGGTTAAGTGCATGTCTCTCATCCATAAGCCACACAAATTCTCAAGATCTCAATTCCTCCCGAATAGTGTTGATCAAGAGAGTTGTGAGAGATAGAGCTTCAGTTCTAATTTCCATGATTCCCCTTCCGAGGCTCACATGGAAATTCAATGGATCCAAACCGCCTTCCGGAGTGAATGGATTAAATCAAAATTGAAGTTATCTCTTAGCTACCCAAGCAGATTGAGAGGAAGAAGAATTTCATTCAATTCATATAGATTAAATAGAGCTCCTCCCCTAATGAGTTGGGGTTCAGTGAATCATAGCTCTAAGAACACTTGCAGGGAATTAAAATTGCACGAAAGTAAATTGAAAGCATGAACAGAAATATAAATTTGCATTAGAGAACAAGTGCTAAAATTGGAAATTTCATAAAAGTAAAAGTGAATTCAGTACAAAACTCAGAAAGAAAGTGCAAAAAGTAAAATAAGTACGAAAGAGAATTTCTACACTAAGCTCTTTGGAGTCTCTAATCCTCCAAGAGAGCTCTGGAGTCTCTAATCCTCCAGCCTCTACTCCTACTGCAGCCTCCTTCTTTTCTTTAAACCTTCTTCTATTTATACTCTTCTTCTCATCCCCAAAATGGGTCTTCAGTGTATTTGGATGTGGCTTCAAGTGGGCTTTTTTTGGTTGGACCAATCAGCTCCCAGGAGAACGTAGCGCTTTCAGGAAAGGGGAGCGCTCGTATACCCACGTGTATGCATCACACGTGTACGCCTGCTTCGGCAATCTGGCATTTCGATGCGTATGTGTACACCCACACTTACGCGTCCCTTGGTAGCGCTCTCTTTGAGAGCGTAGCGCTCGTGCCAAGAACGCTACCCCATGCGTACGCGTCACCCACGCGTACGCGTGGAGATCAAAACACCACTTTCACGTTGTAGCTTCATCGATGCATGCACGTACTTGTTCCCAAAAGCCACATCCACGCGTACGCATCACGGACGTGTACGTGTCGATAGCTAAACTTTGAATCCAACTTTGAGGTTGTTGCAGGCGCTCTTTGAAAGAGAGCGTAGTGCTCTTGGCTGAAGAGCGTTGGTCTCTACCACGCATACGTATCATCCCACGCATACGCGTGGCCTTCCAGAATTGCCACTTCCACGCGTACGCGTCATGTATGCGTACGCGTTGCTGGTCAGGTTTTCTTGGGTGAGGAACGTAGCGTTCTTCAAGCAAGCATAGCACTAAGGTGCTCTTTTCCACTTCTCTGCTTCTTTCTTGCCTATCATCAACCAAACAGATACATCAAATCCTTGGCATAATCATCAAATCTTGCATTATTCATATCATCAAACAATTCTTGCATAAATCTTATGAAAATGCACCAATTTAACAATGTTTGATTGAATCAAGACAAGCATGAATTTCTCATTCAAACACTTACTTATTGCCTAATAAATGCATGAAAACCAAGTAAAATAGATGAAAAAGGCTTGTGAAACTAGCCTAAGATGACTTGTCATCACGCACACGTTTTTTTATATAGAAGCATAAAACAGAAACAGGGTACTCTCCTAACCTATAAACATTCTAAAGCACCCAAAATGCAAATTTAACAAAAATCTTTTTAGTTTTTGAAAAATTTTCAAAGACAAAACAACCAAAACTTTCACTTCAAGAAAAATGCAATTCAAAACACTATCCTAATCAAAACATGAATTTAACAAGAAATCTATCAATCAAAACAATATGTACAAGGGTATAGAAGATAAGAAAAACTACCTACAATGGCAACTCAATTCATCTATTGATTATATATACAAGAGAATGGAAAGAGTTTACCATGGTGGGGTATCTCCCACCTAGCACTTTTAGTTCAAGTCCTTAAGTTGGATAATTGGGAGGCTCCTTGTCAATGTGGTTTATGCTTGTACTCATCCTTGAACTCCCAAAGATGCTTGCTTCTCAAACGGTTGTCAGAATTTCTAACCGACTTCACCAAGTTTGGGTGAAGTTTTTCACAACATATGAGCTCCCAAAATTGATCTTCATATATTCCCAGATCCCAAATCTTATTTCTACACCCATCTTTAAGTTGATCAAGGCAATTCCATTTGGGTGGCAAGTGATCCGAATTCTCAAGTAAACACCAAAGCATCTTTCTAGACCCATTCAATTAAGAACTATACCAACCATTGCACTTAGACTTTGAGTTTCCAACCATAAGGAACCTTGATAGGCATTTTCACCCACTAACCAATTCTCTCTTACTCTTAACTCCACAAAGAGCTCTAAGTTGCCCATCTGTTTCAAGAAAACCATATTCAAGTGGGAAAGTAAAGCTTAGGGATAACAATTTTACCCACTTGAATGTTGTGTTGGATGGTGACTTAGGAAGGGATGGTCCTAATGATCTTGCAAGTCCCACTTCCTTGTGCTCTTCTTTAACTACCTCCACCTCTTGGCAAGCATCTTCAATGTTAATTCCTTGTTCACCAACTTCTTCAATACATCCCTCATTGATCAAATCATGTGTCGGAGGTTGTGCACGGTCCTCCTTGTCATCAATTCCATAACACAATGAGGGAGTTCATCAATTCCAAAAGACACATTGGTTGGTGTGGAATCATCTTCAATGATGGAGATTGCTTGCTCAACTTCTTCCACCTCTTGTTCAACTTCACCTAGGTCTTCAACCACTTCTCCTTCTTCAACAATCTTTTCCTCCTCTACTTGTTGCAAGACACACCACATCTCCTTGTCCTCATGTTGAAATTCTAAAATCTCCTTCATGCTCCACTCTTCAGTTGATTTCTCACATTTATTTGTGGAGATGCTTCGTCTATGGTATAAATCCCATGAGTCCAAGTTGGCTTTAATTTTGGCAAGGTTAGCCTCGATAGCATCGTTCGTCCTTTGGGCTTCCTCTTGCTTCTTTTGACGGATGATTGCTTGAAGCCAATCCATTGCTTCCTTGAAGCGATCCTTTGGCTCTTGTTCCACTTGGCTAACATAAGTAGGATCATGTTGCTCTTGGATTGATGGATATGGATATTCTTCCTTGGAGGGTTGTGGTGGAAAGGAGAATTCATCTTGTGGTTGAAAGTTCTCATACATGGGAGGTGGTGGTTCATCTTGGTAATAGTATGGAGGTGGTGGTTCTTGAGGGTATTGGGATTGGAATTGAGGTGGTTCTACATATGGTTCATATGGATCATAAGGTGGTTGGAATGGTGGATATGGGTTAGGGTCATCTGGAGATGTTTGGTGGTATGAGGCTTGTGAGTATAATGGTTGAGGGCTATATTGTGGAGGGAGTTCATAGACATAGGGTGGTGGATGTTGATAATCACAAGGGGGTCCACCATAGCCATTTGATTAGTATGCATCTTGGAATGGCTCTTGCTCATAGCACATTTGGGAAGGTTGTTGCCAAGAGGGTTGATCAAATCCTTGAGACTCCTCCCATCTTTGATTGTGCCATCCTTGATGCATGTTGTCATTGTAATTTTCATCTCCTACAACATAGTTGTAACCATACTCATAGCCAAAATGGTGAGAATTCATAGTGGCAAATAAAAACAAAAGCTAACAAAAATAAGCAACAAAGTCCTAAACCTAACAAAAATTGACAAACAAGCAAAAGGCAAACATCTTCACAATAATCACATATGTACAATAGCCAATAATATAACACTATTGTAATTCCTCGGCAACGGCAATAAAAACTTGAAAGTGAGAATTATCGTTGGTCTAGAATTTCATCAATAGAAAAAGAACTTCTTCGTTGTAAGCATAGTTCCAAACCAACTAATAATTCTCAATCAAATTTTAATATTGGTTGTCACATGTACAAACCCCAGTGAAAATAAATCGAAGTATTCAAACCTCGGGTCGTCTCACAAGGAATTGCAATGAAGTGATCAATTATTGGCTATAAAGAAACAAGGGGGTTTGATTTGGTAATTGGCAAGAAAAGTAAATAACAAGAAGGTAAATAACAATTAACTAATAAAGGAAAAGTAAAGAACTCTTGGCTAAGACTTGGAAATTGAGATCTCCATCCTTGTCTACAAACCATGTATTGACAATTATGAGGGACCAACCCATTAAATCTACTTCTATGCTTGAAGTACGTACAATGTCAACCCCAATGCTTAAAGTACGTCAAATAGGCTTGATCAACGTCAACCCATAAGTCCTAACCTACCTACTAATTGGCTTAGTAGTAGGCTAGCGTTAATGGATATCAATTTGACCACAAAGGGTTCTCAAATCACCAATTCAATGAGACCCAATGACTCAAGGTCACTTATTTCCCTTAGCCTAGGCCAAGAATAAAGAAAACTACTCTAAAACTAGTGAAGACATTTTAACAAAAACCTAGAGTGCAATTAAAGTAAACATGACAAAATGCAAGGATTAATGAAAGCTATAACTACCCAATATAAGAAAACAATAATAACAACTCAATTAAATAATAAGAACAAGAAAACATAAATTACATTAATGGAAATTAAAACTAACAAGAGTATATCAGTCATAA
>NC_029794.2:74084672-74091316 GCF_000816755.2 Arachis ipaensis | reverse complement strand
GGAATTGGGGTCACCATCCTTGTCTAACAACCATATCTTGACAATTATGAGGAACCAAGCTCATTAAGTCTACTTCCAAAAGTCTTAAGTACGTAAGATCTACTCCTAGACTTGAAGTACGTCAAATGGCTTTGATCACATCAACCCATAAGTCCCAACCTATCTACTAATTAGATTAGTAGTGGGTTAGTATCAATGGATATCAAATTGATCACCAAGGGTTCTCAAATCACCCATTTGATGAGACCCAATGACTCAAGGTCACTCAATTCCTTTAGCCTAAGCCAAGAGTAAAGAAAGCTACCCAAAAACTAGAGAAAATATTCTATCAAACACCTAGAGTGCAAGAAAAGTAAACATCACCAAATGCAAGAATTAATAAAAACTATAACTACCTAATGCAAGAAAGCAATCATAACAACTCAATTAAACAATAAGAACAAAAAAAAACATAAATTGCATTAATGGAAATTAAAACTAACAAGAGTGTATCAACATAAAAAATAACATGAAAGGGAAATTAACAACAAGAACTAGAAGAACAAAGGTGTAAAAACAAGGAATTAAAAAGGAAAACTAAATCAAAACAAGGATTGAAAGCTAAATTTAAGAGAGATTAACCTAACTTAACCCTAATTTCTATCTTAAATCTAGAGAGAGGAGAGAGTCTCTCTCTAGAATCCTACCCTAAAACATGATGAAAACTATACTATGACTCCTCCCCCCATTCCTTTGCAATCCTTGGGTTCAAAAGCATCAGAAATGAGTTGGATTTGGGCCTCCTTGAGCTCAAAAATTGCCCCCCAGCGTATTGCCTTTAGTGAGGTCATGTGCCGCTTGTCACGCGTACGCATGGGTCACGCGTACGCGTCGCATTACAAAATTCCTCTTCACGCGTATGCGTGGGTGATGCCTAGGCATCTTAGGCTAGTTTCACAAGCCTTTTTCATTTGTTTTTATTAGGTTTCATGCACTTTCTTGAGCAATAAGTAAGTATTTGGATGAAAATTTTATGCATCTCTTGATTCAATCAAACATGGTTAATTATGTGCATTTTCATGAGATTTATGCAAGATTTACTTTATGATATGAATGATGCAGAAACCTTGTGATTATAGCAAGACTTTGATACATTTTTTTGGTTGATGATAGGTGAAAAAAGCAAAGGAAGAGCAAGGAAGAGAAGAAGGAAGCAACGTTGGTGGCCAAAGTTGGCTCACTAACATTGCTCGCAACGTTCTGAAAATATGGTGCCAATGTTGGAGGAAACGTTGGTGAACCAACGTTACCCCCAACGTCCTCGATAAGTATGAAAAGTTGGAGCTGAAAGAATTGCCTTGTGTGCATACGCACAGCGTTGTGTGCGTACGCACAAGAAGAAAAATTGCAAGTGTGCATACGCACAAAGCAATGTGTGTACACACAAGGGTGCAACGTTGGAGGGAACATTTGTGAACCAACTTTACCCCCAATGCCTATGATAAGAATTTCAAATCTGAAGTTGGAAAATTTGCAATGACGCGTATACGTCGATGACGCGTACGCGTGATAGCGAATTTTAGCCAGTCTCGCAAACGCGTGAGCGACACACACGCGTAAAATGCTATTTTGACGCGTACGCGTGGGCGACGCGCACGCGTGGATGAACAAACGTTGGTGCACTAATGTTGAGTTAAACCTTAGTGGCAATGCTCAATCCTTTTCAAAGTAACATTTGACTCAATGTTTTCCTATAATCGTTGATCACCAACGTTGATACCAGCTCCACTATAATTGGGCACCCATGCAAGCATGAACATTAGTTTGCCAACGTCCCTCCTCAACGTCACTAAGAGCCACTTTAACTTGCTTCAATAGAGGCCAAAGTCCACATCTAAAGACTTGAAGACTGAATGAAGAAAGTGTATAAATAGCATAGAGTTTAAGTTAGAAAGAAGGCTAGGAAGCAGGGGATCCTAATTGGGCAACCCTGAATACATTTTCTTTGTACTTTTCTTTTAGCAGATGTACTTTCTTTTCTTTTTCCTTTTCTGTTGAGATTGAGCTATGAACAACTAAACCCCTTTTCATTGGGTTAGGGAGCTCTATTGTAATTCAATGGATCAATCATAGTTTTCATTCTTCTTCTTCTTATTTCCTTTCTCTTTGATTTACTTGAAAGCTTTCGATCTTTAACCAATTGGGTAACTGTCTTAGAAGAGAAGTTTGGTGTGCGAAATCGTGATCTTTACTTCCTTGGTAACTGGTGCACAAAATTGTGATGTCCAGGCTCAAACTATTCCTGGCACGTGAGCAACTTGGTACGCGTAATCGTGATTACACATTAATAATTTGTCACAACTTCGATACAACTGATCAGCAAGTGCACTGGGTCGTCCAAGTAATACCTTACGTGAGTAAGGGTCGTGATGAGCGTCACACATAATCATCACCTTCATCACGTTCTTGGGTGCGAATGGATATCTTAGAAGCGAAATAAGAAGAATTGAATAGAAAACAGAAGTACTTTGCATTAATCTTTGAGGAACAGCAGAGCTCCACACCTTAATCTATGGAGTGTAGAAACTTTACCGTTGAAAATACATAAGTGAAAGGTCCAGGCATGGCCGAGATGGCCAGCCCCTAAAGTCTAAGAACAATGCGTTCAAAGATGATCCCAAGATCCTAAGATGATCAAAAGATGCCTAATACAATAGTAAAAAGTCCTATTTATAATAAACTAGCTATTAGGGTTTACATGAGTAAGTAATTGATGTATAAATCCACTTTCTGGGCCCACTTGATGTGTGTTTGGGCTGAGCCTGAGTGTTGCACATGTAGAGGTCCTTCTTGGAGTTGAACGCCAGCTTTTGTTCCAGTTTGGGCGTTCAACTCTGGTTTTGGCTCCTTTTCTGGCGCTGGACGCCAGATTTGGGTAGAAAGCTGGTGTTGAACGCCAGTTTACGTCATCTATTCTTGGCCAAAGTATGGACTATTATATATTGCTGGAAAGCCCTGGATGTATACTTTCCAACGCAATTGGAGGCGCACCATTTCGAGTTCTGTAACTCCAGAAAATCCACTTTGAGTGCAGGGAGGTCAGAATCCAACAGCATCAGCAGTCCTTCTTTAACCTCTGAATCAGATTTTTGCTCAAGTCCCTCAATTTCAGCCAGAAAATACCTGAAATCACAGAAAAACACACAAACTCATAGTAAAGTCCAGAAATGTGAATTTAACATAAAAACTAATGAAAACATCCCTAAAAGTAACTAGATTCTACTAAAAACATACTAAAAACAATGTCAAAAAGCGTATAAATTATCCGCTCATCAGTAACGGTGCTAAAAACTTCATACGCACGTTCATATTCTTAATTTTGTTTTACAACTTCGTACAACTAACCAGCAAGTGCACTGGGTCGTCCAAGTATTAAACCTTACGTGAGTAAGGGTCGATCTCACAGAGATTGTCGGTATGAAGCAAGCTATGGTCACCTTGTAAATCTCAGTCAGGCAGATTCAACTGATTTTATGAATTGATAAGTAAAAGATAAATAAAATATAACATAGGATAGTGGTACTTATGTAATTCATTGGTGAGAATTTTAGATAAGCGTATAGAGATGCTTTCGTTCCTCTGAACCTCTGCTTTCCTGCTGTCTTCATCCAATCAATCCTACTCCTTTCCATGGCAAGCTGTATATTGGGCATCACCGTTGTCAGTGGCTACATCCCATCCTCTCTGTGAAAATGGTCCGATGCGCTGTCACTGCATATCTAATCATCTGGAGGTTCTCGATCATACTGGAATAGGATTCACCATCCTTTTGCGTCTGTTACTACGCCCAGCACTCGCGAGTTTGAAGCTCGTCACAGCCATCCCTTCTCAGATCCTACTCGGAATACCACAGACAAGGTTTAAACTTTTTGGATCTCAAGAATGGCCATCCATGGGTTCTAACTTATACAACGAAGATTCTGATTAAGAAATCCAAGAGATACTCATTCAATCAAAGGTAGAACGAAAGTGGTTGTCAGGCACACGTTCATAGGAAATGATGATGAGTGTCACGATCATCACATTCATGTTGAAGTGCGAATGAATATCTTAGAAGCGGAATAAGTTGAATTGAATAGAAAAACAGTAGTACTTTGTATTAATTCATGAGGAACAGCAGAGCTCCACACCTTAATCTATGGAGTGTAGAAACTCTACCGTTTGAAAATACGTAAGTGATAATGGTCCAGGCATGGCCAAATGGCCAGCCCCCATGAAAGTCTAAGATAGCATAAAACTAATCAAAGATCCCTTACAAAGATAGCATAAAGTCTTATTTATACTAAACTAGTTACTAGGGTTTACAGAAATGAGTAAATGATGCAGAAATCCACTTTCGGGGCCCACTTGGTGTGTGCTTGGGCTGAACTTGAAGTTTACACGTGGAGAGGTCATTCTTGGAGTTGAATGCCAGTTTGTAACGTGTCTCTGGCGTTGAACTCCACTTTGCAACTTGTTTCTGGCGCTGAACGCCAGACTACAACATGGAACTGGCGTTCAACGCCAGTTTGCGTCATCTAAACTCGGGCAAAGTATGGACTATTATATATTGCTGGAAAGCCCTGGATGTCTACTTTCCAACTCAATTAGAAGCGCGTCATTTGGAATTCTGTAGATCCAGAAAATCTACTCTATGTGCAGGGAGGTCAGAATCCAACAGCATCTGCAGTCCTTCTTCAACCTCTGAATCTGATTTTTGCTCAGGTCCCTCAATTTCAGCTAGAAAATATCTGAAATCACAAAAAAACACACAAACTCATAGTAAAGTCCAGAAATATGATTTTTAATTAAAAACTAATAAAAATATAGTAAAAACTAACTAAATCATACTGAAAACTATGTAAAAACAATGCCAAAAAGCGTATAAATTATCCGCTCATCACAACACCAAACTTAAATTGTTGCTTGTCCCCAAGCAACTGAAAATCAAATAGGATAAAAAGAAGAGAATATACTATAAATTCCAAATTATCAATGAAACATAGCTCCAATCAGATGAGCGGGACTTGTAGCTTTTTGCCTCTTGAATAGTTTTGGCATCTCACTTTATCCATTGAAGTTCAGAATGATTGGCATCTATAGGAACTCAGAGTTTAGATAGTGGTATTGATTCTCCTAGTTCAGTATGTTGATTCTTGAACACAGCTACTTTATGAGTCTTGGCCATGGCCCTAAGCACTTTGTTTTCCAGCATTACCACCGGATACATAAATGCCACAGACACATAACTGGGTGAACCTTTTTAGATTGTGACTCAACTTTGCTAAAGTCCCCAATTAGAGGTGTCCAGGGTTCTTAAGCACACTCTTTTTTTGCTTTGGACCTTGACTTTAATCGCTCAGTCTCAAGTTTTCACTTGACACCTTCACGCCACAAGCACATGGTTAGGGACAGCTTGGTTTAGCCGCTTAGGCCAGGATTTTATTCCTTTAGGCCCTCCTATCCACTGATGCTCAAAGCCTTGGATCTTTTTTATTTACCCTTGCCTTTTGGTTTTAAGGGCTACTGGCTTTTTTGCTCTTACCTTTTGGTTTTAAGAGCTTTTGGATTTTTCTGCTTGCTTGTTCTTTTTCTCTTTTTTTTTCGCCATTTTTTTTTCTTTCTGCAAGCTTTCGTATTCACTGCTTTTTCTTGCTTCAAGAATCATTTTTATGATTTTTCAGATTATCAAATAAAATTTCTCCTTTTCATCATTCTTTCAAGAGCCAACATATTTAACATTCTTAAACATCAAATTCAAAAGACATATGCACTGCTCAAGTATTCATTCAGAAAATAAAAAGTATTATCACCACATCAAAATAATTAAACTAGTTTCAAGGATGAATTCGAAACCATGTACTTCTTGTTCTTTTGTTTTTAAAACATTTTTCATTTAAGAGAGGTGATGGATTCATATTCACTACTTTAAGGCATAGACACTTAGATACTAATGATCATGTAATAAGACACAAACATAAATAAACATTTAACATAAAAAAATGAAAAACAGAAAATTTAAGAACAAAGAATGAGTCCACCTTAGTGATGGTGGTGTTTTCTCCTTGAGGAACTAATGATGTCCTTGAGCTCTTCTATGTCTCTTCCTTGTCTTTGTTGCTACTCCCTCATTGCTTTTTGATCTTCTCTAATTTCATGGAGGATGATGGAGTGCTCTTGATGTTCCACCCTTAGTTGTCCCATGTTGGAACTTAGTTCTCCTAGGGAGGTGTTGATTTGCTCCCAAAAATTCTGTGGAGGAAAGTGCATCCCTTGAGGCATTAGTGGTTATGAAAAAAAAAGTAATGCTTTTTCCACACCAAACTTAAAGTGTTTGCTCGTCCTCGAGCAAAAGAAGAAAGAAAGGATGAGAAGAAGGAGAGATGGAGGTGTGTTGATGGTTTGAATTTGAGTGGGTGGGTGTAGGTGGGTTGTATAATGGTTTTAGGGGAGTAATGGATGTGAGTGGTGAAGAGGTGATGGGGAAGAGAGATTGAGGTGATTGGTGAAGGGTTCTTGGGAAAGGGTGATATAGGATTATGAGGAGGGAAGGTGAGTGGAGGTAGGTGGGGATCCTGTGGGGTCCACAGATCCTGAGGTGTCAAGGATTTACATCCCTGCACCTT
>NC_029794.2:74084446-74084596 GCF_000816755.2 Arachis ipaensis | reverse complement strand
TGCAATTCTGGCGTTTAAACGCTGAATTGATGCTTGTTCTGGGCGTTCAACGCCCAGATGCAGCATGTTTCTGGCATTGAATGCCAGTTCTATGCTTGTTTCTGGCGTTCAGCGCCAACTCTTCTCAGGGTGCATTCCTGGCGTTTGAAC
>NC_029794.2:74066122-74081380 GCF_000816755.2 Arachis ipaensis | reverse complement strand
TGATGCTTGTTCTGGGCATTCAACGCCCAGATGCAGCATGTTTCAGGCTTTGAACGCCAGTTCTATGCTTGTTTCTGGCGTTCAGCGCCAGCTCCATGCTCTTTCTGGCGTTGAACGCCAGCCAGATGCTCCTTACTGGCGTTTAAACGCCAGTCTCCAGGGTGTCCAGGGTGTGATTTTTCTTCTGCTATTTTTGATTCTGTTTTTAATTTTTGTATTTATTTTGTGACTCCACATGATCATGAAACATGAAAGAACCTAATAAAACATGAAAGAACAATAAAAATAAAGATAAAATTAGATAAATAAAAATTGGGTTGCCTCCCAACAAGCGCTTCTTTAATGTCAATAGCTTGACAGTGGGCTCTCATGGAGCCACACAGGTGATCAGGTCAATTTTATAGACTCCCAACACCAAACTTAGAGTTTGGATATGGGAGTTCAACACCAAACTTAGAGTTTGGCTGAGGCCTCCCAACACCAAACTTAGAGTTTGACTGTGGGGGTTTTAGTTGACTCTGTACTGAGAGAAGCTTTCTATGCTTCCTCTCCATTGTTATAGAAGGAGATTCTTGAGTTTTAAACACAAGGTTGTCCTCATTCAGTTGAAGGATCAATTCTCCTCTGTCTACATCAATCACAGCTCTTGCTGTGGCTAGGAAGGGTCTTCCAAGGATGATGGATTCATCCTTATCCTTCCTAGTGTCTAGGATTATGAAATCAGCAGGGATGTAAAGGCCTGCAACCTTTACTAGCACGTCCTCTACTTGTCCATAAGCTTGTTTTATTGAGTTGTCTGCCATCTCTAATGAGATTCTGGCAGCTTGCACCTCAAAGATTCTCAGTTTCTCCATTACAAAGAGTGGCATGAGGTTTATCCCTGACCCAAGGTCACACAAAGCTTTCTCAAAGGTCATGGTGCCTTTGGTACAAGGTATTAAGAACTTTCCAGGATCCTGTTTCTTCTGAGGCAATGTCAGTTGATCCAGATCACTCAGTTCATTGATGAGCAAGGGAGGTTTATCTTCCCAAGTCTCATTACCAAATAATTTGGCATTCAGCCTCATGATTGCACCAAGGTACTTCGCAACTTACTCTTCAGTAACATCCTCATTCTCTTCAGAAGAAGAATACTCATCAGAGCTCATGAAGGGCATAAGGAGGTTCAATAGAATCTCTATGGTCTCTAGATGAGCCTCAGAGTCTTTTGGTTTCTCAAAGGGAAACTCCTTGTTGATCACTGGACGTCCCAGGAGGTCTTCCTTACTGGGATTCACGTCCTCTTCCTCCCTTGTAGGTTCGGCCATATTGGTTATATCAATGGCCTTGCACTCTCTCTTTGGATTCTCTTCTGTATTGCTTGGGAGAGTACTAGGAGGTGTTTCAGTGATTTTCTTACTCAGCTGGCCCATTTGTGCCTCCAAATTTCTTATGGAGGACCTTGTTTCACTCATGAAACTTAGAGTGGCCTTGGACAGATCAGAGACTAAGTTTGCTAAATTATAGGTATTTTATTCAGAATTCTCTGTCTGTTGCTGAGAAGATGATGGAAAAGGCTTGCTATTGCTGAGTCTGTTTCTTCCACCATTATTAAAGCCTTGTTGAGGCTTTTGTTGATCCTTTCATGAGAAATTTGGATGATTTCTCCATGATGAATTATAGGTGTTTCCATAAGGTTCACCCATGTAATTTACCTCTACTATTGTAGGGTTTTCAGGATCATAAGCTTCTTCTTCAGAAGATGCCTCTTTAGTACTGTTGGATGCATTTTGCCATCCATTCAGACTTTGGGAAATCATGTTGACTTGCTGAGTCAACACTTTGTTCTGAGCCAATATGGCATTCAGAGCATCAATTTCAAGAACTTCCTTCTTCTGAGGCATCCCATTACTTACAGGATTCCTCTCAGAAGTGTACATGAACTGGTTATTAGCAACCATGTCAATGAGTTCTTGAGCTTCTGCAGGCGTTTTCTTTAGGTAAATGGATCCACCTGCAGAATGGTCCAGTGACATCTTGGAGAACTCAGACAGACCATAATAGAATATATCCAGAATGGTCCATTCTGAAAGCATGTCAGGAAGACACCTTTTGGTCATCTGCTTGTATCTTTCCCAAGCTTCATAGAGAGATTCACCATCTTTTTGCTTGAAGGTCTGAACATCCACTCTAAGCTTGCTCAGCTTTTGAGGGGGAAAGAACTTAGCCAAGAAGGCTGTGACCAGCTTATCCCAAGAGTTCAGGCTATCTTTAGGTTGTGAGTCCAACCATGTTATAGCTCTGTCTCTTACAGCAAAAGGGAAAAGCATGAGCCTGTAGACTTCAGGATCTACTCCATTACTCTTAACTGTCTCACAGATCTACAGGAACTCAGTTAAAAACTGGTAGGGATCTTCTGATGGAAGTCAATGGAATTTGCAGTTCTGTTGCATTAGAGCAACTAATTGAGGTTTCAGCTCAAAATTGTTTGCTCCAATGGTGGGGATTGAGATGCTTCTTCCATCAAACTTGGAAGTAGGTGTAGTATAATCACTACGCATCCTCCTTGCATTATTATTATTTTCGGCTGCCATCTCCTCTTCTTGTTCGAAAATTTCAGTAAGGTTATCTCTGGATTGTTGTAATTTAGCTTCTCTTAGTTTTCTCTTCAGAGTCCTTTCAGGTTCTGGATCAACTTCAACAAGAATGCCCTTTTCCTTGTCCCTGCTCATATGAAAGAGAAGAGAACAAGAAAAGAAGAGGAATCCTCTATGTTACAGTAAAGAGGTTCCTTATTGTTAGTAGAAGAAGAAAGGGAATAAGAGTGAAGAAGAATGGATAATCCAAACACAAGGGTGAGGATAGGAGCAGAGATATGAGATGAAAAGAAGTGTTAGTAGATGAATAAATAAATAGAAGGAGATGAGAGGTGAGAGAATTTCAAAAATTAATTAAAATAAAAATTAAATTTAAAGTTAAATTTCGAAAATTAAAGTTTCAAATTAAATTAAAAATTAAAATTTAAATCAATTAGTTAATTAAAAAGGAATTTTGAAAAAAAGAGGGATGGATTTTCAAAAATTAAAGGTAGAAAGTTAGTTGGGCAGTTTTGAAAAAGATAAGAATCAAACAAAAAGTTAAGTGGTTAAGAGATTTTGAAAATCAAATTTTGGAAAGATAAGATTGAAATTTGAAAAAGATGTGATTGAAACAAAAAGATAAGATTGATTGAAAAAGATTTGAAAGTCAAATTTTGAAAAGATAGGAAGTTAGAAAAGATTTTAAATTTGATTTCGAAAAAGATATGATTGAAATTTATTTTGAAAAAGGTTTGAAAATTAAAGTTGATTACTTGACTAACAAGAAACAAAAATATTTGATTTTAAAATTTAAAGATTGAACCTTTCTTATTAGGCAAGTAACAAACTTTATATTTTTGAATTAATCACATTAATTGTTAGTAATATTTTCGAAAATTATGAGATAGAATTAAGAAAAAGATTTTTGAAAAATATTTTTATAATTTTTGAAAATAAATAAGAAAAAAATGAAAAAGATTTGATTTTTGAAAAAGATTTTGAAAAAGATAGGATTTTCAAATTGAAAATTTGATTTGACTCATAAGAAACAACTAAATTTTAAAAAGTTTTGAAAAAGTCAACTCAAATTTTCGAAAAATTATGGGTGAAAAAGGGAAAGATATTTTTTTTTTATTTTTGAATTTTTTATGATGAAAGAAAAAAACACAAAATTGACACAAAACATAGAAATTATGAATCAAAACAACTAATGCATGCAAGAACACTTTGAATGTCAAGATGAACACCAAGAACACTTTGAAGATCAAGATGAACATCAAGACTTATTTTTGAAAATTTTTAAGAAAAGAAAAACATGCAAGACACCAAACTTAAAATTTTGTATTCTTTAGACATTAATAATTCAAGAATGCATATGATAAATAAGGAAAGACACAAAACAAGAAAATATGAAGATCAAACAAGAAGACTGGCCAAGAACAACTTGAAGATCATGAAGAACACTATGAATGCATGAATTTTCGAAAAATGCATAAATTTTTAGAAAAAATGCAATTGACACCAAACTTAAAAATTGATACAAGACTCAAACAAGAAAGACATAAAATTATTTTTGATTTTATGATTTTATTAAATTTTTTTGGTATTTTTTTTCAAAAATTTATTTGGGAAAATGAAAAAGAAGAAAAATTTTTTGTATTTTTCGAAAATAAGAAATAAAAAGCTTAAAATTAAAATAAAACTACCTAATCTGAGCAATAAGATGAATCCTCAGTTGTCCAAACTCGAACAATCCCCGGCAACGGCGCCAAAAACTTGGTGTGCGAAATCGTGATCTTTACTTCCTTGGTAACGGTGCTAAAAACTTCATACGCACGTTCATATTCTTAATTTTGTTTCACAACTTGATACAACTAACTAGCAAGTGCATTGGGTCGTCCAAGTAATAAACCTTACGTGAGTAAGGGTCGATCCCACGGAGATTGTCGGTATGAAGCAAGCTATGGTCACCTTGTAAATCTCAGTCAGGCGGATTCAACTGATTTTATGAATTGATAAGTAAAAGATAAATAAAATATAAAATAGGATAGTGGTACTTATGTAATTCATTGGTGAGAATTTTAGATAAGCGTATAGAGATGCTTTCGTTCCTCTGAACCTCTGCTTTCCTGCTGTCTTCATCCAATCAATCCTACTCCTTTCCATGGAAAGCTGTATATTGGGCATCACCGTTGTCAGTGGCTATATCCCATCCACTCTATGAAAATGGTCTGATGCGCTGTCACTGCATGGCTAATCATCTGGAGGTTCTCGATCATACTGGAATAGGATTCACCATCCTTTTGCGTCTGTCACTACGCCCAGCACTCGCGAGTTTGAAGCTCGTCACAGCTATCCCTTCCCGATACCACGAAGATTCTGATTAAGAAATCCAAGAGATACTCATTCAATCAAAGGTAGAACGAAAGTGGTTGTCAGGCACACGTTCATAGGGAATGATGATGAGTGTCACGTTCATCACATTCATGTTGAAGTGCGAATGAATATCTTAGAAGCGGAATAAGTTGAATTGAATAGAAAAACAGTAGTACTTTGTATTAATTCATGAGGAACAGCAGAGCTCCACACCTTAATCTATGGAGTGTAGAAACTCTACCGTTTGAAAATACGTAAGTGATAATGGTCCAGGCATGGCCGAATGGCCAGTCCCCATGAAAGTCTAAGATAGCATAAAACTAATCAAAGATCCCTTACAAAGATAGCATAAAGTCTTATTTATACTAAACTAGTTACTAGGGTTTACAGAAATGAGTAAATGATTCAGAAATCCACTTCCGGGGCCCACTTGGTGTGTGCTTGGGCTGAACTTGAAGTTTACACGTGGAGAGGTCATTCTTGGAGTTGAACGCCAGTTTGTAACGTGTTTCTGGCGTTGAACTCCACTTTGCAACTTGTTTCTGGCGCTGAACGCCAGACTGCAACATGGAATTGACGTTCAACGCCAGTTTGCGTCATCTAAACTTGGGCAAAGTATAGACTATTATATATTGCTGGAAAACCCTGAATGTCTACTTTCCAACGCAATCAGAAGCACACCATTTGGAGTTCTGTAGCTCCAGAAAATCCACTCTGAGTGTAGGGAGGTCAGAATCCAACAGCATCTGCAGTCCTCTTCAACCTCTGAATCTGATTTTTGCTCAGGTCCCTCAATTTCAGCCAGCAAGTATATGAAATCATAGAAAAATACACAATCTCATAGTAAAGTCCAGAAATGTGATTTTTAATTAAAAACTAATAAAAATATACTAAAAACTAACTAAATCATACTGAAAACTATGTAAAAATAATGCCAAAAAGCGTATAAATTATCCGCTCATCACAAGCCTTTTTCATTTGTTTTCATTAGGTTTCATACACTTTCTTGAGAAATAAGTAAGTATTTGGATGAGAATTTCATGCATCTCTTTATTAAATCAAACATGGTTAATTATGCGTATTTTCATGAGATTTATGCAAGATTTACTTGATAATATGAATGATGCAGAAACTTTGTGATTATAGCAAGACTTTGATGCATTTGTTTGGTTGATGATAGGTGGAAAGAAGCAAAGGAAGAGCAAGGAAGAGAAGAAGGAAGCAACGTTGGTGGCCAAAGTTGGCACACCAACGTTGCCCTAAATGTTGAGGGTAGAGGACTATGCAACGTTGGTGGCCAAAGTTGGCTCACCAACGTTGCTAGGCAACGTTCCAAAGGGCTAAAATGCAACGTTGGTGGCCAAAGTTGGCTCACGAACGTTGCTAGCAACATTCTGAAAATATGGTGCCAACGTTGGAGGAACGTTGGTGAACCAATGTTACCCCCAACGTCCTCGATAAGTATCAAAAGTTGGAGCTGGAAGAGTTGCCTTGTGTGCGTAGGCACAACGTTGTTTGCATATGCACAAGAAGAAAAATTGTAAGTGTGCGCACGCACAAGGCAATGTGCGTACGCACAAGGGTGCAACGTTGGAGGAAACGTTGGTGAACCAACGTTAACCCCAACGCCTGCGATAAGAATTTCAAATCTGGAGTTGGAAAATTTGCAACGACGCGTACACGTGAAAGCGAATTTTAGGCAGTCTCGCAAACCCTTGAGCGACGCACACACGCGACAAATGCTGTTTTGACGCGTACGCATGGGCGACGCGCACGCGTGGATGAACGAACGTTGGTGCACCAACGTTGAGTCAAATGTTAGTGGCAACGCTCAATCCTTTTTCAAGGTACCGTTTGACTCAACGTTTTCCTATAAACGTTGATCACCAACGTTGATACCAGCTCCATTATAATTGGGCACCCATGCAAGCATGAACGTTAGTTTGCCAATGTCCCTCCTCAACGTCACTAAGAGCCACTTTAAATTGCTTCAAAGAGGCCAAAGCCCACATCCAAAGACTTGAAGACTGAATGAAGAAAGTGTATAAATAGCATAGAGTTTAAGTTAGAAAGAAGGCTAGGAAGTAGGGGATCCTAATTGGGTAACCCTGAATACATTTTCTTTGTACTTTTCTTTTAGTAGATGTACTTTCTTTTCTTTTTCCTTTTCTGTTGAAATTGAGCTATGAACAACTAAACCCCTTTTTCATTGGGTTAGGGAGCTCTATTGTAATTCAATGGATCAATCATAGTTTTCATTCTTCTTCTTCTTTCCTTTCTCTTTGATTTACTTGAAAGCTTTTGATCTTCAACCAATTGGATAACTATCTTGGAAGAGAAGTTGCTCATACATGGATTTTTTCTGAACCTTGGAAGTGGAATGAGGAAATCAGGCTAGAAATGCTTTCTCATATTGGACCGGATTGGGGGTTGGATGGATATAGTGACATATAATCCTACCAATACTTTGATTTGGAAAAATATATGGTATAATCAGTGATCGTACTTCATCTCTTCCCATGAGCAATTAGATCAAGGAATTGGGCAATTGTTCAAGCTTTGAGAGATTGAATTGCCAAGGAAGTGGGATTCAATCACCTAAGATTGCCAAGAGATCAATGAGTTGCATGGATTGAGGAAGAGATGAGAATGAACTTGATTCGGAGAATACAATATCTCCTAAGCCCAATGAACCTCCCATTTCTGATCTTCCCATTCTTTACATTCTACTATTTACATTTATGCTATTCAACCCACTCCCATTTAAATTTGTGCAAGTTTAATTTCGTACAATTACTTTCTGCAATTTACATTCAGCTCTTTTTCCTTCAATCATTTACATTTCTTGCAATTTACATTTCCTTCCATTTTAATTTCTGCAAATCCCATTTCAAATCTGCTCAGTTCAACTAGAACACTCCTCTAATTAAAGTTGCTCAACAAATCAATCCCTGTGGGATTCGACCTCACTCTACTATGAGTTTTTACTTGACGACATTTGGTATACTTGCCGAAGAAAATTTGTAGCAATACAGATTTTCGTGCATCGGTGGGTGATGCGTGCACGTCACTGGCGAATCTCCTTCTCACGCGTACGCGTACATGATGCATGCGCGTGGCCTTTAATTCAGCAAATCCTCATTTCTTCATGAATTCTCCATTTTTGCATGCTTTTTCTTCATTCCTTCAACCCAATCTTTGCCTTCTAATCCTAAAATCACTTAACACATATATCAAGGCATCAAATGGAATTAAAGTGAATTAAATTTATCAATTCTTGGGCCTAAAAAGCATGTTTTTACTTTAAAGCATAAATTAGGAGAAATTCACAAAACCATGCTATTTCAATGAATAAATGTGAGATAAGTTGATAAAATCCCCTTAATCTAACACAAGATAACCACAAAATTAAGATTTATCACCAAGACCACAATCTTCATTCCAATTCAGTAACCTTTTCAAATGCTATGAATGAATGTGTCGCTCCAAAATCAAATAAATCATTTAAAACGTTACTAGCTACTTCACTATTATGTCTAATCAAGGTCTCAGATCCCTCGGCACTTGCTGCAGAAGTAGGGAACACTTTCTCTGGTTGCTGTATCCTACCAGCCTCATACTTCTTCTTTTCTAGACAATTCCTGACTAGGTGCCCGGGTCGTCCACAAAAGTAACACACTCGTGATCCTACTCTACATAGGACTCCAAGATAATATTTCCCGTACCTTTGACAACTTAGCTCATTTTGTTGTTGCTTTCCGAACCTTCTCCCTTGGTTACCAGTGTTATTTGGTCCTTTGAAGTTGTTCTGTCCTTGATTCTGTAGTGGAACAAAGCCTCCACACTTAAAGTTTCGGCCCCTAGGTGCAAAGTTCCTGCCTTGGTTTCTCTGGAAGGATCCCCTGTGATCTCCTTTCTCTAGCATAGCCTTCCTCGCATAATCCTCAGCCACCCTACTTTTGTTCACTAACTCAGAGAAAGTTCTTATTTCCATAAGACTTACAGTGCTCAGAATGTTGCTTTGTAGTCCTCCTTCATATTTGATACATTTCTGTTCCTCGAAGTCTTTTGGAGCGCTCTGACAGATTCGAGAGAACTGGCACAATTCCTTAAATTTGTTCGTATACTCAGCCACTGACATTGCACCTCGCTTCAGCTACAGTAATTCAAGTTTCTTAGCCGTTCAGACTGAATTTGGAAAGTATTTGTTGTAGAATTCAGCCTGAAAGGCATCCCAAGGTATAGGATTATCGCCCTGCTGCAGAAGGCATTGTATTGCCTACCACCAATGCAGTGCTTCCCCCATAAGCTGATAAGTTGCGAATTCAACGCATTGATCTTTAGGCACCAATTATGCTTGTAATGCTCCCTCCATCGCCTGAAACCAGTTATCGACTTCAGTCGGATTAGTAGTCCCTCTGAATATCGATGGATTGACCTTCAAAAAGGTTGCCAGTGACATTGGGCCTTGATTTCCATTTACGCCATTACCATTGTTCACCTGTCGCCCAAGTGCTTCTACAGTGGCCTGCATCGCAGCAACCATATTCTCCAAAGCAGCCATGAAGTTAACCGGGTTATTCCTATTTGTCTTGGGTTCCTCATTACTAGTTTGACCTCTTCCTTGACCACAACCGCATCCACGAGGCGCCATCTGGTTCCTATACACACCAAACAACCGATATCAATGTAATCAGTCTCAATATCATAAGTCTAGTGCTTCAAAGTCCCAAATGCATGCTCATGAATGTTTATGCGATATATATCAGTTAGATATCCTAATAGCACATAGACACATATACAGAGTATGCACAGAAGCATAGTCAGCCCGCCCTCAGGCTCCACAGGAGCGAACTACTCCGATACCATAATGTAACACCCTACCATACAGAGCTTTACGCTTAAGTCGTAAAACAGAGGTGGTGTGGTATTTCGACCTTTGAATTTTGCGAGTTTGCTTTACCTATCCTTCAAGGCTCCTTGTGTATTACATTCTTTCAATTATTTACATTCTTTCAATTATTTATAATTGAAAGAATGTAATACACAAGGAGCCTTGAAGGATAGGTAAAGCAAACTCACAAAATTCAAAGCGCAATGCTCATGAACAATGTTTACTTGCATACGAAGAAAGCTTAGGTACATAAATATACAAGAAGAGTAGAGAGTCAAGGAGGCAAATATTCAATCTCTAAACTTAGCCTAGGAAGCTAAGGCTGGCCAGAGAATAGTTACATACATACATATAAAGATCTACAGCCTAAAATACACAACAGAAACCTTAGTTCTCCATAAACCTCTATGAGGTACAAAAGTAAAACAAGTCTATAGGAGAGTTCTATACATATGGACATATATAAACAGTACAAAACATAATGTCGCAAAAGATCCACTTCCCTGTGGAGACTCCAGACGCCTAGTGAGGTGCCTCACGACCTGCATCTGAAAATACAAATATCCGTATGGACTGAGAACTGGGGGTTCTGAGCATGGTAATGGTGCCACATACATAAGATATAAGATCTTGGGAATGCCAGAGGTAATCCTAGAACTCCGATACTAAGATTATAAAACTTAAGAACTTAAAACAGAAACCATAAACAAGGGTGGTTTTCTAAGGATTCCTAAACTTAACTAAAACTTTAACCTAACCCTCCATTATCTACTTTCCTCCAAAATCTCCAACTCCAGTGGAACCGCATAGACAAGCAAGCAGACAATGACATATACAATTAGAATACATGTAATGCTGATAGCATGTATAATAATTAAACATATTAAATTCACATAGGCATTCCAACCAGAGCACAAGCAAGCAATTTAAACATATTGATGAGCGGATATTTTATACGCTTTTTGGCATAGTTTTCATATAGTTTTTAGCGTATTTTATTTAGTTTTTATTAAGTTTTTATAGGTTTTAGTGTTAAATTCACATTTTTTGGATTCCACTTTGAGTTTGTGTGTTTTGTACCATTTCAGGTATTTTTTGGCTAAATTTGAGGAACTGAGCAAAAGTCTGATTCAGAGACAGAGAAAGCACTGCAGATGCTGTCCAGATCTGACCTCTTTGCACTCGGAAGAGATTTTCTGGAGCTACAGAAGTCCAAATGGAGCGTTCTCAATAGCTATGGAAATCTGACTTCTAGAGATTTCCGGCAATGTATAATAGTCCATATTTTGTTTCGGACTAGAAGGCCCAAAACTGGCGTCCAACGCCAGCTCCCTGCTCTCATTCTGGCATCCAAACGCCCAGAGAGGACCTCCCTGCCGGCGTTCCATGCCCTAGAGACCTCATAGCACATGGATATCATCAAAGCTCAGCCCAAACACTCACCAAGTGGGCCCCAGAAGTAGATTTTAGCACCAAAAAGACTGTTTTACCCTTACTAGTCATTGTTTAGTATTTAAGGGATTTTATTCATGTTATTTGGAGACTTTTACTTCACTTTTACCATCATACACGTTTATCATCGTATTTTACCTCAATATGAGTTTCTAAACCTCCTAGGTTGAGGGGAGGAACCCTGCTGAGTCCTATGAATTAATAAAAGTATTACTATTTCTTCTCTGATCCGTTTTTGATATGTCTCTAAGATGTATATCCGATCTTCATCGTGGTGAATAGGATGATCTGAAAAATTAGCTCTGTTCATCACATTAAGACAAATGTGCCTGACAAACACCCACGTCTACTTGGGTTTGTGTGAATACGTGACTGGAAAGCACGAGCCAACAGCTATGTTTATACATCTCTCAGACGGTTAATCCACAACTTCGTTGAGGACTTCTCGAGATACCAGTTCAGCCGATTTCCGGGGAGATTAAGGCCTCCGTGGTATAGGCGAGAATCCTAAGAAGCACCATCCTCTGATCCAGAAGATTCGACCTTGTCTGTGACGTTTTGAGTAGGATCGCCAAGAGAATAGACTACTAAGTGCTTCACCCTTCGTTAGATTGGATGACCACGGCCAATGGCGTTCAATCTGTAGCAGAGGAGATCAATGACCACAGCCCATGGCGTTGATCACATATAACCTGCCATAGAAGAAGATCATTCACAAGTAGAGAAGACAGTAGTACAAGAGTTAATTCAGAAAAGCAAAACAACTGCAATCCTTAACTCTATTCCTCTCACTGATTTAATCCAATTGGTTTTATCCCTTTCAACTCAATTCTTTAACTTTATTACAATTTGGTATTCCTTTCACAATCAACAACTCTTTTTGATCTGCTAGACTAAGACCTGCAGGATAACTATAGATTGCTTCAAACCACAATCCTCGTAGGATCGACCCTGACTCGCTCAGGTATTACTTGGACAACCCAGTGCACTTGCTGGTACAGCAGTACTAAGGTGTGGGGATCGTACGCACCATGTTTTTGGCGCCGTTGCGAGGATTGTTGAGTTTGGACAAACTGAAGGATTATCTTGCTCCCTAGATCAGGTAAAATTATTTTATTTTCTTTTCTTTATCATTCCTAATTGAGTCTTTTAATTTTTGTTTTCTTCTTCAAAATTTTCGAAAAATTAAAAACATTTTTCAAAAATATTTTTTATTTTCTTTGTTTAATCTTTGTTCTTTGTTTGAGTCTTGTGTTCTTGTTGAGTCTCTTATTTTTATTTTCTTCTTCTCTATTTTTCAAAAATTTCAAAAAGCTTTTAAAAAATATCCTTATTTTCTTTGCTTAATTTGTGTTATTGGTTAGAGTCTTGAGTTTATATTCTTGGTAAAGTTTTGCTTCTTTGAGTCTCTGTATTTATTAACTACAGCAACTTTTGATTTTTTTAGTATCTTGATGCATGAGAATCTTTCATATCTTTTCCTAGTGAATTTACATTTAATTTGTTGAGTTTAATCAAGAACTAATTATCTTTTAGCCACTATGGTTGCTACTTTGAATCTTGTGCAATTCTGTTTATTTTAGGTAGCATTCGGCTAGATTTGATGGAGTTTCTGTAGCATAAGAATTAAAAGAGATGACCAGCGAGGAGCGATGTGTACAGACACCTGACGCGTGCGCGTGACTTGAAGATTTGCTCAGCGATGCATGCATGATGCATTCACATATTTGCTATTTTAACTAGTTAGTTAAGTTGGTTTTAGCTTAATTTCATTTATTATTACTAGAATAAACAAGCAATTTTGTGAGTTTTCTCTACATGCATTCATAAACCAAGAACTAGGTGAAATTTGGCATACTTCATGCAAATGAATTAAGAAGTTTATAAACAAGTTGATTTGAGTGATGATCTTGAAATTCATTGCATAAGATGGCAAAACTTTGAGGAAGATTGTTTGGTTTATGTTAGATGATGAAGAAAGAAGCTTGAAACAGAGCAAGGAAAGAAGCTTGAAACAGAGCAAGGAAGGAAGCTTGAAACAGAGCCACCAAGTGAGGATCGAGGGCGTTGCCAGGCAGGGAATGAACTGGCGTGTTCCCTAGCAACGCCCATAACAACGCCCATAACATAGAATTTTGGCTAGAAGAGCTCACTAGCACGTTGGAGAGGGCGTGTTTCTTGGCAACGCCAGCAACAACGCTGGCCACTTCAAGCACCCTTAGAGAAGGCTCGAGAGCGTGCCCAGTGAGGAATGAACTGGCGTGTTCATCAACAACGCCAGCAACAATGCTGGTCCCTACAAGGTGGCTATGGAAAATGACCTTGGACGTTGCCAACATGAAGTTGAATGTGCGTGTTCCTTGGCAATGCAAGGCCAAGAAATTGAGCCAAGAAGAGCTCGAAGGTGTTGTTGCCTTGGAGTTAAAGTAGCATGTTCATCAACAATGCCAGCAACAATGCCAAGGCTAAGAACTTGGGCCAGGGGAGGATTGGGCGTTGTCATGGGCGTGTTTGACAATAACTTCAACAACAACTCCAACCAAGACAGCCTAACATCACCTCCTTCTAGGATGAATAACTTGAGTTACAGAGATCCAACTTGAGTGCTTCCAATTGCATTGGAAAGCTGACATTCAAAGCTTTCCAACGATATATAATAGTCCATAGTGAAGCATGAAATGGAAGCTCGAATCAGAGTCATCTTTAGGCCCCAAAAACAAGGAAATGAGGTTGAAATTCAAGGCTAAAATGGCCAAGGCTAAAATGGCCTGGCGTGTTCCTTGGCAACTCCATCAACAATGCCAGGCCAAGAAATTTGGGCTAGAAGAGTTGTTGAGGGCGTTATTGGTGGCGTGTTTGGCAAAAATGCCCAACTAAGGCAGCCTGACCTTACCCTCTTCAATGGAGCATAACTTGAGCTAGAAAGGTCCAAATGAGGTGATTCCAGTTGCATTGGAAAGTACACATCAAGAGCTTTCCAATGATATATAATAGTTTATCTTAAAGCAAAGGATTAAAGCTCAAAGTTTAGGCAAAATCAAGCATAAAAAGTGAAGAACAAGCAAGTGTTTGGCAACAACTTGGGCAACAACGCCCAAGCACCATGTCCCACTCCCAGGAAAATGCCTTGCACGTTGCCAACGTGCACCAAGGCTGGCGTTATTGGCAAACACGCCAGGCCATTGGGCCAGAGCAATGAAAATGAGTCCTGTTTCTTCTGTTTGACAAGAATTCTTTCATGAAGCAAAATCAACTAGAGCAAGGCCCAAATTGCTAACCCAAAAGGAGAATTTCAAGGAGTTTTAGAAATAGTATAAATAGAGAATAGTTTTGTACTTTAGGGGAGCTTGGACACTTTACTTTTACACTTAGACTTTTTCTGTTTTCACTGCTTCTCAACCATCTTCTATTTTGTTTTCTTTTGGAAATTTTGAATTTGAGTTTTCAAGAACTTCTTCTTCATTCCTCAATATTTTTCACTACTCAATTTTAATGTTTACTTTTGCATTTGTTGTTGAATTTAGAGCTATGATTCACTAAACCCCATTTTCATTAGGGGGAGGAGCTCTGCTCATTTGAATGGGTTGATAACTTTTCTTTTTCTTCTCAATTCAAGTGGTTCATCTAAGAGGAAACTCTTGTTCTTCACAGATTTAATCGCCATCGAGAGAGGGATTGAATCTATATGAATTATGTGGTGAACTTGAGAAAGGAGCTACATAATTCAGTTTAGAGTTCATCCTTTCATGATTTCTTTGATCAATACACTTTGGGTTGGTATGTGAGATGTAACCTCCCTTAGTTGAGATTCTGGAAGTTGTGTGGCTTGGATTAGAAATTGAACTTCATCTCTTCTCATGAACAATTAGATCACGAGAGTGGCAATTGGTTGTGTTGAGAGAAATTGAGTTACCAAGAGATTGGGACTCAATTACCCACAATTTGCCATGGATCTATACCCATGATTGAGAAGGAATT
>NC_029794.2:73978982-74063003 GCF_000816755.2 Arachis ipaensis | reverse complement strand
AATACACTTTGGGTTGGTATGTGAGATGTAACCTCCCTTAGTTGAGATTCTGGAAGTTGTGTGGCTTGGATTAGAAATTGAACTTCATCTCTTCTCATGAACAATTAGATCACGAGAGTGGCAACTGGTTGTGTTGAGAGAAATTGAGTTACCAAGAGATTAGGACTCAATTACCCACAATTTGCCATGGATCTATACCCATGATTGAGAAGGAATTGATCAACATCAATTCATAAGAATTTGCATCTCTGATCCCTAATGATCTCTCCATCATTAATTCTCATCTCTTTTGTTCTTTAGTTCTTTGAATACCCATTACCCAATTCCCTTTTATCTTTTTGTAATTTATCATTCTTGCCATTTACATTCTGTTTATCTATTTCTTGCAATTTACTCTTCTGCTCTTTAAAATTCTGCAACCTTTACTTTCTTGCAATTTATTTTCCATGTCATTTAAGTTTCTTGCACTTTAAGTTTTAGTTATTCACTTTTATTTTCTTTCTCTATTTTAGTTCTTTAAATTCCTTGTCATTTAAGCTTTTGCAATTATGTTCAAAACTCACAAATCTCATGAAATCAAAATCATGTCTGCTTGACTAAATATACCATTTAACTAAAGTTGATTAATCTACCAATCTCTGAGGGATCGACCTCACTCTTAGTGAGTTTTATTACTTGATACGACCCGGTATACTTGCCGGTTATACGTGAAATCTTAATTTTCGCGTATCAAGTTTTTGGCGCCGTTATCGGGGATTGGAAAAGATTGACAATGATTATGTGAATGGTTGTTTAGATTAAGCATTTTTCTTTTCTTTGTTAAAGCCCACTAACTGTTTGATATTTTGTTTTGCTAACTTTAACTTCACTCTAGCAATAGAGTGTTTCATTTGTGTTGTTGGTTTGTGTGTATTGTGTATGTCAGGGGCAAGGAGACTTGATCCTGGAGACGAGAGAACCCTCCGAAGGTTAAGAAGAGAAGCAACAGGAAAAGGGATAATTGGTGAAGAGGATTCAGAAGGAGAAGACCAGGTCATGGAGTGCAACTCGCATAACCCTGCTGAGGGAGTTGCCAACAATAACAACCCACCTTAAAGGAGAGTTCTAGCTTCTTACACTCTCCCAAATCCAAGACACTGTGGGAGCAATATACTCGCTCCCAATGTTCATGCAAACAACTTTGAATTGAAGCCTCAGCTCATCACTCTCGTGCAAAACAATTGTTCCTATGGAGGAGGCCCTATTGAGGATCCAAATCAACACCTATCTGTCTTCCTAAACTGTCAAGACAAATAGTGTGCATCCAGATATTTACAAGCTGCTATTATTCCCATTTTCTTTGAGGGACAAGGCATTTCAATGGCTGGAGACATTTCCCAAAGAAATTATCAACACTTGGGATGATTTGGTGAATGAATTCCTATCCAAGTTCTATCCACCTCAGGTTGAAAATAGAGGTACAAACGTTCACTCAAATGGATGGGGAATCATTATATGAGGCATGGGAAAGATACAAAGCTCTGATTAGGAAATGTCCACCGGAGATGTTCAGTGAATGGTATAAACTTCAAAATTTCTATGAAGGGTTGACTCAAAAATCTCAAGAGTCCTTGGATTACTCTGCAGGAGGCTCGCTATAATTGATGAATACAGCCGAAGAAGCTCAGAATCTCATAGACATAGTGACAAATAACCAATACTTCTTTGCTCATCAGAGGCAACGCCAACCTATTCAAAAGAAGGGTGTGTTGGAACTAGAAGGAGTGGACACAATCTTGGCACAGAACAAGTTGATGCACCAACAAATCCAGCAACAAATGGAAATGATGGCTAAGAGAATAGATGGCCTTCAACTAGCTTCAGTGAGCATAACAAATCAAGCTTCAATTGAATGGGGTCAAAATGAAGCAGGCAATGTTGAGCAGCAACAAGAACAAGTTCAATACATGCAAAATACCTCAAGTTCATTTGAAAATGACTTCCATGGTGACACATACAACTCATCCTGGAGGAACCATCCTAACCTGAGATGGGGTGATAATCAAAACCAGTGGCAGAAGAACAACAACTCCAACCATTCCCGCAACACACACAACCAAAGTCACTCATCTAACCACACTAATCAATACAAGAAACTACAAAACACATATCAACCACCTCACAACAATCCACAAACTCATCAAAATAACATTCCCACGCCAACATCTAACCCACAAAATTACCACACTAGCCCTGCAAATAACTTCCAACAACAACAATCCACCCCCATCATACCACCAATTGACCATCATGAAAATAGGATTTCAAGTCTTGAGGCAGCCCTACAAACAATTGCTCAGTCTACTCAAAGCTTGATCAAAGGGCAAGAGAGAAATGAAGCCACCATGAAGAGCCTTGAACGGCAAGTGGGACAATTGGCCAAACAAGCTGAATGGCCGACCAATGTCCTCCCAAGTGACACAATACCCAACCCAAGAGAAGAATGCAAAGCTCTTCAGTTGAGAAGTGGCAAAGTAATTGGAGAAAGTTCTAACAAGGAAGCAACAAAACTCAAAGAGCAAGACACAGTAGACAAGCAAGATGAAGAAAAGGCATCAACACCTCAAGAAAGTAAAGAAGATGAAAAGCCACAAAGCAAGATACCCACTCAAGATAACCACCCCAATAACAAGGAGAATGTGAAACCACAACAGGAGAACAAGAATGAAGGAGTGAAAGCCTATGTACCCAAGCTTCCATACCCAACCAGGATACACAAAGGAACGAAGGATCAACAATTTCCAAGGTTCTTGGAAATCTTTAAGAAACTTGAAATCAACATTCCATTGGCAGAAGCTTTAGAACAAATGCCATTATATGCAAAGTTTCTTAAAGAATTAATCACCAAGAAAAGAAGTTGGCAAGAGAAGGAAACAGTGATTCTCACTCAAGATTGTAGTGCCATTATCGAAAAGGGACTGCCACCAAAACTCAAGGATCCAGGCAGCTTCCTCATACCATGCACAATTAGGAATATAGCCATTGATAAATCACTCTGTGACCTGGGAGCAAGCATTAACTTAATGCCTCTTGCCATGATGAAGAAAATGATGATAGAAGAGCTAAAACCTACAAGGATGTCACTCTAACTTGCTGACAGATCTATCAAAATACCAAATGGTGTAGTTGAGAACCTCTTGGTGAAAGTGGGGAATTTTATATTCCCAGCCGATTTTGTGGTCCTAGATATGGACGAAGAGGGGAGCAACTCAGTTATCCTTGGTAGACCCTTTTTGGCTACAGCTAAAATAATCATTGATGTGGAAAAGGGAGAGATAATCTTCAGAGTACATGATGAGCAAATGACCATAAATGTCTTCAAGGCAATGCAATACCCAGTTGAGAAAGAGAGTTGCATGAGGGTTGATGTGGTGGATTCTTTGGTTGAAGAAGTATTTGAAACAAACCATCAAGTGAAACAGGAGGAAGTCCAGAACATTCAAAGACAAGAAGAGAACAAATTGGAAGCACCAGAGGAACCAAGTGAAGCCAAGAAAGAAGAGGCACCACAACAAGAGTTGAAACCATTACCCCATCATCTTAAATACGCATTCCTTGGTGAAAAGGACAGCTTCCCAGTGATCATCAACTCTACATTGAGTGCAGAGGAAGAAGAAAAACTCCTTGTAGTATTGAGAGCTCACAAGGATGCATTGGGGTGGACCATTGATGACTTGAAAGGCATAAGCCCTGCCATATGCATGCACAAAATACTCTTGGAGGAAAATTCTAATCCAGTGGTACAACCTCAAAGAAGATTAAATCCCACAATGAAGGAGGTTGTTCAAAAGGAAGTACTGAAGCTATGTAAAGCTGGGATCATTTACCCTATCTCTGACAGTCCATGGGTCAGCCCAATGCATGTAGTACCCAAGAAAGGTGGAATGACTGTCATTGTCAATGAGAAGAATGAGCTTATTCCAACAAGAACAGTGACAGGATGGAGGATGTGTATTGACTATAGGAGGCTAAATGATGCCACACGAAAGGATCATTTCCCTCTCCCTTTTATTGACCAGATGCTCGAAAGGTTGGCTGGCCATGCTTATTACTATTTTCTTGATGGGTATTCTGGGTATAATCAAATAGTGGTTGACCCCATGGATCAAGAGAAGACCTCCTTCACCTGCCCCTTTGGAGTTTTTGCTTACAGGAGAATGCCATTCGGATTGTGTAATGCCCCAGCTACCTTTCAGAGATGCATGCTATCAATCTTCTCAGACATGGTAGAAAAATTTATTGAAGTCTTTATGGATGATTTCTCCGTTTATGGTGATTCTTTCAATGATTGCCTACACCATCTTACTCTAGTCTTGAAAAGGTGCCAAGAAACCAATTTGGTTTTGAACTGGGAGAAATACCATTTTATGGTACCCGAAGGAATTGTTCTTGGTCACAAAATTTCAAGAAAGGGTATAGAGGTGGACAAGGCAAAAGTAGAGATTATAGAAAAGCTTCCACTGCCAACAAATGTAAAAGCTGTTAGAAGTTTCTTGGGCCATGCTGGGTTCTATAGGCGGTTCATCAAAGATTTTTCTAAAATAGCAAAACCACTAAGCAACTTGCTTGTGGTGAGCAACCCTTTTTCCTTTGATGATGAATGTAAACAGGCCTTTGAAACTCTAAAAGCTAAACTCACCACAGCACCAATTATTACACCCCAAGTTGGGAATTACCTTTTGAACTTATGTGTGATGCAAGTGACCTCGCAATTAGTGCTGTGCTGGGGCAGAGAAAGGACAAGAAGCACTATGTCATCTACTATGCAAGCAAAGTATTGAATGAAGCTCAAAGAAATTATACCACAACGGAGAAAGAACTACTAGCTGTGGTGTATGCTTTTGATAAATTTAGGCAATATTTGATTGGATCCAAAATCTTAGTTTACACTGATCATGCTGCTCTCAAGTATCTAATGTCAAAACAGGATGCCAAACCAAGGCTAATTAGATGGATATTACTTCTACAAGAGTTTGACATTGAGATCAAGGATAGAAAGGGTAGTGAGAATCAAGTTGCTGACCATCTATCAAGGTTGCCACAAGGGACAAGTCAAGATACTTCTCAACCAGTGAATGAGAATTTCCCAGATGAGTACCTTTTGCAAATCCAACAAACTCCTTGGTTCGTAGACATGGCCAACTACAAAGCAGGAAGGATCATCCCACAAGAGCATACAAAGCAACAAGTTAAGAAGCTGTTACATGAGGCTAAGTTATTCTTTTGGGATAAACCATTTCTATTCAAAAGGTGCCCAGATGGAATGATAAGAAGGTGTGTACCGGAGGTTGAGATGAAGGACATACTATGGCATTGTCACAACTCAAGCTATGGTGGCCATTTTAGAGCTGAAAGAACTGCTGCAAAGGTGCTTCAAAGTGGTTTCTACTGGCTTTCCATCTTCAAGGATGCTGGAGATTTTGTGAATCACTGAAATGAATGCCAAAGAACAGGAGGCTTGACAAGGAGAAATGAGATGCCTCAGAAGTTCATTTTGGAAGTGGAACTCTTTGATTTGTGGGGAATAGACTTCATGGGACCTTTCCCTCTATCCTACACATTCAAATACATTTTGGTGGCGGTGGAATATGTTTCAAAATGGGTAGAAGCAATAGCCACCACTATATGTGATACCAACGTGGTCTTGCAATTCCTAAAGAGAAACATCTTTACTAGATTTGGAGTGCCCAAAGAACTTATAAGTGATGGGGGAAGCCACTTCTGCAACAAGCAATTAAATTCTCTTCTCCATAAATATGGAGTTACTCACAAAGTGGTCACACCTTATCACCCACAGACAAATGGGCAAGCTGGACTTGCTAACAGAGAGCTAAAGAGGATTTTGGAGAAAACTGTGGGAGCAACAAGAAAGGATTGGGTTAGGAAGCTGGATGATGCACTTTGGGCATACAGGACAGCATTCAAAACACCCATAGGAAAATCTCCATTTCAACTAGTGTATGGGAAAGCATGCCATCTCCTTGTGGAGCTTGAACATAAGGCCTTTTGGGCCACTAAACTCTTGAATTTAGATGCTCAAGCAGCAGGAGAAAAGAGGTTACTACAACTCAATAAATTAGAGGAGTTTAGACTTGAGGCCAATGAAAATGCCAGAATATACAAGGAAAGAGCAAAAAGGTGGCATGACAAGAGGATTTCACCAAGAACATTTGAACCAGGCCAAAAGGTGTTGCTATTCAACTCAAGACTAAAGATTTTTCCTGGGAAGCTGAGATCTAGATGGACTGGTCCATACACCATCACCAAAGTATCCCCTCATGGCTATGTGGAATTACTTGATGAAACTTCAAAAGAGACCTTCACAGTCAATGGACATAGGGTGAAACTTTATCTTGGTGGCCCCTGGAGCAAGGAAGAGAGTGTGCAACTTTTAGCATGAGCATGGAAGCTGCATTGTCAAGCTAAGGACAATAAACAAGCGCTTCATAGGAGGCAACCCATGCACAGGAGTTTCTTTTATTTTTTTTGCTTTAGTAGTCAATAATGAGAGATTGCATCATATACATTCGAAAAAAAAAAAGAAAGAAAAGGGATTGAATTAGCATGTAGTGTATGCAAGACACTAAGTTTGGTGTGGCCAACTTTGAAGCAAATGGTAAATTTTAATTCTGTTATAACACATCATCACAAACTAAGTTTGGTGTCCTCACATACATAAATAATGCTAGAAAAAGAGAGAAAGTGTAGTTTTTCTGTTTAGCATATGAAAGCAATCCTTAGATCTTAATCTTTGCTATTATAGTCAATTTTACTTTAGAATATCATCATAAATTGTTAGCATAAGTAAAGACACTTCAAGAATCTCAAGGTTTTGGAATTTCGTTGCAGGGAAATGAAAGAAAGAAGTGATGGAGAATCTTGGAAGAGGAGTCACGGATACACACACAAGGAAAAGGAAGTCACACGAGCCTTGAATTTTGTGCATTGGAAAGAACAACTCAACATGCATAAGCTAGAAGATTCATACTTCCCATAACACAATTAAACCATTAAGGCAAAAGAAAGAAGTGATGGAGAATCTTGGAAGAGGAGTCACGGATACACACACAAGGAAAAGGAAGTCACATGAGCCTTGAATTTTGTGCATTGGAAAGAATAACTCAACATGCATTAGCTAGAAGATTCATACTTCCTATAACACAATCAAACCATTAAGGCAATTCATCCACTTCTTAAAGAATACCGTGGCCCCCCCAACAAGAACATTTGCACTCACCTTGCCTTCACACCTATATATAAACCACCGAACCATTTCCATTTCTCACTCCCTTCATAATCATTTTCACGCCTTCCTTTCTTACCTCATGAGCCTATTCTTATAAGCATTCCTCATTTCCAATTCTTGTATGCTTGAGGACAAGCATTTCTCTAAGTTTGGTGTGGAAGATTCAGCGATCTCAATTAGAATTCAATGGCCTCATCATCAGGAGCTAAGAAGTGGAAAGGCAAGTAACCCATGCAAGAGGAGATCGCATTCGATGAGAGAAGGTTCAAATCCAAAAACCATGAGTGCATCTTCAATTGGATGATAAGCAAAGACATTATTCTGGAGGTACCTTTCAAGCTAAGAAAGGAGGAGTACCCTGAGATACAAAAAGCAATTAGAAAAAGGGGATGGGAGCTTCTCTGTACTCAACCTCAAGTTGTAAGCATGCCTCTCATTCATGAGTTCTATGCCAATGTCATAAAGAAAAATGAGAATGAAGAACCATATCTAAGCTATGTAAGAGGAGTGGTGGTCCACTTTAGCCCAAACACCATCAATAGGGTGCTAATGATCAAGCCAAAATGGTTTAAGCAACCTAGTTATAAGGAGAGGGTTAAATATGACCAAAGATGTGTGGATGTGCTAAGTGATCTATGCAAAGTAGGCACGAACTGGGTGTTGGATTCACAAGGACAACCACTCAAACTTAGAAGAGGTGATCTCATACCTCAAGCAAAAGGATGGCATGACATAGTGAGAAGATCATTAATCCCTACCTCAAACAACTCAGAAGTGACAATAAACAGAGCAATAATGATCCACTGCATAATGAAAGGAGGAGAGATCAATGTGGGAGAAATCATAGCCAAAAACATCGTTGACACAGCTGAAAATGTCAAACAAGATAGTTGGCTAGGATATCCTAGCACTATCTTACGCCTATGTGAAGATGCTGGGGTACCTCTTGAAGAGTTTGAAGAAACAGATATAGTGTCCGTAGCGAAGCCCATCACCAAGAAAAGATTGGAGTACGTCACCACAGTCCAATTGGAAAGGCAACCTCTAGCAAAAAGAAAGAAAAGGAAAGGAGAGAGACAAGAGGAAGAGCATGAAAAAATGGAAGAATCAAGTGCCTTAAACTTGAATCAACTTCAAGCCGCTTTGGAAGGAATTTCTGAGCAATATTCACAAATTCAAAGAAGCCAAGAGGAACAAGCACAACAACAAAGGGACCTTTGGCAGGTAATGAATCAGCAAAGAGAAGTTCAAGTTCAATGGATGAGTCAGCAAAGTGAATATCAAACACACATGATGGAACTACAACAAGAACAATACACCAAGATGTATGAAGCCATCAACAACTCAACTGCTGAATATGAAAGATCCATGAATAAAGTAATACAAGAACAGTTTCAGTTGAGGAAAGAGCAAGCTCAACAAAGGGAGCTTCTCCAAAGAATGGATGACAGAACAGACAAGCTTTACAGAGAATTCAATGAAAACAGAATGTTCAAGGAGGCTAGACACCTAGATAGAGTTGAATATGATATGATCACTCAAGAAAAGCTCACCTGCCTTTGTGGGACATTTTCAGCGCTCAACCCACAAATCCGAACATTCAATTAAGCACAAAAGGTATTGGAAGAACAAGAAATATCAAGGGTGAAGTTCAACATTCAAAGGTTGAAAGACAAGATGGTAAGCTCGGGAATATGGAGGAAGGTGGAAGAGGAACCAACAACAAAACAACAAGGAGAATTAAGAAAGAAGAAGAAGGAGGATCCAAAGGACAAAGGAAAACAAGGAGAATCAAGCAAAGGAAAGGGACCCAAAACTTAAAGGTGGTGAAGTTCTTTTAGTATTTTAATAAATAAAGAAGATGTGCGTCTGAAACATGATATACCTTCTAGTAGTCTTTTATGCACTTTCATGTTTATAATATGCATTTTCATGTCTATATCATGTATCCGCATATGCTTGGAATGTATGCTTGTTTTAAGCCTTTTTACTTGATAATGGAATAAAAGATGCAGTTTGAGCAAGAACAGAGAGAAATCTAGCCTAGAGAGATTAAAGTTGTCCTACAAAAGTGGCAATATACATGCTTTCATTGAGAATGAATCAGGGCTCAAGAAATCAAAAGGATGCTTGCTTACACAAGGCTAGTTAGTCGAAAGCTATAAGACCCAAGAAGTTAGAAAATCTTGAATAAAGAAAACAGAGAACACAAAATGAAAAGCTAGGCATCAATGACAAAATTTGGATATGTGTCTGTGGTGATTGATGTTAAGGGACATACTTGGGCTAGTAAATCCGAGGGGTGCTTCATCACCCGGTAACTTGAGTTAACTAACTCAGGATTATCGATTGAAAATTCACTTTCAAAAGTAGCTCTATAATAGAACATTTAGCAACTCAAAGAGGTGCTGGACACCATTATCCAAATAAACTCTTAAAGTTATATGCCTGTGATTGAATGTGTTAAGGAGAGAGGCTTGAGTTAGTAAATCTTTAAGAGTGTTTCAACACTTAACAACTTAAACCAACTGGTTTGGGATTGTTGATTGAAAGCTTATGCTAAAGAGCCGCCCTAAGACAAGATTTTTAGCTCAAATAAATAAAAAAAAAAAAGAGAAAGAAAGAAAGAAGAAAAGAAAAAAGAGGTCTAGTGAAGCTAACTAGTTTAGTAGTGAAGCAAGCATTTCACCAAAGAAGTTGAAAAAAAAAGCCTTGATCATTTGCATTGAACAAAGGATTGCACAAATGAGGAGAACAATATTTGTTGAAAGAAATGTCTCTCTGTTAAGATAGTTAATTCTTGCATCTTAAATTCTGTTATCCAATCCTCTTATCTCTTGCTTGAGGACAAGAAACATTTTAAGTTTGGTGTTGTGATGCATTCGCATATTTGCTATTTTAACTAGTTAGTTAAGTTGGTTTTAGCTTAATTTCATTTATTATTACTAGAATAAACAAGCAATTTTGTGAGTTTTCTCTACATGCATTCATAAACCAAGAACTAGGTGAAATTTGGCATACTTCATGCAAATGAATTAAGAAGTTTATAAATAAGTTGATTTGAGTGATGATCTTGAAATTCATTGCATAAGATGGAAAAAATTTGAGGAAGATTGTTTGGTTTATGTTAGGTGATGAAGAAAGAAGCTTGAAACAGAGCAAGGAAAGAAGCTTGAAACAGAGCAAGGAAGGAAGCTTGAAACAGAGCCACCAAGTGAGGATCGAGGGCGTTGCCAGGCAGGGAATGAACTGGCGTGTTCCCTGGCAACGCCCATAACAACACCCATAACATAGAATTTTGGCTAGAAGAGCTCACTAGCACGTTGGAAAGGGCGTGTTTCTTGGCAACGCTAGCAACAACGCTGGCCACTTCAAGCACCCCTAGAGAAGGCTCGAGAGCGTTGCCCAGTGAGGAATGAACTGGCGTGTTCATCAACAACGCCAGCAACAACACTGGTCCCTGCAAGGTGGCTATGGAAAATGACCTTGGACGTTGCCAACTTGAAGTTGAATGTGCGTGTTCCTTGGCAACGCAAGGCCAAGAAATTGAGCCAAGGAGAGCTCGAAGGCGTTGTTGCCTTGAAGTTAAAGTGGCGTGTTCATCAACAACGCCAGCAACAACGCCAAGGCTAAGAACTTGGGCCAGGGGAGGATTGGGCGTTGTCATGGGCGTGTTTGACAATAACTTCAACAACAACTCCAACCAAGATAGCCTAACATCACCTCCTTCAAGGATGAATAACTTGAGTTACAGAGATCCAATTTGAGTGCTTTTTGTTGTGTTGGAAATTTGACATTCAGAGCTTTCCAACGATATATAATAGTCCATAGCGAAGCATGAAATGGAAGCTCGAATCAGAGTCATCTTTAGGCCCCAAAAATAAGGGAATGAGGTTGAAATTCAAGGAACCATGAATGGGCCAAGAGAGGGGGGTCGAACACGTTGCCAAGACTAAAATGGCCTGGCATGTTCCTTGGAAACTCCAGCAACAACTCCAGGCCAAGAAAATTGGGCTAGAAGAGTTGTTGGGCGCGTTATTGGTGGCGTGTTTGGCAAAAACGCCCAACCAAGGTAGCCTGATCTTACCCTCTTCAATGGAGCATAACTTGAGCTAGGAAGGTCCAAATGAGGTGATTCTAGTTGCATTGGAAAGTAGACATCAAGAGCTTTCCAATGATATATAATAGTTTATATTGAAGCAAAGGATTGAAGCTCAAAGTTTAGGCAAAATCAAGCATAAAAAGTGAAGAACAAGCAAGTGTTTGGCAACAACTTGGGCAACAACTTGGGCAACAACGCCCAAGCACCATGTCCCACTCCCAGGAAAATGCCTTGCACATTGCCAACGTGCACCAAGGCTGGCATTATTGGCAAATACGCCAGGCCATTGGGCCAGAGCAATGAAAATGAGTCCTGTTTCTTCTGTTTGACAAGAATTCTTTCATGAAGCAAAATCAACAAGAGCAAGGCCCAAATTGCTAACCCAAAAGGAGAATTTCAAGGAGTTTTAGAAATAGTATAAATAGAGAATAGGTTTGTACTTTAGGGGAGCTTGGACACTTTACTTTTACACTTAGACTTTTTCTGTTTTCACTGCTTCTCAACCATCTTTTATTTTGTTTTCTTTTGGAAATTTTGAATTTGAGTTTTCAAGAACTTCTTCTTCATTCCTCAATATTCTTCACTACTCAATTTTAATGTTTACTTTTGCATTTGTTGTTGAATTTAGAGCTATGATTCACTAAACCCCATTTTCATTAGGGGGAGGAGCTCTGCTCATTTGAATGGGTTGATAACTTTTCTTTTCCTTCTCAATTCAAGTGGTTCATCTAAGAGGAAGCTCTTGTTCTTCACAGATTTAATCACCATCAAGAGAGGAATTGAATCTATATGAATTATGTGGTGAACTTGAGAAAGGAGCTACATAATTCAGTTTAGAGTTCATCCTTTCATGATTTCTTTGATCAATACACTTTGGGTTGGTATGTGAGATGTAACCTCCCTTAGTTGAGATTCTGGAAGTTGTGTGGCTTGGATTAGAAATTGAACTTCATCTCTTCTCATGAACAATTAGAGGGATAAAGCAAAGCTATGGCTAGATTTCTAACCCAAGGAGAGTTTGGATACTTGGGACAAGGTTGTTACTGAGTTTCTTACTAAATTTTTCCCACCAAAGAAGCTGACTAAGCTTAGGTTGGAGGTTCAGACTTTCAGGAAGAAGGATGGTGAAACTCTTTATGAAGCTTGGGAGAGATACAAGCTACTAACTAGGCAATGCTCTCTGGACATGTTCTCCAAATGGACCCAACTAGATATCTTTTATGAAGGCTTGGGTGAGATGTCCAAGATGAGCTTAGATACTTTTGCAGGTGGTTCATTGCATAAGAAGAAGACACCAGAGGAGACTATTGAGCTTATTGAATTGGTGGCTAGCAACCAATATTTATACTCATCTAACAGGAATCCTGTGAACTCTGAAACCTCTCAGAAGAGAGACGTATTGGAAGTGGAAGCTGTTAATGCTCTTCTTGCTCAGAACAAGCTTATGTCTCAGCAATTAAATCTACTTACTCAGCAGATAGGTGGCATGCAAGTCTCAGCTGTCAACACCCAAAATCCACCTCAAGAGGTCTCTTATGACATGGCAGGTAATTTTGTGCAAAATGATACTTATGATTATGCTCAATCCTCTTCTGAACAGGTCAATTACATGGGGAGTGGTCCTAGGAATCTCAACAATGATCCATATTCTAAGACACACAATCAGGGGTGGAGAAATCGCTCAAATTTTGGATCGAGGGACCAACCTCAGAGACCTCAGAACTTCAACAATAATTCTCAGGACGGCTTCTAATAGAATAATTATAATAACCGCCAATTTCCGTCTCAGCAGCAACAACCACCTCAGCAGGCAAACATTAAATCCCAAGAAGATTCTAGTAAAATCAAGAGAAAAGAAAGAGGAAGAAGAATGACAACTACAATTGATCTATCAAATTACAACAGAGCTCCCTAACCCAATGAAAAGAGTTAGTTGTTCATTGCTCTACCAAAACAGAAAAGAAAGAAAGTGCAAAAAAAAAAAAAAACAAAGATGAAGATTAAAACTAAAATTGAAACTTCAAAGTTCATAAATGAAAAGTACAAACTGGAATTAAACTACTACTAAGAAAAGAAAAAAAAAAAGAGAAAAGGAAGCAGAGTGTAGAAAGGGAGGGGTCCGAAGACCCACTCCCCTTGGAGTGTGCCAATTCACAGAAGTTCAAATTGGTCTTCACTCTCTCCCCCTTCCTTAAATTTCTGGATGCTTTGAATATTAAAACTAAGGCCTTTATATAGGCTCTCCTAAATTACAAAATGAAATTAAAAGCAAATTACAATTAAATGAAAATTCCTATTCTAGATGCTTCTTGTGGCCTTGATTGGTTAACACTTGTGGGCTTGCTTGCTTGAGGTAAGGTGGTCCTTGAAAGAGAAATGAATCAATTTGAGGTCCAGGTGCTAATCGTTAGTGCTACCGTTAGCCACACTAACGCTACAAGTGTGGCGTTAGTGCTGAAGTTAGTGTGGCTAACGTCACACTTGCTACCCAGTTGGTATTTTTGGGGATTAAAAGATGCCTCTTGTTTGTAATCCAATTTCATGCCCACTATATACTATTATATATCATTGGAAAATTCTAAATTTCAGCTTTCTAACGCAACTAGAATCACCTCGATTGGTCCTCTGTAACTCAAGTTATGCTCCGTTGAAGAGGACAGGGTCGCTGGCGTAGTTGCTGGCGTTATTGGCAAAAGTGAGTGCCAATAACGTCAGTGTTCAGGGGATTAATATTGCCAGGTTCTGGAGCTCAAACTTAATTTCCACCCCATACTATTATATATTGTTGGAAATCCCTAGATGTCTACTTTTCAACACTTTTAAAAGTGCATCATTTGGAGCTCTACAACTCGAGTTACACTTCTTGGAAGGTGAAGAGGTCAGCTGACCTTACTACAGTTGATACCATGTTCATCTTTGCACTTTTGAGGCAGGTTTTCTCTCTCAAATTTAGTGTCCACCATATAGTGCCATATATGGTTGGAAAGCTCTGGAATCCTACTTTCCAATGCCACTGGAATCATCGCTTTTAGAGATTTGTGGCTCAAGTTATTCTTGTTTGAAGAAGGCATGGTCAGGCTGCCGGGTGAGATTTTTCCCACGTTAGTGTAACTAACGTGGCCCTTAACGTAGGCATACCAAAGCTCGAGGGCGTTAGTGACACTCACCTTTGTCACTAACACTACAAGACTCTGCCTCTTCCACGTTAGTGCCTCACGTTAATGGAACTAACGGGGCCACTAACGTGGGTGTTCTTGGGCTTCGCTAAAGTTAGTGGCGTACCCAATTGGATGAAGATCGAAAGCTTTCTAGCAAAATCAAGAGAAAAGAAAGAAGAAGATGAATGATGAAAACAATTTAATCCACTAAATTCCAACAGAGCTCTCTAACCCAATGAAAAGAGTTAGTTATTCATTGCTATACTCAAACAGAAAAGAAAGAAAGTGCAAAAAAATAAAGATGAAGATTAAAACTGAAATTGAAACTTCAAAGTTCATAAATGAAAAATACAAACTAGAATTAAACTACTACTAAGAAAAGAAAAAGAAGAGAAAAGGAAGAAGAGTGTAGGAGGGGAGGGGTCCGAAGACCCACTCCCCTTGGAGTGTGCCAATTCACAGAAGTTTGAATTGGTCTTCACTCTCTCCCCCTTCCTTCAATTTCCCGTTATTCCTGAATGAATTCAATGTAGAAACTAAGGCCTTTTTATAGGCTCTTCTAAATTACAAAATAAAATGAAATTAAAAGCAAATTATAATGAAATGAAAATTAACTATTCTAGATGCTTCTTGTGGCCTTGATTGGTTAACACTTGTGGGCTTGCTTGCTTGAGGTTGGGTGGTCCTTGAAAGAGAAGTGAATAAAGTTGAGGTCCAGGTGGTAATTGTTAGTGTTACCATTAGCCATACTAACGCTACAAGTGTGGCATTAGTGTTGAAATTAGTGTGGCTAACGTCACACTTGCTACCCAATAGGTGTTTTTAGGGCTTAAAAGATGCCTATTATTTGTGCTCTAATTTTATGCCCACTATAGACCATTAAATATCATTGGAATGATCTAAAATTCAGCTTTCTAACGCAACTGAAATCACCTCAATTGGCCCTCTGTAACTCATGTTATGCTTCTTTGAAGGGGACAGGGTTGCTGGCATAGTCGCTGGCGTTATTGGCAAAGTTAGCCACAGTAACGGCAGCGTTCAGGGAATTAATATTGCCAGGTTCTGGAGCTGAAAATTAATGTCCATCTCATACTATTATATATTGTTGGAAAGTCCTGGATGTCTACTTTCCAACACCTTTGGAAGCGCATCATTTGGAGCTCTACAGCTCGAGTTGCATCTCTTGGAAAGTGAAGAGGTCAGCTGGCCTTACTACAGGTTGATACCATGTTCATCTTTGCACTTTTGGGGGAGGTTTTCTCCCTTAAATTTAGTATCCACCATGTAGTACCATATATGCTTGGAAAGCTCTGGAATCCTACTTTCCAATGCCACTAGAATCAACTCTTTTGGAGCTTTGCGGCTCAAGTTATTCTTGTTTGAAGAAGGCATAGTCAGGCTGTCAGGTGAGATTTTGCCCAAGTTAGTGTCCACGTTAGTGGCACTAATGTGGCCACTAACGTAGGCCTTCTTTGCTTCGCTAAAGTTAGTGGCGTTAACGTTGCCACTAACTTTCCATGCTCTCCTTCTTCAAAGTTAATGCCATTAACGTTCCCACTAACGTTCCAAACTTTTCTACCTTCCACGTTAATGGCCACATTAGTGGCGCTAACGTAGCCACTAACGTGGCTCTTCTCTGCTTCTTTTGGTCTGAAATCAAACAAACAAAGTGTATCAAAGTAACATACAAGATAAACTTTACTATACTAAGTGTGCTAATAATGCTCAAAATCATACTTTCACTTAGTGTGATCTATTTCATTATATTTACCATGTATATTAACTAAAATTCACCTATGCTTGAGATTTTGTTTCATGGAGAGATTTTTCATGCTTTTGCTCCTTTATCAATAGAAATTGTATGAAAATGAATTAAAATCTACTGAAAGAGCATAGAAAAACAGGCCATGATGCCCTGGCATCACAACACCAAACTTAAATCTTGCTTGTCCCTAAGCAAGAAGAGAATCATGCAATAAGGTTTGACAATCCAAGGTAAGAAGAGTAGCAGTGTAATGTTCATGGTTAGCTAGCTTTCTATGCATGCAACAATCACAAAAGAAATTCAGATGATTGATGCCTCTATCTAGCTCATTTTATAAAATCTTTTCTGTATGTTTCTTCCTTGAACAAGCTTTTCATTCTCTTTTTATCTTATCTTCTTGGGTGCTTTGCACCATGATTTAAAAGCTACGACTCTAAATGCTTTGTTTTCAAGTATTACCACTTGATACATAAGCACCACAAGCATTTAATCAGAGGACTCTTTTAGCTCATTTTGTTTTCTTGTCTTCTTGACTCTCTAATCATTGATGCTCAGAGCCTTGAGCTTTGAGGGAGTGCTTTTGCACTTGAGCCTATCCTTGACTCTAAATGTTTTGTTTTCAAGCTTTTTGCTTGATACATAAACACCACAAGCACTTAACAATTGAATTTTCATTGGTACTCAGAGCCTTCAGCTTTCTCATTCTCTCCCTTTTCTTTTCTTGCCTTATTTGCAATTGCTTTTTCAAGGTTTTCATGATTTCAAAAATTTCATAAAATATCCTAGATGAAAACTTCAATTAAATAAATTCAAATGCAATTGAGCAACAATAGTCATGCTAGCTTCCCAATACTTATATGCTCATGCTAACTTCTTCTTAAATGACCTTGTTTGTTTATGATCATGAAATTACATTGCTTTGGACTCACAAAAATTCAAGATGGCAATCATAATGTCACAGCAACATATTGTAATTCAAAAATCAAACTATGCTTATTCATAAGGAGCAAGCACACATACATACAAAGAAATTAGAAGACAATCATGCAATTGAATGTACTGGAAATAAGTAAGAGAAAAAAGGAACTTTACCACCTTGTAGTTCATCTTCATTGTTGTTGCCCTTTTTCTCCTACTTTTCTCCCTTCCCACACCAATTTAGACTAATTGTTTGTCCTCAAGCAGCAAATAAAATAGTGGTGGTGGGGTCTATGATGGGTCATGAACGTCTTACATACTGAAATGTAAGTGATGTATGTGGTTAAGCAAGCAAAAATTAAGGATAACACTGTAGGCCAAAGAAGCATAGACATTATGATTATACAAATAACTGGTGTTGCTGGATACATTGCATAGAAAAATAAATGGCACACCAAACTTAGTGTGACACTTTCTCTTGGAATTGATGCAAGTATCCAGAAAGATTGAAAACTGAATGTTGCCAGGCAACACCAAACTTAGAATGTGATCATATACCAATTTTATTTGAGAAGAAGCTAAGCAAAAGAAACTGTTGTATTAATAACAAAATCACCAAGAGCCAGAGATGTCACGAATAGGGACTTCTTGGTGAGGCATTAACACAAATAGTTAGATAGCAAAAGAAAATAAAGAAACAAAAGAAAACAAAGACAAAAGAAAAGTGTCTAATCTAGTAAATCAATCAACCGGTAGTTTGTTAATCACAATTAATCCCCAGCAACGGCGCCATAAACTTGATGCACGAAAACTTGTCTCTGAACAAATTTCTCTTCGGCAAGTATACCAAATTGTCGTCAAGTAAAAACTCACAATAGAGTGAGGTCGAATCCACAGGGATTAACGGATTAAGCAATCAATGGTTAATTGATTATCCTAGTTAGACGAATCAGATTGGAGTGATAAGCAACAAGGAAATGTAATTTGCATGAATGTAAAGGAAAAACTATAAAGTGCAGAGAAGTAAAATGGCAAGAAAAGTAAATGTAAGAACTAAAAATAAAATGAACATTGGGATCAAGAGATATTGCAATTCTCCGGATCAAGTTCATTCTCATCTCTTCCTCAATCAATGCATTCATTGATCTCCTTGGCAATCTTAAGTGATTGGATCCCAATTCCTTGGCAATCCAATCTCTCTAAGCTTGAACAATTTCTCAATTCCTTGATTTAATTGCTCATGGGAAGAGATGAAGTTTGGTCACTGATTATACCACATGCATTCCCAAATCAAAGTGTTGGTAGGATTATATGTCACTATATCCATCCAAACCCCAATTTGGTCCAGCATGAGAAAGCATTTCTAGCATGATCTCCTTATTCCTCTTCCAAGGTTCCGAGGAGATCCAATTATGGAGAGCTTCTCTTCCAAGATAGCTAACCAATTGGATGAAGAACGAAAGCTTTCTAGTAAAATCAAGAGAAAAGAAAGAGGAAGAAGAATAACAACTACAATTGATCCATCGAATTACAACAAAGCTCCTTAACCCAATGAAAAGAGTTAGTTATTCATTGCTCTACCAAAACAGAAAAGAAAGAAAGTGCAAAAAAAAAAAAATAAAGATGAAGATTAAAACTGAAATTGAAACTTCAAAGTTCATAAATGAAAAGTACAAACTGGAATTAAACTACTACTAAGAAAAGAAAAAAAAAAGAGAAAAGGAAGAAGAGTGTAGGAGGGGAGGGGTCCGAAGACCCACTCCCCTTGGAGTGTGCCAATTCACAGAAGTTCGAATTGGTCTTCACTCTCTCCCCCTTCCTTCAAATTCTGGATGCTTTGAATGTTAAAACTAAGGCCTTTATATAGGCTCTCCTAAATTACAAAATGAAATTAAAAGAAAATTACAATTAAATGAGAATTCCTATTTTAGATGCTTTTTGTAGCCTTGATTGGTTGACACTTGTGGACTTGCTTGCTTGAGGTAAGGTGGTCCTTGAAAGAGAAATGAATCAAGTTGAGGTCCAAGTGCTAATTGTTAGTGCTACCGTTAGCCACACTAATGCTACAAGTGTGGTGTTAGTGCTGAAGTTAGTGTGGCTAACGTCACACTTGCTACCCAGTTGGTGTTTTTGGGGATTAAAAGATGCCTCTTGTCTGTACTCTAATTTCATGCCCACTATAAACTATTAAATATCGTTGGAAAGCTCTGAATGTCAGCTTTCTAACACAACTAGAATCTCCTCAATTAGACCTCTGTAACTCACGTTATGCTCCCTTGAAAGGGACAGGGTTGCTGGCATAGTCGCTGGCATTATTGGCAAAAGTGAGTGCCAATAACGTCAACGTTCAGGGGATTAATATTGCCAGGTTCTGGATATCAAAATTAATGTCCACCCCATACTATTATATATTGTTGAAAAGCCCTAGATGTCTAGTTTTCAACACTTTTAAAAGCGCATCATTTGGAGCTCTACAGCTCGAGTTACACTTCTTGGAAGGTGAAGAGGTCAGCTGGCCTTACTACAGGTTGATACCATGTTCATCTTTGCACTTTCGGGGCAGGTTTTCTCCCTCAAATTTAGTGTCCACCATGTAGTATCATATATGGTTGGAAAGTTCTAGAATCCTACTTTCCAATGCCATTAGAATCACCTCTTTTGGAGCTTTGTGGCTCAAGTTATTCTTGTTTGAAGAAGGCATGGTCAGGCTGCCGGGTGAGATTTTGCCCACGTTAGTGTAACTAACGTGGCCCTTAACGTAAGCATACCAAAGCTCGAGGGCATTAGTGACACTCACCTTTGTCACTAACGCTACAAGACTCTCCCTCTTCCACGTTAGTGCCTCACGTTAATGGCACTAACGGGGCCACTAACGTGGGTGTTCTTGGCCTTCGCTAAAGTTAGTGGCGTTAACGTTGCAACTAACTTTCCATGCTCTCCTTCTTCAAAGTTAATGCCATTAACGTTCCCACTAACGTTTTAAACTTTCCTTCTTTTCACGTTAATGGCCACGTTAGTGGCGCTAACGTAGCCACTAACGTGGCTCTTCTCTGCTTCTTTTGGTCTGAAATCAAACAAACAAAGTGTATCAAAGTAACATACAAGATAAACTTTACTATACTAAGTGTGCTAATAATGCTCAAAATCATACTTTCACTTAGTGTGATCTATTTCATCATATTTACCATGTATATTAACTAAAATTCACATATGCTTGAGATTTTGTTTCATGCAGAGATTTTTCATGCTTTTGCTCTTTTATCAATAGAAATTGTATGAAAACTGAATTAAAATCTACTGATAGAGCATAGAAAAATAGGCCATGATGCCCTAGCATCATGAACCCAAGAGAAGATTGCAAGGTTATTCAATTGAGAAGTGGTAAAGTAGCTGGGTCTGAGACCAAGGCCAATGAAGAGCTAGTTGAAAAGGAAGCTCCAGAGGAGAAGAAGGGAGAAGTGGAGCATGCCCCTCCAAAACGTGCAGATAACCCATTCACTGACTCTCTTGACACTTATCCCAGCTTGCCAAAGGCTCCTGAATACAGTCCAAAAATGCCATACCTTCAGAGGCTTCAGAAGGCTTCCAAAGAAAAGCAGTTTTCTAAATTTTTAGATGTTTTCAAGAAGCTACAGATCAACATTCCTTTTGTAGAGACTCTTAAGCAAATGCTTCTCTATGCAAAGTTTATGAAAGAATTGTTGACCCACAAGAGGAATTGGAAGGAACAAGAGACAATGGTGTTAACCAAGGAATGTAGTGCCATTATTCAACACAACCTTCCTGAGAAGATGCCAGACCCAGGGAGCTTTGTCATTCCTTGCACCATTGGAGATGTCACCATTCAGAAAGCTTTATGTGATCTTGGAGCTAGCATCAATCTAATGCCACTTTAAGTGATGAAAAAGCTTCAAATTGAGAAGGTAAAACCCATCCGTATTTCTCTTCAACTTGCTGATCTTTCTATTAAATTACCTGTGGGTGTTGTTGAGGATTTACTTGTTAAAGTAGGACCATTTATTTTCCCTGTTGATTTTGTTATATTAGACATGGAAGAGGAGGTAAAATCCTCTATTATACTTGGTAGACCCTTTTTAGCTACAGGTAGAGCTCTGATTGATGTACAAAAGGGTGAATTAACCCTGAGGGTCAATGAAGAACAGGTGGTCCTTAATGTTTTTGAAGCTCTCAAGCACCCTAATGATTCTGAAGAGTATACGAAAATAGATGTTATTGAGCCACTTGTTCAAGAGGTACTGAAGGCTAAGGTACTTGATGACATCCTGGATCCTATTTCTGAGTATGAATTAGTGGAAGTTGATGATTCACCACCCCAGAAGACTATGGTTCACACGCCTAAAGCAGAGGAGGAAGTGATAAACCACTATTTTGTAGTTTATCTTGTGCTAATTTGAGTGGTTTTTATCAACTCTTCACTCACTTATTCATACTATTTGCATGATTTTACAATTCCTTCCTAATTATGCTCTATGATTGAAAACATGCTTCATAAGCCTTTAAATTGTGTATTTTTATTGTCCTTTCATACCATTCGATACCGTGATCTGTGTGTTCAGTACTTTTAGGCTTTACAGGATAGGAATGGCTTAGAGGATGGAGAGGAAGCTTGCAAAAATGGAAGGAGCACGAGAAATAAAGGAGACAACCAGCGAAAAGTGACGTGCTCGCATGGCTCACGCGTGCGCGCAAATTGGAGTTCTACACAGCAATGTGTGCGTGTACCCGACGCGTACGCGTGGAAGCAAATTTGCACAACAACGCGAGCGCGTGCCTGACGCGCACGCGTGGCAAGGAAAATTCTCAAGGGATGCGTACGCGTGACTGACGCGTACGCGTGACATGCGCGATCTGCAAAAATTTTAGAAAGCACTGGGGGCAATTTTGGGACAAGTTTTGACCCAGTTTTTGGTCCAGAAACACAGACTAGAGCCAGGGAACAGCAGAGACTCAAGACACATTCACATTACGCATAATTTTAGTTTAGTTTTTGAATCTTAGAGAGAATTCTACTCCTTCCTCTAGGGTTCTTCACATTCATAGTTTTAGAGTTTTCATGCCTTTGCTTTTGGATACTGAGAAAGATCATTACCTCCGTGGAAGTTTCATCATTCTAGTTTGTTTTCTTATTCCTTTACTTTTTACTGCCCATTAACCCTGTTTGGATAAGTATATTGCATTTTGGGATTTATTAATACAAGAACCATTTTTATTTTTAATTGATTTTTAATTATTGTTTATCATGTCTTTCTTTTATTCCCTTTTTAATTTTGTGAAGTTTATATTCATGTTAATGGAGTAGTTTCCTTAACTTGATTGGGAGTTGATTAAAAGGAGAACCTTGAGTTGGAATACTAAAGTGTTAATCCTAATGGGTAGTTGATGACTGACAACTCTAGTCTCTTACTCTAATCCTTCCTTAGGAAAGGATTAGGACCTGTGACATAGTTGGCTAGTTAGTTATTGACTTTTTCTTACTAATCAAGGGATGACCAAGTAGAGCAACAACCTTTTATTATTATCCTTGGGAAATTCTAACAAGGATAGAAATTCTAATTAATCTTCTCCCAATCAAGGCTTTTAATAGAATTATATAAATTATCTCGTTAATTTTTATTGCTTAATTTTATAATCATTTATTTTTCTGTTTCTCAAACTCAAAATTTCTGGAAAAACCTCTGACCAATAAGCTGCACTCTTTTGTCAACTCGTTGGGAGACGAACTGGGATTCATACTCCCAGTATTTTTATTCTAATTTTGTGACAACCCTTCTAAAGTGATAAACGGATTTTTGCTGGTTAAGAACTGTACTTGCAACACATTTCTATTATCAATTTCTTAATCGACCAATTTCCACCACGTCAATTTTTTGGCGCCGTTGCCGGGGAGTTGCAATAGTGTGCTAATTTATTGGTTGGAATTTATTTATTTGCATTTTATTTTATTTTGTTTTATTACCATGAGCTATATGTTTCCTTCGTTGAATGACGCGTTCACTGCCTGATCCGAGCTTAGCCGCATTTGATCCTGAAATTGAAAGAACTCTTTCACGTATTAGGCGAGCTCGGCATCGGCTAGCCTCTGAGGGTGGTGAAGTGGTTGTTGCCAATTCACCAGTCTTATCTGAGAGCGAATCTAAACCGCCATTTGAGGAAGAAACAAGCTCCTCTACTACTGATTCAGTTGATTTACGTGCAGGTAACATGGCAGCACCCAGGAGGATCACACTCCAGGAGGCAGGAGCCCCAGACTTTACTCTGCAATCGTATCAAGCGCGTCACCCAAATCTGGCTGCAGATTTTAAACTGAAGATTGCGCTAATCAACTTGATACCCAAGTTTCATGGCTTACCTGCTCAGGAGCCTATAAAGCACCTCAGGAATTTTCAGACAGCCTGTTCTACTGTTCGGCGTCATGGTGCAGATGAAACTTCTGTTCTGCTAATCGCCTTCCCGTTTTCTCTTGAGGGAAAAGCGAGGGAGTGGTATTACTCCCAACCTGAAGCAACGGTCACCGACTGAGACACGCTCAGGAGAAAATTTTTGGAAAAATACTTTCCGGCTGAAGTTACAGACAGACTAAGGAAGGAGATTTTCTGTATCATCCAAGGTGAATCAGAAACCCTTTATGAGTACTGAGAGCGCTTCAAGAGTCTGTTGGTTGCATGCCCCCACCACATGATTGACAAGCTAGTGTTGATCAGCTACTTCACACAAGGTATGAAGCCGCAGGATAAGACTACATTGGATGGTGCTAGTAATGGTTCTCTAAAAAAGTACAAGACAGCAGATGAGGCGTGGCAACTGATCAGCGACCTAGCTGAGTCCACCCGGAATCATAGGCACAGGAACAACCATCCCAAGGCTGTTACAGAGGTTTCCTCTAGCATTGAGACTACTGCTCTCACACAGAGTATATGTGAGATGACCAACCTACTGAAGCAGATAAATCTAAATCAACAACAATCTCAACCTCCCTTACCACAACATAGTCAACAACTGGTTCCTCAGAGAGTATGCGGAATATGTGCTGATTATAGTCATTACACTGATGAGTGTCCACAGCTCCAACACGAGGACAACACCTTGGTAGCCACCCACAATTTCTATGACCGCCCAAATTAAGGATATCGTCAACATTCATTCAATATACATAATTTTGAGTCTTTAGATGTAGTTTTTAGAGAGAGAGGCTCTCTCTTCTCTCTAGGTTTTAGGATTTAGGATTTCTCTCAATTTTAGGTTTATTTCTTCTCCATTCCAGGTTCAATGTTCCTTTAATTTAGTTTCTCTTCTACTTTTATTTATTCTAGTACTTTGGTTTATCTATTTCTCTTGTTAATTACTTATGTTACTAAATTGGTTTATAAACTCTTCATGTTAGATTTGAATTTCTAATTAATACAATTTGAGGTATTTCAGATTTATAATCGCTCTCTTCTATTTATGTTATTGATTCTTTTAATTTAATTTAGATTTCTCCCCTTTTGGCTTTGGTTGAGTAATTGGTGACACTTGAGTTATCAAACTTTTTGTTGATTGAAAATTAGAATTTGCTGATTGATTTGGATTCCTCTAAAGCTAGTCTTTCCTTAGGAGTTGACTAGGACTTGGGGAATCCCATTGATTAGTCCACTTGACTTTTCTTTATTTAGTAAGGGTTAACTAAGTTGGAGCAATAAATAATTCTCATCACAATTGATAAGGATAACTAGGATGGGATTTCTAGTTCTTATACCTTGCACGGGTTTTCATGATTACTAATTTACTTTCTTAACAATTTATTTCCTTGTTCCCTATTTCAAAAACCCAAAAAAAAAAAAACTTTTCCATAACCAATAATAAATCATACTTCCCTGCAATTCCTTGAGAGACGACCTGAAGTTTAAATACTTCGGTTATCAATTTTATTGGGTTTGCTTTAGTGACAACCAAACTTTTGTACGAAAGGATTCTCTGTTGGTTTAGAAACTATACTTTCAATGAGAATTTATTTGCAAAATTCTTTATTGGCAAAAATCTGTTCGTCAGGAAGCCCCCAAGCTTGAGCTCAAACCTTTACGTCCTTCTCTGAAATATGTGTTCTTGGGTGAAAATAATTCCTATCCAGTAATTATTAGCTCTTTTCTGAAGCCTAAATAGGAAGAGGCACTTATTTAAGTGCTCAGGAGCCATAAAATAGCTCTTGGGTGGACCATTAGTGACTTGAAAGGGATTAGTCCAACCAAGTGCATGCACAAGAACCTCCTTGAAGATGATGCTAAACCAGTTGTGCAACCACAAAGGAGACTCAATCCAACTATGAAAGAGGTGGTCCAAAAAGAGGTAATAAAATTATGGGAAATAGGTATTATTTACCCTATTTCTGATAGTCCTTGGGTAAGTCCTGTGCAGGTAGTTCCCAAGAAAGAAGGGATGACATTGATCAAGAATGAAAAGAATGAGCTTATTCCTACAAGAACAGTCACATGATGGAGAATGTGTATAGACTATAGGAGGCTCAACACTACTACAAGGAAGGATCATTTCCCCCTGCCTTTCATTGATCAGATGCTTGAGAGGTTAGCTGGTCATGCTTTTTATTGTTTTCTAGATGGATATTCTGGATATAATCAGATTGCAGTGGACCCTCAAGATTAAGAGAAGACAGCATTCACATGCCCCTTTGGAGTATTTGCCTACAGGAGAATGCCATTTGGACTTTGTAATGCTCCAGCAACTTTTCAAAGGTGTATGCTTTCAATTTTTTCTGACATGGTTGAAAAGTTCATTGAGGTATTTATGGATGAGTTTTTTGTTTTTTGTAATTCTTTTGAATCCTGCCTTAAGCATTTATCTCTTGTTTTGAAATAGTGTCAAGAATCAAACCTTGTTTTGAATTGAGAAAAATGCCATTTTATGGTCACAGAAGGCGTTGTTCTTGGACACCGAATTTCAAGTAAGGGGATTGAGGTTGACAGAGCAAAGGTAGAGGTAATTGAAAAATTACCACCACCAGCTAATGTTAAGGCAGTTAGGAGTTTCTTGGGTCATGTAGGATTTTATAGGAGATTTATAAAGGACTTTTCTAAAATTGCTAAACCATTGAGCAACCTATTGGTTGCTGATGTTCCTTTTGTCTTTGATTCTGATTGTTTGCATGCTTTTAAAAATCTGAAAGCAAACCTTAATTCTGCTACCATTATAGCTCTCCCTGACTGGAATTTACCATTTGAATTGATGTGTGATGCTAGTGACTTTGCTATAGGAGCTGTTTTAGGACAGAGGCATGGTAAGCTTGTACATGTTATTTACTATGCCAGTCGTTTGTTAAATGATGCCCAAAAGAATTACACAACTACAGAAAAAAAATTATTAGCTGTTGTGTATGTTGTTGATAAGTTTAGGTCCTATTTACTTGGTTCTAAGGTTATTGTCTATACTGACCATGCTGCTTTGAAGTACCTTCTAACCAAACTGGATTCTAAACCAAGATTAATCAGATGGGTGTTACTCCTTCAGGAGTTTGATATTGAGATAAAAGATAGGAAAGGGTCAGAAAATCAAGTAGCTGACCATCTCTCCAGGATTGAGCCAGAAGCCGGAGTACAACCACCCACAGCTGTGACTGAGACGTTCCCAGATGAGCAATTATTCCTCATTCAGCAGGCTCCGTGGTTTGCAGACATTGCAAATTATAAGGCCATGAATTTTATTCCAAAGGAGTACAGTAGGCAACAAGTAAAGAAGCTATTGACTGATGCAAAGTACTACATTTGGGAGGAACCATACCTTTTTAAAAGGTGTTCAGATGGTATCATCCGGAGATGTGTCCCAGATGAAGAAATACAGCAAATTCTTTGGTACTGTCATGGTTCAGATTATGGAGGCCACTTTGGTGGTGAAAGGACTGCTACAAAGGTCCTTCAGAGCGGGTTTTACTGGCCGACTCTCTTTAGAGATTCAAGAGAATTTGTGAAGCACTGTGACAGATGTGAAAAAGCCACGAATCTCCCTGCCAACCATGAAATGCCACAGCAAGGGATTCTTGAGGTTGAGTTATTTGATGTGTGGGGTATTGATTTCATGGGACCTTTCCCACCCTCACATTCAAACAACTATATTCTAGTGGCAGTTGATTATGTGTCCAAGTCGGTGGAAGCTGTGGCTCTACCCACTAATGATGCCAAAGTGGTAATGAGCTTTCTTCAGAGATATATCTTTAGCTGGTTTGGTGTCCCAAGGACACTCATTAGTGATGGAGGCAGTCACTTCTGTAATTGACAGCTGGACTCTCTTCTGCAGAGATATGGAGTCCGTCATAAAGTGGCAACCCCCTATCACTCTCATACAAGTGGACAGGTTGAATTTTCCAACAGGGAACTTAAGAGGATTCTAGAAAAGACTGTCAGTGTTTCAAGAAAGGACTGGTCTAGGAAGCTTGATGATGCTCTCTGGGCATACCAGACAGCGTACAAGACTCCCGTTGGCATATCCCTTTATCAGTTGGTCTATGGCAAAGCCTGTCACTTACCAGTTGAGCTGGAGCACAAAGCTTACTGGGCAATCAGGTATCTGAATCTTGATTCAGAAGCTGCAGGAATTAAGCGAATGCTTTAGTTGAATGAGCTTGATGAATTCAGATATTCAGCCTATGAGAATGCCAAGCTTTATAAGGAGAGAACCAAGTTATTGCATGACAACAAGATTGCCCATTGAGTCTTTGAGCCAGGACAGAGAATGCTTCTGTATAATTCAAGGCTCAAACTCTTTCCCGGGAAGCTGAAATCCCGGTGGTCAGGACCGTTTGTGGTTACCAGAGCTTCACCATATAGTCATGTGGAAATACAGGAAGAGAATTTGGACAGGAAATTTATCGTAAATGGCCAGAAGTTGAAGCACTATCTAGGGGGGCGAGATTGATCGCCAGAGGTTCGCTCACCTGCTGAATTAGCAGAACTGACCGTCAAGCTAGTGACGTTAAAGAAGCACTTGTCGGGAGGCAACCCAATAATTTCGTATCCTTAGTTATTTTTCGTAGTAGCAGTTTTCTTACTTATTTGAATTTTATTGAGTTTTTACTATTTTTCTAAGCAAGCAGCTATTCTAGAACAGGAACTGGATATTTCAAAATAAAAAAAAAAGCGAGCACACGACGCGCAAGCGTCGTTGACGCATACGCGTCTACGCGTCATATGTGTGCGGGTAAAAAAATAAAAGTGAACAGAGAGTTGATCAGGAGTGGAGCTGGAACTATGCTTTGCGCACAAACAAGAACATGCGTATGCGACCTCACGCGTGCGCGTCGTTTGCGCTTTTAGCCATCCACGCGTGCGCGTCACTGACGCGAACACTGAAAATCGGTGTCAATGAGTGTTTGGGCAGAGAGTTATGATGTCTTGGGGCTGGAAGTGTGCTGGAAGCACAAATTTGATCACGCGTACGTGTCCCTGATGCGTGCGCGTCCATTGCACAAACGGCCATCCACGCGTGCGCGTGCATGATGCGCACGCGTCATATGAAAATTTTGATTCCCAAGCCACGCAAACAGAGAGTTGTGCATGCACACGGCTGCCTTCACGCGATTTACACAAACCAAGGGCACGCGTACGCGTGCCTGACGCTCACGCGTCATTAAGAAAATCGCGCGACCCACGCGTACGCGTCGCATGCGCCGTCCAGTTTTTAATTTTCATTCTCTCTCCCTCCCAATTCCTAATTCTCTCTTGTTTTTCTATCCTTTTATTCTTCTTTCCTCATACTCTTTGTTTTTGTTTTCAGTTCTTCTTTGCTTGAGGACAAGCAAACCTTTAAGTTTGGTGTTGATGCTTCGCTTATGGCTTTTCTGTTTATTTTAATAGCACCGAAGGGAGATGAATGTTCTTCATGGAGGAATGTCATGGCCACTAGCATAACTGAGGTTTTGAATTCCTTTCATTTTTTATTCCTTCCCGCTTTTACTATGTTATGTTCCGGTTTTTTGCTATTTTACTTTGTTTATTGCATGATCCTTTATTAGTTAGAATCCTAGGTTCTAGTTTAGTTTTTTTCTTAATTGCTTTAACTCTGAAAGATGTCTCATGTATTACCCACTAAGATTAAAATAAAAAAGAAAGGAGAAAAGATGTAGTGCATGAGAAATTGAGTTTAATTTTAAGAGTAGTCTTATTTACTTAAATGTGGTGATATTAATTGTAATTCTGAATGCATGATATGAACAGTGCATAGTTGAATTTGAATCAAAGGATGTTGATGTATCAGGAACATGAATTTAGAGAACTATTATGACTTCTCTAAAATTTATGAAAGTTTAATCCTTGAAGCAAAAGAAACAGCAAAAAAAAAAATGGCAAGGTCCAAGGCTCTGAGCATAAATGACTAGGGAGGTCAGACATGATTAAAAGCTCAAAGAGTTGTTTCCCTAGTCACATGCTTGTGGTGTTCTTGTGTAAAGTAATCCTTGAGACAAAATATTTAGAGTCGAGATCAATTGCAATTAACAGAGTATGCCAAAGGCTTTGAGCACCACTCTCTGGGAGTAACTGAAAGGAAAATCTGATCTTAAAGAGAGTTCCCCAGTTAAGTGCTTGTGGTGTTTCTGTGTCAAGTGAAGCTTGAGACAAAACATTTAAAGTCACGGCTAGGCTCAAGGTGCAAAGCACCAAAGAAAAAAATAAAGAATCAAAGAAAAATTGATGTGTTCAAGGGTTAAATTGAGTTACAAAAGATTAGAGAATTCATAATATTATCCGGATTCTAATTTCGAATTATAGTGACATCCTTTTGATTCAAAGGAGAGTGAGATGCCAAAACTATTCAAGATTTCAATTGTAAACCCCACTATAAGAAGAGACATGAGCTTAATCGAACTCTCATTCTCATGCAAATTTACATCCTAAGCTTATATCACTACAAGAAAAAAGGTCTATGGCCACGCTTTTTTCTTGCCACGCTTCAAAAGTGTGGCCAAAAGTGGTCAATGGCCACGCTTTTATGTGGGTGGCAATAGATTAGAGATTTGGCCACCTTTTTTATTGCCACGCTTTAAAAGCGTGGCGAAAAGCATCAACGGCCACGCTTTTGTATGGGTGGCAATTGGTTAGAGAAACGGCCACGTTTTTTTTTGCCACGCTTCAAAAGCGTGGCCATAAAGAGAAACAAGGACGTTTTGAAAGCGTGGCGACAGGGTTTCATTACTGCCACGCTTACAAAGCATGGCCATATCCAAGTACGCTTTTGGCACGCTTTAAAAGCGTGACCGTAGAGCAAAACAGTGACGTTTTAAAAGCGTGGCGAGAGGGGCTCCAACCCATTGACCCTAACCCGGCCCCTGACCCGGCTCCCAACCCGGTCTCCAACCCAAAGACAAGACACTAACCCTTCACCCAAAGACCTAATCACTCGAAACCCTAAGCCTGAAGAGTGCCTCCCATTAGCCTTAGCCCTGAACCCTTCACCCTTCGCACTTCGGCCTAAACCCTTCGTCCTTCGCCCTTCACCCTTCACCCCTCGCCCTTCGCCCTTAGCCTTTGTCACTCGAAAACACTCATCGAATCCGCTCATCGCACTGTTAATCTTCGTCACTCGCCCTTAGCCCTTCACCCTTCTTCATCTTGTTAATCTTCATTTTCGTCTTCCGCTCATCGAATCCGCTCATTGCACTGTCTCCTACCTCGGCGACCTTATGGCCTCCTTCAGTTCAAAGATGTCCGTACTCTCTCTCTCTCTTTCAGCTCAATGCAGAGAAGAGCCCTTTTCAGCGGACTTATGTGACTCAGGTGTGTTTGTTTGCTGCTTTCTTAAGCCACTGCTTCTTGAAAATGCTTTGTTTGTAGTTACTGGCTTGTTCTTGGTTGATTAATTCTGTTACTGGCTTACTGCTTGATGATTAATTGATACCCTCATTCTTGCTTGTTCTTAGTTGATTAACTCTGTTTCTGGAAGTGAAATCATGGATAAGCTTACAGGGTTTTGTGTTTTTGTTGAAATTATTGATGAAAAATGGCTTTGCTATACTGCTGCTGCTGTTTTTGAATTTCTGGCTCTGTTGTTTTTGATTTTTTGTTGATTTATTGATTTCATAGTTTTTGTTGATTATTTGTTGCTGTTTTTGAATTTTTGTTGATGATTTATTTGATTTCTGGTTCTGTTGTGCAGCTGGTGTTTTTTATTGTGTTAATAAGAGCTGCTGTTTTTTACTGTGATATTGATTTATTGATTTCAGTTATGGATGATTATTTGATATTTTAGCTGTTATACTTTTTTACAATCCCTAAACTAGTTACCTCTCTCTGTTAGCAAAATTGCTATCTTGATGGCTAACTAGATATCATGTTTTAGGAACTATCCTCTGTTAATGGCTACATGGAAGGTTGCCCCTGCTCTGGCAGCTGGTTGTGCTGCAATATTGAAGCCTTCCGAATTGGCATCTGTGTATGTTTCTCAGCAGCTCTTGCAAAATCTTTGCTTCTTTTTGAGTCTTGGTTATTTTTGCTGAACTATAGGCTATGCTTTGATTTATTTCAGGACATGTTTGGAGTTGGCTGACATATGCAAAGAAGTGGGCCTTCCTTCGTGTGTACTAAATATTGTCTTTATGTATAATAGATTAGAAATAAATCTAGTAACTGAAGAACAATGAATATACGAGAATCTCGTACACCATACGGTATTGGCCGTTCTTAAACCTGAACTCCAGAGTTCAAAATTAAAGCTTTTTCTTCGGTCATTACCTTTTTTTTTCTTTCAAGTTTTTAAATAAAGCTTGTCTTTTCTGCTCCTACTATATACACTATAGTATATTGAACTTTAAAATAAAGGATTTTTGCAGCATCGGTTTCCATAACATTAATATTGGAAGGATAAAAACAAAAAACAAGTGATATTGGAATGTGCTAATTGTTTTTCTTAATTTGTCTTTATGCTAATATCTTGGGGCCTCAAACAGTGAATCAGTAAGTGTTCCATTTTATGGTGTTTTAATTGCCGTACATTTTTACTTCCTTGCAGTCTAAGATGAAGCGCATTGGAATTGATACTGAAGCACTCAAAGAGCACTTTGGGAAGAAAATTATGGAGCTTGAGGAGGAAAAAAGAAAAGTGCAGGTTTGGACATAGTTAGGTTTAAATACTTTTTAGATAGCACACAAACGAAAAGTTTTTTCTGGTTTGGTTTATTTTTTGTCTACATTTTTTGTGTAACTTGTTTTCAAATTTTGTAAAAAGGAAGCCGTGAAAATAAGAAATGAAGACAGTAAACAGTATTTTTCTTATGTTTATGTTTTTCTTTTCACAATTATGAAAACAGAAAACATGATCATTTTGATTGTATAATTAAGGCAATGGTTCTTATCTTTAACATAAACTAGGCAATACTGTTCATTTCAGGTATAGAATTCTAGTTTATTTGATAAAAATTATTCTATTGGAGGTTGTCCTGACTTATCCCTTGCTCTCTTCATCCAGATTTCTAAAGCATGATAGATTCCTGTTGCAACTCTCAAACTGTCAATCCCCGAGCCAGCGCCGTCGCAATGGAGCAGACATCCGTAGTGTGATTTCCTCTGTGCAGAGGGTTGCCATAGCGATTTTTCCATCTGGTATAAACCCGGCAGTTGGCTCAAAACTTTCTCCTGGTTCTCCAGAGGCTCTTACACTAGCCAACTAGATCTGCTGCAGTTATAGGCAAGTCTGCATCTGTTGTATTGTGTTCAAGCTTTATTGTTGAATATTCATTCTTGAAAAGTATCTAATGATGCCCTTCACTTTTTTGTTCTTTTTTCTTCTAATAACAGTTCTTTTTTCTTGTAGTATCATTGATTAGCATGTCAGATCTCCTTTTTTGAGTTACTAATGTTCAATTGTAAACAATTTCAGGGGGGCAATATTCTTGTATATAATAAAGGTTGCATTAAACTTGCAGATTTTGGGGCCTCCAAACAAGTTGATCTGGTAATCTAAGTCTTCTCTATTTCTCTACTATAGTACTATTAGATATACTATTTTGACTTTGTGAGGATCTTGTATATGCGTATTTGTTGAAGCAGCGTCTTTGTTTGATTTAGGAGTTATTTATAACATAGTCTCGATTTTGTGTTCCTATTAATATCTTAGTTATTTATAACTATCTTTGATGTGCATCATATTCATTACTTCACATACAAAAAGAAAATATAATTGATATTCATTATTCATTATGATACAAAGAAATCGAGCTAGCTAGTTCTAAATTTCTAATAGAAAGAGATGGAACTACTACAGTTTTGCGATGGGGTTGCAACTCTTATGGAGCACATAGGTTCATAATACACTTAATCTGAGCACATTGCACCATCAATATCTCAACCAATCATGTTCATTTCTGAAGTTTGAAGATTATATTAAAAAGATAATGACACTTGATCATTATGAGTTAGAGATACAGCATTATAAATCATTTGGTTGCAAGAAACTCCTCATTCAAACATCATAGGACAAAGCCAAATACTTAAGGAGTAAATATTTGCACTAGTTTTTTTTCTAGAAGAATATAAATAAAAAATTCCATTAACCAGTCAATGCAAAAGCAGTTAGAACCGATTCCAGTCTAAAATTATTGCTTGTGTTAATGTGTAACTATTGATTAACATATCTACAAGTGTTTTAAAGTGGTGTTCTAGTTTTTTCTAGTTGATGAAGGAGTCATTGTTTTATTTGTTGCCACTCACCGATTGTGTACTTTTTTATTATGCCTTTTGTTTTTTATGAAGAAGATTTGGATTTGGTTCTGCAGGCTGCAGAGGCTTGGATTGATGTTGAAAGAGTTCATACAATTGCATTAGGAGCCAAGAAGAACTAGTGTCATGATGATCTATCTTTTTTTTTTCGGTTTTAAATCATGTTGTAATTTTGCTTCATTTTCATCTTCAATTGTAATTTTGTAGGTTTGGTAATAAAAAAGGATTGAAAATTTATAGTGTAGTAATGAAGATCAAGTAAGGAAAAGAATTTTTTTTAATTTAACAAGGTTTTCGCCATGCTTTTAAAGCGTGGCTGTATACCTCTCTATCGCCACGCTTCAAAAGCGTGGCCGTATCTCTCCCTATCACCACGCTTTAAAGCGTGGCCATATCTCTCCCTATCGACACGCTTCAAAAGCGTGGCCGTATCTCTTCCTATCACCATGCTTCAAAAGCGTGGCCATTTCTCCCATATGGCCACGCTTTTAAAGCGTGGCCATATCTCTCGCATACGGCCACGCTTTAATGGGTGGCTAGTTGTAAAAAGTGTGGCAAAAGAAAAAGCGTGGCAATAGGCTGCAAAAAGCGTGGCGATAGAGCAACCGCCACCCTTTGATAGGTCACCCTTTCAAAAGCGTGGCGGTAGCTCAAAAAGCGTGGTGAAAAGCTATCGCCACGCTTTTTTGAGCTTTTCGTCACGCTTTAAAAGCGTGGCAAAAGGAGTGTTTTCTTGTAGTGTATTATTTTGGTTGCTTGAGGACAAGCAACAATTCAAGTTTGGTGTTGTGATGCGTGAGCATCTTTCCTATCTTTTCCTAGTGAATTTGCATTTAATTTGTTGAGTTTAATCAAGAATTAATTATCTTTTAGCCACTATGGATGCTACTTTGAATCTTGTACAATTCTGTTTATTTTAGGTAGCATTCGGCTGGATTTGATGGAGTTTCTGCAGCACAAGAATTAAAGGAGATGACCAGCAAGGAGCGATGCGTACGCACACCTGATGCATGCACGTGACTTGAAGATTTTTAATTTTCAATTTTAAAATTTAAATTTTTATTTTCAAATTTAAATTTTTATTTTCAAATTTCAAATCTTAAATTCAAATCTCTTTTTAATTAATTGCTTATCTTCTCTCTCTTCTTTTTCAAAACTTCCTAACTAACTCTTCTACTCTTCTCTCTTATTTTTTGAATTAATTTTCTTTTAGTTAATTAATTTTAATTTTGGTTATATATATATATATATATATATATATATATTAATTATTGTTTATCTTCTCTACTTCTCTCTCTTCTTCTACTCCTTCTATCTTCTTCTTTCTTCATCTTCTACCTCTCTTAATCATGAACCCAAGTGGGAATGAAGAGCTCAAGAGAACTCTAGGATCTTATACAAATCTCACCGTTGACTTCTATGAAAGAAGTATCAGCATACCTCACATCAGCGCTAGTAGCTTTGAAGTGAACCCTCAACTTATTACCCTAGTGCAGCAAAACTGCCAGTATTCTGGGCTTCTTCAGGAAGAACCTACAGAATTCCTAGCAGATTTCTTAAAGATAGCTGACACAGTACACAGTGAGGGAGTAGACCAAGATGTCTACAGATTATTGCTTTTTTTTTTGTAGTAAAGGATCAAGCAAAAAGGTGGTTAGATAACCAGCCTAAAGCTAGTTTAAAAACTTGGAAACAGTTAGTGGAAAAGTTTTTAAACGAATACTTCCCCCCAAGAAAGATGACCCAGCTGAGGCTAGACATCCAAGGCTTCAAACAAGGAGATAGTGAATCTCTTTATGATGCTTGTGAGAGGTATAGGAGGATGCTAAGAAAATGTCCCACTGAAATGTTTTCAGAATGGGTACAGTAAGACGTCTTCTACTATGGGCTTTCAGACATTGATAGAATGTCTTTGGACCACTCTGCTAGTAGTTCCATACACATGAGAAAAACCATTCAAGAAGCCCAAGAGCTCATTGAGATAGTTGCCATTAATCAGCATCTCTGACTCGGCAACTACAAGCCATTGCCCAGCAAATGCTGGAACTGTAAGAGGCTCTACGAGAAACTCAGGCTTCTAACAGAAATGTAGAAGCCCAGTTGTGTCAAACAAGGCAGCAGTTATCTAAGACGATAACAGATGAATGCCAGGCTATCCAACTGAGGAGTGGGAAAACCTTAAGCACCCAACCTCAGTATAATAAAAATGAAAAGCCCATAGAGGATAACCATGTCTCTACAAAAGATAACTCTGGACGTTTAAATTCCCAGAGAGGTATCCCTCTTGGCGTTGAACGCTAGGAAAGGGCAGAGACTGGGCATTCAAACGCCCAGAAAGGTATCCCTCTTGGCGTTGAACGCCCAGGCAAGGGAAGTCAGTCACCTAATGACAACAACCTTGCTAAACAAGGTAGTAACCCCCCTTCCAACACACATGGCATTAGGCCTCCTGATAAACCCTATTTTTAGGGTTTATCTTGTGCTTAATTTAGTGGATTTTATCCACTAAACTCACACTTATTCATATAATTCGCATGTTTTAAATTTTCCTTCCTAATTTTGTGCTATGATTGAAAACATGCTTATTTGGCCTTAAATTTTCTAATTTTAATCCTCTCTGATCACCATTCAATGCCGTGATATGTTTGTTAAGTGTTTTCAGGATTTATAGGGCATGAATGGCTTAGAGGATGGAAAGAAAGCACGCAAAAGTGGAAGGAATACAAGAAATTGAAGGAATTGCTAAGCTGTCAACCCTGACCGCTTCGTACTAAATCGATCATAACTTGAGCTACAGAGGTCCGAATGAGGCGGTTTTAGATGCGTTGGAAGGCTAACATCCGGGGCTTCAAAATGATATGCAATTTGCCATAGTTTCCATGTAGTTAGGTGACGCGCACGCGTGGGTCACGCGTACGCGTGTCCTTGCGAAAGTTCAGCGACGCGTACACGTGAACGACGCGTACGCGTGACATAGCCACGTGCTGGACGTATCAGAAATTGTTGGGGGCAATTTCTGGGCTATTTTTGGCCCAGTTCCAAGCCCGAAAACACATATTAGAGGCTGCAGAGTGGGTAAATCATTCAACAATTCATTCACATAATTTTAGGTTTAGATGTAGTTCTCTAGGGAGAAAGGCTCTCTCCTCTCTCTAGGTTTTAGGTCTTAGTTTTATTCCTTTTCAATTTTAGATTTCTACTCTACTTTCAATTTAGTTTCTCTTCTACTTTTATTTGTTCTACTGCTCTAGGTATCTTCCCTTGTTGATTTATTTATGTTGCCAATTTAGTTTATGAATTCTCATGTCATATTTGATTTTCCTTTTAATGGAATTTGAAGTATTTCATGTTTATTACTTTTTTTCTCATTCATTGTTATTGATTCCTTGCAATTGGTTGTTTAGGTTTTATTATCTCTTATTATTTTCTATGTTTTTATGTTGTGCCTTCCAAGTGTTTAATAAAATATTTGGGAGGATTTTAAATAAGCTTTTTATGTTCTTAGCTTGGATTGATTAATTGGAGACTCTTGAATTGTCAACGGTCTTTTATTGATTGGTATTTGAGACTTGCTAGTTGGTTTAAGCTTCATTAAATCTAGTCTTTGATTAGGAATTGTTAACTTAAGTTAACTTTTCTCACTTGACATTCGTTCATTGTTAGAGGTTAACTAAGTGAAAGGAAAAGGCAATTACTATCATAGTTGATGATAATAATGAGGATAGGAATTTCAATTCTCAATACTTGTTAGGAATTTTCTATTGGGTTTGCTTTAGTGACAAACAAATTAAATTTGATTGAGGATTAATTGTCGCTTTAGATCTATACTTGCAACGCGATTAGTTTTTTGAAATTCTTTACCGACGATTTTTCTCCCATCAATTTTTGGCGCCGTTGCTGGAGAATTGCAAACGTGTGCCTTATTATTGGTTATTATAAATATTTGTTTTTTGCTTGTTTCTTAGTTTTTAGGACTTAGTTGCTTATTTTTATTAGTTTTTATTTTTATTTGCTACTATGAATTCTCATCACTTGGCTATGAGTTTGGTTCAAATTATGTTGTAGGAAATGGAGACTACAATGAGAATATGCATCATGGATGGGATAATCAAAGATGGGAGGAGTAATAAGGATTTGATCAACCCTCTTGGCAACAACCTCCACCAACATACTATGACCAAGAGCCATTCCAAGAGGCATACCAAGATAATGGCTATGGTGAGTACCCTTTTGATTATCAACAACCACCACCATACGCCTATGAACCCCCTCCTCAATATAATTTTGAACCACCATACTCACAAGCCCCTTACCACCAAACACCTCCATATGACCCTAACCCATATCTACCATACCAACCACCATATGAACCATACGAACCACACATAGAACTATCCCAACTCCAACATAATTACTCTTATGAACTACCACCTCAATATTCACCATCACCATACCCTTACCAAGAAGAACCACCTTCCTATTATGAACCCTTTCTCCAAAATAATGAACCCTCCTATCCAGCCCAAGCTCCCATAGATGATACCTTTAATATTATTCGCCAAGGGCAAAGAGAGCTTCAAACCACACTTACCTCTGCTCTCACCTCTCCTCTCCAAGCTTTTATATCCCGTGTAGATCCATCAATCCAAGAGCAACACGAGCCAAATTATGCTATTGACACAGAACAAGAGAGAAGAGATCGTCTTAGGGACTTAATGGATCGAATGCACTCATCCATACTTCAAAAGAAGCAAGAGGATGCCCAAAATGTGAAAGTAGAGACACTTGAAGATGAAGGAGTAGTTGAAGAATTAGAAAAGGAAGACATCAAAGAGGAGTTCAATTTTGTACTAGAGCAAGTGGAGAAAGCCGAAATTATAGAAGAAGAGGAAGTGGTTGAAGACTTAGGAGATGCGGAACCTCCATGAGAAACTCAAGTCATAGAGCCTTCTTCCAAGACGTTTGAAGTTGATGTTGAGGGAGGTGTACAACCTCCAAGACATATCATGGTTGAAGACTTCAAAGAGGTTGATCAAGAGATGGATTCAATCATTGATGAATTCTTATCTACAATTGAATCCTCTCCCATTAGACTTGACATGGAGATTAAAGAAGAAGGAGCACAACCTCCCATGCCCTTGGTAAGCAATGAAGAAGAGATTGAATTGGAAGAAAGCTACCAAGAGGTAGAGGTTGAATTGAAGAAGCTTGCAAAAAGGTGGAAGTTGTCAAGGAAGAGCACAAGGGAATAGATCTTGAAATCACGTTGCCAAAGTTGTTGGAGACCTCTCCCCCTAAGTCACCATCATCCTTCACAACATTTAAGTGGGTAAAATTCATATCCCTCAGCTTTCTCATTCCACTTGAATATGGTTTGCTTGAGATGGATGATCAACTTAGGAATATTTGTGGCTTTAAGAGTAAAAGAGAGAGGATTAGTGGTTGAAAACGACAACCGAAGCTCATTATAGTTGGACCATCAAGGTTGAATTGTAAAGGTTGGAGTCATGCTACATTGAATGGGTCTAGGAAGTTGTTTGGAGGCTTCATTGAGAATTCGTCTTGCTTACCACCCAAGTGGAGAAATGATGATCAACAAGAAGACGGGTGCAAAAGCGAGGTTTGGGACCCTGGAATTCATTCTAGCAATCCACACTCTTGAGAATTTGTCACTTGCTTTAACTTGCTTGAAGGATTTATGTGCCTAGTTTGGGACCCCGGAGGCTATTGGAATTACAAACATTGGTGGGGATTCAAGGAAGAGTTCAAGCATAAGCCACCCTGTCAAGGAACTCACCAATTGTTCAACTTAAGGACGTTAAAGAAAAGTGCTAGGTGGGAGGCAACCCATCATGGTATGATCTTCCCTTTTTATTAGTTTCATTTCATTCTTACTAGTGTTATTTCTCAGTTCTGCATATTTACTTCTGCATAAAAAAGAAAAAATTTTGCACGCGATGCGTAAGCGTCGATGACGCGCTCGCGTCGTATGTAGGTTTGCTCCTTATCTAAAATGAACAGAGAGTTACGCGGGAGCTGTGCAGGAGGGGTGCCTGATGCACAAGCCAACCCACGCGTATGCGTCCCCTACGTTTTTCACCATCCACGTGTAAGCGTCAGCGACGCGTACGCATGGGCATGTTAATCGGCGTAAAAGAGTGACTTGAACAGAAAGTTGTGCTGCCTTGGTACTGGAGTCGCGCGAGTAGTCACGCGTACGCGTGACCGACGCTCACGCGTTCGTGTTCATTTTTGGCTACCCACGCGTATGCGTGGGCGACGCTTACGCGTTGCATGGCCGTTTCTGTTTTTACGCATACGCGTGATGTATGTGCAGGCGTCGCGCCCTGTTTTTCATTCCCTTCTCCGTTCTTCTCTCCTTTTTCCTTCTTTCTTCCTCCTTTTTTAATTTCTTCTTCTTCATTTCTTTAATTTGTCATCCTTATTCTTTTTCATTCTATTTTAGTTAATTTATTTGTATACTTTCATTCACTGCATTTTAATTTTGTGCCTGTTTTTATTTTCTTTTCTAAATTTATTACTTTTTCGTTGGTGTTAAATGTTCTTATTCAACTGTTGTATCTTTTCTTGAATTATTTTGGTACTTCGTGATATGTTTTAAACTATTGGATATTATTAATTATAAGTCAAAGCTAATTTTTATGATACTTGTATTTCATTTGCATTGATATGCACTTACACTGTCTTTCATTACCCAATCTCTCTCCCTATTATTGCAATTTTTGCACTATTGATATGCCATTTGCTTCTACTATTTTTCTCACTCACATGTTGTAGCTACCATGTAGTTGAGACCCTTATTATTTGGCATCAACACACCCATATTTTATTTGTTTTCTTATCCTTCTTTTTGGGTTATTTTTTTTCCTTTTTCTCTTATTTTAGGATGGCCACCGAGAAGGGAAAGGAAAAGCTTCTAAATGGGGAGAACAACGGACAAGTCCATCTGCACAATCTTCAGAGAAAAGCATCATTTGTAGCCACCCGTCCACTTGCATATCTTAGCATGCACCGAGGACGGTGCAACCTTTAAGTGTGGGGAGGTCGATACCGACTTCCGTAGGTTAGTTATTTTCTTCTCAACACTAGTGTTTAATCCTCTTTGTTAGTTCATTGTTGCATCTACATGTTTGATTGCATGCTTGTTTGATTTTTGTGCATATTCTACCACTGCTTGGTTGAAGTGATGAATTCTTTTCCAATAAATTATTTTATAGCATTTCAAATTTGAATTAAAACTTTTATTGAACTTGTTTGAAGAAATATTATATTGGAACATGGTTTAGAGCTCGAACACACAAAACCAGTGAGATTTTGAGCCTATTTGATTGGTTGTATTTTATCAACCAATATTTTTTTTTTGGTGTGTGTTGTTCTCTCTAAAATTGTGATCTTTGTCTTGCTTAATTCTATATTTTTATTATTTGATGTATGCATGAACTTATATGCTTGAGGCCTTGTTTCACTGAGCTTACATACCCATATGGCCTTAACCTTTTCTTTATCCTTTGTAAACCAATATTGAGTCTACTTATCCCATTTATTCTTTACTCTAGCTCATCACTAACTCTAAGCGGAAAATAATAATACCCTTAATTTGAATACTTGGTTAGCTTAGACTAGTGAGAGTGTTCAGATTTAAGTGTGGGGAAGTTGGCTTTGCCAATATTTGGTTTGAGAATTGGGTGTTGTATATTCTTGTGAAAATGTGCAAAACAATAGTTGAGCACATATTATTGCATTCAATAATTCAATCATATGCATTGAGAAAAATAAAAAGAAAAGAAAAGAAAAATAAAAAGACAAAAAAAAGGAGAAAAAGAAAAGAAAAAGAGCAAATAATAAAAGGGGACAAAATGCCACAAAGTAAATGGTAAAAGCAATGCATATGTACTGTACTCGAAATTAGGATGCATGAATATGTGGGAAACATGGTTAATAGATAGTTAGATTTTGTACTTTGATTACATGGATTGTCTTAGGTTAGGTGAGAAGTTTGGGTTATTCAAGGATTCAGATTTTAGTCCACTTGACCAAATACATTCCTACTTTGACCCTAACCCCATTACAACCCTTAAAAGACCTCTTGATATGTGTATTTTGTGCATTAAATTTTTGTTGATTGGTAGAAGAAGAGCAAGCCTTAGAAAGCAAGATTAGTAGAGAACCGAGAGAATCGAACCTTAAACACTGAATGATTAGAGTGTATACAATTCCGGTGAGGGTTCGATGCTCGATTCTTTGTTCCCAGCTTTCATGAGCTATCTTCTTCTTGCAAGTCTATTTGTATTTCATTTTTATGATTTGAATTAGTGAAATCCAGTTCATATTCATTCTTGAAAGGTTTATCTATTTTTAACCAAGTAGGTAGAATCGTTTTTTTGCATGTAGTTGTATTCATATAGATAGGTTGCATTTAATAAGTCTTACCATTCCTCTTCACTCCTTTATAACTTCTCTTGAGTTTAGCATGAGGGCATGCTAATGTTTAAGTGTGGGGAGATTGCTAAACCCCATTTTTAGAGTTTATCTTGTGCTTAATTTAGTGGATTTTATCCACTAAACTCACACTTATTCATATAATTCGCATGTTTTACATTTTCCTTCCTAATTTTGTGCTATAATTGAAAACATGCTTGTTTGGCCTTAAGATTGCTAATTTTAATCCTCTCTTATTAGCATTCGATGCCGTGATATGTTTATTAAGTGTTTTCATAATTTATAGGGCAGGAATGGCTTAGAGGATGGAAAGGAAGCACGCGAAAGTGGAAGGAATACAAGAAATTGAAGGAATTGCTAAGCTGTCAAGCTTGACCTCTTCGTACTAAATCGATCATAACTTGAGCTACAGAGGTCCGAATGAGGCGGTTTTAGATGCGTTGGAAAGCTAACATCCGGGGCTTCAAAATGATATGTAATTTGCCATAGTTTCCATGTAGTTAGGTGACGCGTACGCGTGACATAGCCACGTGTTGGACGTATCATAAATCACTGGGGGCAATTTTTGAACTATTTTTGGCCCATTTTTAAGCCCATAAACAAAGATTAGAGGCTGCAGAGTGGGGGAATCATTCATTCAACAATTCATTCACATAATTTTAGGTTTGGATGTAGTTCTCTAGGGAGAGAGACTCTCTCCTCTCTCTAGGTTTTAGGTCTTAGTTTTATTCCTTTTCAATTTCAGATTTCTACTCTATTTTCAATTTGGTTTCTCTTCTACTTTTATTTGTTCTACTAGTCTAGTTATCTTCTCTTGTTAATTTATTTATGTTGCCAATTTAGTTTATGAATTCTCATGTCATATTTGATTTCCCTTTTAATGCAATTTGAAGTATTTCATGTTTATTACTTCTTTTCTCATTCGTTGTTATTGATTCCTTGCAATTGGTTATTTAGGTTTTATTATCTTTTTTTAATTTCTATGTTTTTATGTTGTGCTTTCCAAGTGTTTGATAAAATATTTGGGAGGATTTTAAATTAGCTTTTTATGTTCTTAGCTTGGATTGATTAATTGGAGACTCCTGAATTATCAACGGTCTTTTATTGATTGGTATTTGAGACTTGCTAGTTGGTTTAAGCTTCACTAAATCTAGTCTTTCATTAGAACTTGTGAACTTAAGTTAACTTTTCTCACTTGACTTTCCTTCATTGTTAGAGGTTAACTAAGTGAAAGCAAAAGGCAATTACTATCATAATTGATGATGATAATGAGGATAGGAATTCCAATTCTTAATTCTTGTTAGGACTTTTCTTAGTAGTTATTTTATTTCCTTGATTATTTATATTACTTGTTTCTTAAACTCAAAACCCAAAAAGATACAATCTCATAACCAATAGTAACATACTTTCCTGCAATTCCTTGAGAGACGACCCGGGGTTTAATACTTTGGTTATTTTTATTGGGTTTGCTTTAGTGACAAACAAATTAAATTTGATTGAGGATTAATTGTCGGTTTAGATCTATACTTGCAACGCGATTATTTTTGTGAAATTCTTTACCAACGATTTTTTTCCCATCACCTCCATCAACCAAGGTTGATGATTATAAGGCTAAGATGCCATTTCCTTAGAAACTCTGTCAAGAGGAAAGGGATAAATAGTTTGCATGCTTTGCGGAATATCTCAAAACATTAGAGATAAAGATCCCTTTTGCAGAAGCTCTTGAACAGATACCTTCTTACGCAAAGTTCATGAAGGACATTCTAATTCATAAGAAGGATTGGAGAGAGACTCAAACAGTCCTCCTCACTGAGGAATGCAGTGCAATCATTCAGAACATCTTACCAGAGAAGTTTAAAGACCCTGGAAGCTTTGTGATATCATGAACTCTAGGTGATGCTTGTACAAGGATAGCTCTGTGTGACCATGGGGAAAGCATTAACCTAATACCTGCTTCTCTAATAAAGAAGTTCTGTTTGACTGATGAAATCAAACCAACTCGCATATGCCTTCAACTTGCTGATGGTTCTATTAAGATACCATCAGGAGTAATAGAGGACATGATTGTCAGGGTTGGACCCTTTGCCTTTTCCACTAACTTTGTGATATTGGACATGGAGGGGCACAAGAGTGTATCCCTTATCCTAGGAAGACCTTTCCAAGTTACAGGATGAACCCTCATTGATGTTGAAAAAGGGGAAGTAACCCTAAGAGTCAATGAGAAAAAGTTCGTACTGAATGCTGTCAAGGCTATGCAGCATCCAGCCATTCCTGAGGAATGCATGAGCATTGACCTCATTAATTCCCTGGTGGAAGAGGTCAACATTGCCAAAGGCTTCAAGGAAAGGCTTGATGATTGATGAGTGGATATTTTATACGCTTTTTGGCATCACTTTCATATAGTTTTTAATAGTTTTTATTTAGTTTTTATTGAGTTTTTATAGGTTTTAGTGTTAAAATCATATTTTTGGATTCTACTATGAGTTTTTGTGTTTTTGTACAATTTCAAATGTTTTCTGGCTGAAATTGAGGAGCTGGAGCAGAAGTCTGATTCAGAGACAGAGAAAGCACTGCAGATGCTGTCTGGATCTCACCTCCTTGCACTCGAAAGAGCTTTTCTGGAGCTACATAAGTCCAAATAGATCTCTCTCAACGGATATGGAAATCTGACTTCAAGAGCTTTCCAGCAATATATAATAGTTCATACTTTGCTTCGGATTAGAAGGCCTAAAACTGGCGTCCAACGTCAGCTTCCTGCCCCCTTCCAGGCGTCTAGCGCCCAAAGAGCAGAGCCCAGCATCCAAAGGCCCAGAGAAGACCCCCTAGCCAGCGTTTCATGCTCTAGGAACCTCATAGCACGTGGATCTCCTCAAAGCTCAGCCTAAACACTCACAAAATTGGCCCCAGAAGTAGATTTTAGCACTAAATAGACTATTTTACCCTTACTAGTCATCTGTTTGGTATTTAAAGTGTATTTTACAACAACACATAGGCATTCAGCCCTATTTTTGTTTTCACCATTATATTTTACTTTCAGTATGAGTTTCCAAACCTCCTAGGTTGAGGGAAGGAGCCCTGCTGAATCCTATGAATTAATAAAAGTATTACTATTTCTTCTTCGATCCGTGTTTGATATATCTCAAAGATGTATATTCGTTCTTTATCAATATGAATGCGTTGAACTGGCATAAGGTTATCACATTTTACATAGTTTCAGGGTGCATCTTTCATCGAACAATGATGAACCACCAGCTTGAATATACGTCTCTCAGACGGCTAATCCACGATTTCGTTGGGAACTTCTCGAGACATTAGTTCAGCCAACTTACGAGGAGATTATGGTCTCTGTGGTAGAGGCTAGAATCCTAAGAAGTTTCACCCTCAATCAGAATGGATCCACACTAAACCTGGGGTTCATATCTGAAGGAGTATTTGCAGCAGCTCAAACCAGTGTCAATCACATACAGCTTGCCATTGAAGAAATCACTCACAAGCAGAGAAGATAGTATTACCAGAATTAATTCTGAAAGTCTAAGCAACTCCAAACCTCAACTCTATTCCCTTTATTGATTCCATTTAATTCCTTATTCCTATTTAACATCCAAATATTTGATATAAAAGTAATTTATACAATATTAAAACACGTTAAATTTGACTCGTTCTGATCTGCCTGACTAAGACCTGCAGGATAACCATAGATTCACTACAAGAAAAATACCCATTTAGCCACACTTTTTTTAAGCTACATTTGAAAAGCGTAGCCTATTCTATGAATAGGCTACACTTTTCTCCGTGTTGCCTTTTTATATGAGAAAAGGATACACATTTGTGGCATCGTTTAAAAAGTGTAGCCTTAGATATTTTAGAAATCACTTATAAAGCGTAGCCGTAGGTTAATATCTAAAAGTTCACTTTTCGTATCAAAGGGAACGCTTTTAGAGAGTAGCCTATTTATTAAGTTTTGGGTACGTTTTAAAAGTGATGCCTAATGTGTCTATAGCAAAAAAATTTACACTTAGTAAATTTTTTCCCTCCTCTTAACTTTTTCCCAGTGTAAAGCACACACAATCTGTAAGCTCACACTTGGTGAAAATTTTGATTCTTCCCTCTAAAGCTCAGAAGTCACCCGAGAAGAAAACTCTCCAAATCCAAAACACGGAGAAAACCCTTTCAGAAAACCCTGCCTCCTGCACCGCGCGAAGATCATGAAGTCTCACCGTCGCGAAGATCATCGCACTCCAGTCCCCACTCACCACTCAGTGCCACACCGTTGTGAAGATCGTGAAGCTAACGCCGTCGTGAACCGTCCTGCACTGATCGTCGCCACTCGTAACCCCAAATCAGAGAAAGGGTCCGCCATCACCACACACCACTCACGGCGTCACCACTCACCTCCAGGAAGACTCTGCACTCACTCATCTTCACCACTCACCACGCCGTCACTCATCTTCACCGTACCGTCGCTTCTCTTTGCTGTGCGCTCACATCAGGAAGACGCTGCGCTCAACTGAAAGCCTCTCTTCATTCGCTCACCATCGTCAAGAAGGTATGCATCCACCTTCATTTGGTTTCTGAAATTTGAGAGGTTAGGGTTCCGATTTTAGGGTTTCAATTTGGGGGTTTGGTATAATAATCTATGAACTCATGAATTGATGAACATGCATGCTACTGTTGCGGCGTAGGAGAACTCATTCTTCTAGGTTCGTTCACCACAAACCCTAGGTCCATTCTTCTGTTGTCTTAGCTTGCGATTATTTTGATTGTTTTGATGTAAATTGAATTCAAAACGATATGGTTTGGTGATTCAGGAGAGTGAAGCGGTAAATCTTAAGCTGTATTCACACTGGATGAGCTCCTGCTCCTTCTGAGTTCGATTCTCTCTCAACCTCAAAGGTATGATATTTATATTCAATTCTACATTTACATTTACATTTACATTTATATTTACATTCACATTCCTAATCGATTCCCATTCTTTCAGGCTTAAAATACCACTACGTAGCTGTCACCGCCTCCTCCAAATCTGACCCTGGTTTGTTCTAAACCTATGCTATGTATTTATTTCTGTTACATGTATTGTTAAATTTCCTTGTTTAAACAACCATCAGAGTTCCTCAAGTTGAATCCTCTTGCTTTAATTCCCGTTCTGGTGGATGGCGATTTTGTTCTTGCTAAATCTTTAGCCATTATTATGGTTGGTCCTCCAACTCATGATTTTAATTCCCCTGTTTCTCTTATATATTCTTATTTATATTCAATTATTCAAGTTCTCTATGTATGCAGTATTTAGATGATAAGTATCCTCAATACCCTTTGCTGCCTCATGACATTCCCAAAAGAGCACTCAATTTTCAGGTATACCTGCTGCATAATCTTAAGCTCTAGTCCTTTTTGTTACTCGGCTTTCTAATCATCTTATCCACTCTCCACAGGTTGCACATATTGTTTTGCAGAATAACGTCATTGAGAAAAAGGTTGGCCCTCATGAAAAACTTCCTTGGGCACAAAGTGTCATTAGAAAGGGCTTCACAGGTGACACTTCACTGAATACCATTAAGATATATTCTGGTTTGTTACTTCCAAACCAATTATTCATTTGAGTGGTTTTTTTTTCTTGCCTTAATTAAATGTTGCATATTTTGCATTATTTTCAACACTTGAAAAGCTACTGAAAGATCACGCTGGGAGATATGCCACTGGAGATAAAATTTTCCTGGTACTTGCAATTCATATGACAATGCTCAGTTACTTGCAATTCATTTTTGGAGGGACTAGGCATCTGACTGGTTACGGGAATCAATTCCTTTTTGTGATAATAACAACTATTATTATAATATTTTTGTACTTAAATTTATGCAGCACTTAATTTTTTATACAAGCATGTTTGCTCATCTTAATTGGATGTGGCAACCCTTTTTAATGAACAACTATTATTATAATATTAGTATTCCTTTGGAAGAATGTCTTTGGAATGTGAACTTGGATTTTTACCTCAGCAACTTGTAAGGCATCTTTCTAAGTATAATAATTGGATGATCAATTCTTCCTCACCCTGTTTGTGCATGTATTTTGTGATCTTGTTCTGTTTGATTGGCTTTTATGGTTAACAAAACCGAACCAGTTACCAAACCTACGGTTACTAGGATCAATATATATGAGCCGGCATAAACACCCCTTTTGACTAGGTAGCATTCACCATTCAACCAACCTATCCTATAAGGCAACCTCTTACTCATACTTGTGGCAGTTATCAATAAGATCATTGCAATCCCAAAGCTAAGCCTGCCAACCATCACATCATTCAAATTTTATTATTGCATTAGGGGCAAAGCTTTTTTGTTCTTCTATTGTGTACAATTGAATTTGTGCTATAGAGTTCCTGTTCTTATTAAGTAATTTGTATTAATGGAATTCAAAATAGTACAGGGGCATTTGAGTTTTGAAATACCTTCAATTCTTATTATTAGTCTTCAATATGTAGTGCAAGATCACTTGGAGGATTTTAATTGGTGTTGCCGTGGAATATGTAATCTGACAGCCCATTCCAGAGGTAAGCAGCACTGTATTTCTCAAAATTTGGAGGTGAAAAAGTTTCTGATTGATGCATTAGTTTATGAAGTTTTATTCATTAATTTGTCTTCAATTTTTTAAACCTTTTGCTTCAATTTACTTGTGTAACTTGATGTATTCTTGAATTGTGTTTTGGGTTCTGATTCGCCAAAAATAGATTAAGCCAGGGAATTCATGTTTGGTCTGTCAATTGCATTGGGGATATTGGTGCAAAATTGATATATCTGTCTCAATTCATTTTTAATTTTACAATTTAGGTTGATAATTCTCACTTTACTCTTTGAAGCAATTCCGTTTTCCCCACTTGAAATTAAGCTGATTGCCATGATTTTGTGAATTTAGTATTCAGCTTTAATGAGAATAATAAAAAACTAACAAGCTGAGAAGAGAAAAAGTAAGTGATCAATCAAATAGATACTGTGGTATTGTATCTTATTTATCTGAGATATTAAATCTGCTAAATCAAAGTGCTTACTACTTTTGATAGGTAACGAGCTATTAGAATGCTTTTAGTTTTGTTCAAGATGAGTAACTGTTGCAATTGTTTGGTAAATAATGCTGGGATTGGTTTGGGTGATAAATATCCTATTGGCAGTAAAGTTTAAGCTGTTTGGAGTGAAGATAGGGAATGGTATATTCAGCAATTAATTTCTTTTTCTTTGTCCATTTATTCAGCAATTAGTATGATGATCATATATATTTTAGTATTTCAACTCAGTTTGTGATCTTACTATTTTGGTTTAGTTAATTTCTATTTACACTTTTTTTGTGCATCTTTAGAAGAATTTTTTTGTTTAAACTTCTTAGAAGTGCAAGTATTTTTGCAGCAGCTCCGCTGAGAATGAACAAAGGAATGAACACTGATACAATTGTTAAGGCCAAGAGTTTTCTTTATGGTGATGAAGATCAGCATGAAAAAGATGTGTTTGAGAAGAATCTGAAGGCGCTTCAGAACATTTTTTAGTCATTATGCCAAGATTAGAAGATTAACGATTTTCTGTTTGTTAAAGCTCTTTTTCGGATAGAGTGCAAACTTTGCATTTTAATTGATATCTGATACAAGTTTTATGTGACTTAAATTATCTTAAGTTATATTTTGATTGTTAATTGCTTCTTAAGATTATGTCTTTGAATTGTGTAAGAATGATTTTTATTGTTTAAAGAAATTATTTAGTATAATTATGTGTTTAATTTTATTTTACAATATTTAACTCATTTAATTAAAAATATATAATTATATATGTAATATTATTAAATATTATGTTGTATAAAAAATTATTAGAATATTATATACATACAGAAAATTAAAAAAAAAATTAAAAAAAATAATGAGGGACCTAAGGCTACACTTATATAGAGTAGTTATGGTTATACAGAAAATTAAAAAAAAAATAATAAGGGACCTAAGGCTACACTTATATAGAGTAGCTATAGTATACAATGTGGCTACGTTTTACAAGTGATGCAGTAGCGTTGAAAAGCGTAGCCTATTCTGATAAAAATGGAAGCTGAAAAGCGTAGCCTTTGGTCCTGGACAGCATCACTTGAAAAGCGTACCCTATTCCCAAATGCCAAAAGCGTAGCCCTTGGTGCAGAAAAACGTAGCCTTTGAGAATAGGCAACGGCCGAATAGGAATCACCCCAAAAAGCGTAGCCGTAGCCCAGAAAGCGTAGCCGTAGCCTAAGGCATCATTTTTTTTCACTTTTGGCTACACTTTTCAAGTGTACCTGAATGGGTGTTTTTCTTGTAATGATTGCTTCAAACCACAATCCTCGTGGGATCGACCCTGACTCGCTCAGGTATTACTTGGACGACCCAGTGCCCTTGCTGGTACACTAGTACGAAGGTGTGGGGATTCGTGCTACCAAGGTTTTGGCGTCGTTGCTGGGGATTGTTGAGTTTAGACAAACTGTCGGATTGTTTTTCTCCTTAATTAGACCAGGTGAGTTTATTTTACATTATTTTAGTTGAGTCTTTAATTTCTGTTTTCTTCTTCTTCGATTTTCGAAAATTTCTAAAAACCTTTTCAAAAATATTTTTCTTTTCTTTGTTCAATTTATGTTCTTGTTGAGTCTTTGATTTTTGCAAGAGTATAACTTTGATTAAAGTCCTTTATGTTCTTCAAATTTTTTGAAAATTTCAAAACCCTTTTCAAAAATATTTTTCTTTTCTTTGTTAAATCTTTGTTTCTTGAATGTGTCTATTTTCTTGGGAATAGTTGCTCCTTTGAATCTTTCTTTCAAAAAAAAAATCTTCAAAAATAAATTTTCTTTGTTTAAATCTTGTTTCACTTTTTAAGTTTGGTGTTTTCTTGTTTATTTTCTTATGTTTTTTGAAAATTTTGTTTTAGTTTTCTAAAAATTTTAAGTTTGATATTCTTGTGGGTCTTCAAAGTGTTCTTGAGTCTTGCATGTGTTTTGATCTTAAAGTTTTTAAGTTTGGTGTCCCTTTGTGTTTCCCTCCAAATTTTCAAAAATTTGGGTGCACTAGATCTAAAAATTTTAAGTCCTGTGTCTTTTTTGTATTTTTCTCTTTCATCATAAATTCAAAAATAAAAAATATCTTTTCTAACTTAATTTCAACCTAATTTTCGAATTTTTTAATAAAATTCAGATTTCAATTTTAAAATTTTATCTTATCTTATCTTAGTTATTAAGTTTTCAAAAATCAATTCTTTTCAAAAATAAAAAACATATCTTTTTCAAAAATCTTATCTTTTTCTTATCTTTTTCAAAATTTAAAAATCTTATCTTAACTTTTTCAAAATTCAAATATTTTTCAAATCTTCATCTTATCTTATTTCAAATTCAAAATTCAAAATTTATTCAAATTTTAAATTCAAATCTTTTCTTAATTAATCACTTCTTTCTCTCTTTTTTTTTTCAAAACTTCCTAACTAACTTCTTCTCTCTTCTTTTTTCAAAATTTTGTAATTAAATTTTATTTTCTTTCTTTTTTTTATTTTTTATTTAAATAAAAAATTATTTTATTATTATTTATCTTTTCTACTTTTATCTCTTCTTCTACTCCTTCTATCTTCTCCTTTCTTCATCTTCTACCCTTCTTAATCATGAACCCAAGTGGGAATGAGGAGTTCAGGAGAACTTTGGGCTCTTACACAAATCGCATTGCTGACTTCTTTAAAAGAAGTATTAGCATACCTCACATCAGAGCTAGTAGCTTTGAACTCAATCCTCAACTTATTACTTAGGTGCAGCAAAAATGCTAGTATTTTGGGCTTCCTCATGAAGAACCTACGAAATTTCTAGCAAATTTCCTAAGGATTGTTGACACAGTACACAGTGAGGGAGTAGACCAAGAGGTCTACAGATTATTAATTTTTCCTTTTGCAGTAAAGAAGCAAGAAAAACGATGGTTGGATAACCAGCCTAAAGCTAGTTTAAAAACTTGGAATCAATTAGTGGACAATTTAAACTAATACTTTCCCCCAAGAAAGATGAACCAGCTGAGACTGGACATCCAAGGCTTCTGGTGCACGAAATTGTGATCATCAATGGCGCCATCAACATGGTACGCACAATTGTAATCTCAACTCTTTATCACAACTTCGCACAACTAACCAGCAAGTGCACTGGGTCGTCCAAGTAATAAACCTTACGCGAGTAAGGGTCGATCCCACAGAGATTGTTGGTATGAAGCAAGCTATGGTCATCTTGTAAATCTCAGTCAGGCGGATTCAAATGGTTATGGATGATGAATGATTAAAAGATAAATAAAACATAAAATAAAGATAGAGATACTTATGTAATTCATTGGTGAGAATTTCAGATAAGCGTATGAAGATGCTTTGTCCCTACCGTCTCTCTGCTTTCCTACTGTCTTCATCCAATCCTTCTTACTCCTTTCCATGGCAAGCTGTATGTTGGGCATCACCGTTGTCAATGGCTACAATCCCGTCCTCTCAGTGAAAATGTTCAACGCACTCTGTCACAGCACGGCTATTCATCTGTCGATTCTCGATCATGTCGGAATAGAATTCAGTGATTCTTTTACGTCTGTCACTAATGCCCCACAATCACGAGTTTGAAGCTCGTCACAGTCATTCAATCCTTGAATCCTACTCAGAATACCACAGACAAGTTTAGACCTTCCGGATTCTCAAGAATGCCGCCATCAATTCTAGCTTATACCACGAAGATCCTGATTAAGGAATCCAAGAGATAAACACTCAATCGAAGGTAGAACGGAGGTGGTTGTCAGGCACACGTTCATAGGTGAGAATGATGATGAGTGTCACGGATCATCACATTCATCAAGTTGAAGAACAAGTGATATCTTAGAACAAGAACAAGCTGAATTGAATTGAAGAACAATAGTAATTGCATTGATACTCGAGGTACAGCAGAGCTCCACACCTTAATATATGGTGTGTAGAAACTCCACCGTTGAAAATACATAAGAACAAGATCTAGGCATGGCCGTGAGGCCAGCCCCAAAACGTGATCTAAGGTAGCACATGACTACTCAAAGATTCGACTCCCCTTTCAAATACAATAGCGAAAGGTCCTATTTATAGAGAACTAGTAGCTTAAGATTTACAAAAAATGAGTAAATGACATAAATATCCACTTCCGGGCCCACTTGGTGTGTGCTTGGGCTGAGCATTGAAGCATTTTCGTGTAGAGACTTCTCTTGGAGTTAAACGCCAGCTTTCGTGCCAGTTTGGGCGTTTAACTCCCACTTTGGTGCCAGTTCCGGCGTTTAACGCTGGGAATTCTGATGCTGACTTTGAATGCCGGTTTGGGCCATCAAATCTTAGAAAAAGTATGAACTATTATATATTGCTGGAAAGCCCTGGATGTCCACTTTCCAACGCAATTGAGAGCGCACCAATTGGGCTTCTGTAGCTCCAGAAAATCCACTTCGAGTGCAGGGAGGTCAGAATCCAACAGCATCTGCAGTCCTTTTTCAGCCTCTGAATCAGATTTTTGCTCAGGTCCCTCAATTTCAGCCCGAAAATACCTGAAATCACAGAAAAACACACAAACTCATAGTAAAGTCCAGAAAAGTGAATTTTAAATAAAAACTAATAAAAATATAATAAAAACTAACTAAAACATACTAAAAACATACTAAAAATAATGCCAAAAAGCGTATAAATTATCCGCTCATCACAACACCAAACTTAAATTGTTGCTTGTCCCCAAGCAACTGAAAATCAGATAGGATGAAAAAGAAGAGAATATACAATGAATTCCAAAAAACATCTATGAAGATCAGTATTAATTAGATGAGCGGGGCTTTTAGCTTTTTGCTTCTGAACAGTTTTGGCATCTCACTTTATCCCTTGAAGTTTAGAATGATTGGAATCTATAGGAACTCAGAATCCAGATAGTGTTACTGACTCTCCTAGTTAAGTATGTTGATTCTTGAACACAGCTACTTTATGAGTCTTGGCCGTGGCCCTAAGCACTTTGTTTTCCAGTATTACCAACGGATACATAAATGCCACAGACACATAATTGGGTGAACCTTTTCAGATTGTGACTTAGCTTTGATAAAGTCCCCAATTAGAGGTGTCCAGGGTTCTTAAGCACACTCTTCTTTTTTGCTTTGGACCTCGACTTTAACCGCTCAGTATCAAGTTTTCACTTGACACCTTCACGCCACAAGCACATGGTTAGGGACAGCTTGGTTTAGCCGCTTAGGCCAGGATTTTATTCCTGTGGGCCCTCCTATCCACTGATGCTCAAAGCCTTGGATCCTTTTTATCACCCTTTCCTTTTGGTGTTAAGGGGTATTGGCTTTTTCTGCTTGCTTTTTCTTTTTTTTTTTCTCTTTTTTTTTCGCCTCTTTCTTTTTTTTTCTGCAAGCTTTTCACTGCTTTTTCTTGCTTCAAGAATCAATTTTATGATTTTTCAGATCATCAGATAACATTTCTCTTTTTTCTTTCATTCTTTCAAGAGCCAACAATTTTAACATTCATAAATAATCAAATTCAAAGATATGCACTGTTCAAGCATTCATTCAGAAAAATAATAGCATTGCCACCACATTAAAATAATTAAATTGTTTTAAAATTTGAAATTCATGTACTTCTTTTTCTTTTTCAATTAAAAACATTTTTCATTTAAGAAAGGTGATGGATTTATTTTCGTAGCTTTAAGGCATAGACATTTAGACACTAATGATCATGTAATAAAGACACAAACATAAATAAACATAGAGCACAATTTTCGAAAAATAGAAAATAAAAAACAAGGAAATTAAAGAACGGGTCCACCTTAGTGATGGCGGCTTGTTCTTCCTCTTGAAGATCTTATGGAGTGCTTGAGCTCCTCAATGTCTCTTCCTTGCCTTTGTTGCTCCTCTCACATGGTTCTTTGATCTTCTCTAATTTCATGGAGGAGGATGGAATGCTCTTGGTGCTCCACCCTTAGTTGTCCCATGTTGGAACTCAATTCTCCTAGGGAGGTGTTGATTTGCTCCCAATAGTTTTGTGGAGGAAAATGCATCCCTTGAGGCATCTCAGGAATTTCATGATGAGGAAATTCCTCATGCTCTTGATGAGGTTCTCTTGTTTTCTCCATCTTTTTCATGGTGATGGGTTTGTCCTCATCAATGAGAATGTCTCCCTCTATGTCAATTCCAACCGAATTACAGAGGTGACAAATGAGATGAGGGAAGGCTAACCTTGCCGAGGTAGAGGACTTGTCCGCCACCTTATAGAGTTCTTGAGATATAACCTCACGAACTTCTACTTCCTCTCCAATCATGATGCTATGAATCATGATGGCCCGGTCTATAGTAGCTTTAGACCGGTTGCTAGTGGGAATGATTGAACGTTGGATAAACTCCAACCATCCCATAGCCACGGGCTTGAGGTCATGCCTTCTTAAGTGAACCGGCTTTCCTCTTGAATCTCTCTTCCATTGAGCGCCCTCTTCACAAATGTCTGTGAGGACTTGGTCCAACCTTTGATCAAAGTTGACCCTTCTAGTGTAGGGGTGTTCATCTCCTTGCATCATGGGCAAGTTGAATGCGAACCTTATATTTTTTGGACTAAAATCTAAGCGTTTCCCCCGAACCATTGTAAGCCAATTCTTTGGGTCCGGGTTCACACTTTGATCATGGTTCTTGGTGATCAATGCATTGGCATAGAACTCTTAAACCATTAAGATCCCGACTTGTTGAATGGGGTTGGTGAGAACTTCCCAACCTCTTCTTCGGATCTCATGTCGGATCTCCGGATATTCACTCTTTTTGAGTTTAAAAGGGACCTCGGGGATCACCTTCTTCATGGCCACAACTTCATAGAAGTGGTCTTGATGCACCCTTGAGGGGAATCTCTCCATCTCCCATGACTCGGAGGTGGAAGCTTTTGCCTTCCCTTTCCTCTTTCTAGAGGTTTCTCCGGCCTTAGGTGCCATAAATGGTTATGGAAAAACAAAAAGCAACGCTTTTACCACACCAAACTTAGAAGGTTTGCTCGTCCTCGAGCAAAAGAAGAAAGAGAAGAGTAGAAGAAGAAGAAGAATGGAGGAGATGCAGGAAGCTTTGTGGTTCGGCCATTATAGGTGGGTTTGGAAGGGAAAGTGGTTTGAATTTCAATGGTTAGGTAGGTGGGGTTTTATGAAGGATGGATGTGAGTGGTGAAGAGAATGGTGGGATAGGTGGGGATCCTATGGGGTCCACAGATCCTGAGGTGTCAAGGATAGCTCATCCCTGCATCGAGTGGCGTGCAAAACGCCCTTTCTGCCAATTCTAGCGTTAAACACCGGGCTGCTGCCCTTTTCTGGCGTTTAACGCCAGCTCCTTGCCCATTCCTGGCGTTAAACGCCAGTCTGGTGCCCCTTTCTGGCGTTAAATGCCCAGAATGGTGCCAGACTGGGCGTTAAACGCCCATTTGCTGCCCTTACTGGCGTTTAAATGCCAGCAAGCTTTTCCTCCAGGGTGTGCTGTTTTTTCTCTGTTTTTCATTCTATTTTTGCTTTTTCAATTGTTTTTGTGACTTCACATGATCATCAACTTACAGAAAACATAAAATAACAATAGAAAATAAATAGATATAATAGAATTGGGTTGCCTCCCAACAAGCGCTTCTTTAATGTCAGTAGCTTGACAGTGGGCTCTCATGGAGCCTCACAGATGTTCAGAGAAATGTTGGAACCTCCCAACACCAAACTTAGAGTTTGAATGTGGGGGTTCAACACCAAACTTAGAGTTTGGTTGTGGCCTCCCAACACCAAACTTAGAGTTTGACTGTGGGGGCTCTATTTGACTTTGTTTTGAGAGAAACTCTTCATGCTTCCTCTCCATGGTTACAGAGGGATATCCTTGAGCCTTAAACAAAAGGGAGTCTTCATTCACTTGAATGATCAATTCTCCTCTGTCAACATCAATCACAGCCTTTGCTGTGGCTAGGAAGGGTCTGCCAAGGATGATGGATTCATCCATGCACTTCCCAATCTCTAGGACTATGAAATCAGCAGGGATGTAGTGGTCTTCAACCTTTACCAAGACATCCTCTACAAGTCCATAAGCCTGTTTTCTTGAATTGTCTGCCATCTCTAGTGAGATTCTTGCAGCTTGTACCTCAAAGATCCCTAGCTTCTCCATTACAGAGAGAGGCATGAGGTTTACACTTGACCCTAGGTCACACAGAGCCTTCTCAAAGGTCATGGTGCCTATGGTACAAGGTATTGAGAACTTTTCAGGATCCTGTCTCTTTTGAGGTAATCTCTGCCTAGTCAAGTCATCCAGTTCTTTGGTGAGCAAAGGGGGTTCATCCTCCCAAGTCTCATTACCAAATAACTTGTCATTTAGCTTCATGATTGCTCCAAGGTACTTAGCAACTTGCTCTTCAGTAACATCTTCATCCTCTTCAGAGGAAGAGTACTCATCAGAGCCTCATGAATGGCAGAAGTAAATCCAATGGAATCTCTATGGTCTCAGTGTGAGCCTTAGAGTTCCATGGTTCCTCATTAGGGAACTCATTGGAGGCCAGTGGATGTCCATTGAGGTCTTCCTCAGTGGCGATCACTGCCTCTTCCTCCTCTCCAAATTCGGCCATGTTGATGGTCTTGTATTCTCCTTTTGGATTCTCTTCCGTATTGCTTGGAAGAGTACTAGGAGGGAGTTCAGTAACTTTCTTGCACAGCTGACCCACTTGTGCCTCCAAATTTCTATTGGAGGACCTTGTTTCAGTCATGAAACTTTGAGTGGTTTTAATTAGATCAGAGACCATGGTTGCTAAGTCGGAGTGGCTCTGCTTAGAATTCTTTGTATGTTGCTGAGAAGATGATGGAAAAGGCTTGCCATTGCTAAACCTGTTTCTTCCACCATTATTGTTGTTGAAACCTTGTTGAGGTCTCTGTTGATCCTTCCATGAGAGATTTGGATGATTTCTCCATGAAGGATTGTAGGTGTTTCCATAAGGTTCTCCCATGTAATTCACCTCTTCCATTAATGTGTTCTCAGGATCATAAGCTTCTTCTTCAGATGAAGCGTCCTTAGTACTGCCTGGTGCAGCTTGCATTCCAGACAGACTTTGAGAAATCATATTGACTTGCTGAGTCAATATTTTGTTCTGAACCAATATGGCATTCAGAGTATCAATCTCAAGAACTCCCTTCTTCTGACTTGTCCCATTATTCACAGGATTCCTCTCAAAAGTGTACATGAATTGGTTATTTGCAACCATTTCAATGAGTTCCTGAGCTTCTGCAGGCGTCTTCTTCAGATGAAGAGATCCTCCAGCAGAGCTGTCCAATGACATCTTGGACAGTTCAGACAGACCATCATAGAAGATACCTATGATGCTCCATTCATAAAGCATGTCAGAAGGATACTTTCTGATCAATTGTTTGTATCTTTCCCAAGCTTCATAGAGGGATTCACCTTCCTTCTGTCTGAAGGTTTGGACTTCCACTCTAAGCTTACTCAATTTTTGAGGTGGAAAGAACTTTGCCAAGAAGGCATTGACTAGCTTTTCCCAAGAGTTCAGGCTTTCCTTAGGTTGTGAGTCCAACCATATCTTAGCTCTGTCTCTTACAGCAAAAGGGAATAGCATAAGTCTGTAGACCTCAGGGTCAACCCCATTGGTCTTGACAGTGTCACAGATTTGCAAGAATTCAGCTAAAAACTGATGAGGATCTTCCAATGGAAGTCCATGAAACTTGCAGTTTTGTTGCATTAGAGAAACTAATTGAGGCTTCAGCTCAAAGTTGTTTGCTCCAATGGCAGGGATTGAGATGCTTCTCCCATAGAAGTCGGGAGTAGGTGCAGTAAAGTCACCAAGCACCTTCCTTGCATTGTTGGCATTGTTGTTGTTTTTGGCTGCCATATCTTCTTCTAGTTTGAAGATTTCTATTAGGTCCTCTTCAAGGAGTTGTGCCTTAGCTTCTCTTAGCTTTCGCTTCAAGCTCCTTTCAGGTTCAGGGTCAGCCTCAACAAGAATGCCTTTGTCTTTGCTCCTGCTCATATGAAAGAGAAGAGAACAAGAAAGTATGGAATCCTCTATGTCACAGTATAGAGATTCCTTGAGGTGTCAGAGGAAAAGAAGAATAGAAGGAGGATGTAGAAGGAGAAGAATTCGAACTTATCAAGAGGGATAGAGTTCGAATTATTGATAGTGGAGGAGTGTTAGTCCTTAAATAGAAGGATGTGAGAAGAGGGGGAGAATTTTCGAAAATAAATTAAAAATATTTTGAAATAATTAAAAGAAAATTTTGAAAACTTGATGAATGATTTTCGAAATTTAAAGTTGGGAAAGAAATAAAGTGATTTTTGAAAAAAAAGATTTTTGAAATTAGAAATAAAAAAGATATGATTGAAAACTATTTTGAAAAAGATGTGATTAAGAAGTTATGATTGAAAAGGTGTGGTTTTAAAAAGATATGATTGAAAAGATATGATTGAAAAATAATTTTTAAAAAAGAAGATTTTTAAAATTAAAGTTGATTACTTGACTATCAAGAAATTAAAAGATATGATTCTAAAATTTAAAATTTGATCCTTTCCTAATAGGCAAGTAACAACTTGAAAATTTTTTGAAGTAAATCTTGAATTGAAGCAAGGATTTTTGAAAATGGTAAAAATAAATATAAAATGGAAAGAAATTGATTTTGAAAGAGATATGATTGAAAAGATATTATTTGAAAAAGATTTGATTTTGAAAAATTATGAAAACATGAAAAAAATGTGCATTAAAAACAAAATCTTCCCTCTAGTGTCATCCTGGCGTTAAACGCCCAGAATGGTGCCCATTCTGGCGTTTAACGCCCAAATCTCTACCTTTTTGGGCGTTAAACGCCCAGCCAGGTACCCTGGCTGGCGTTTAAACGCCAGTTTTCCTTCTTCACTGGGCGTTTTGAACGTCCAGGTTTTTCTGTTTGATTCCTCTGCTGAATGTTCTGAATCTTCAATTCTCTGTATTATTGACTTGAAAAGACATAGTTTTGAAAAATATTTTTGAATTTTTTGATGATAAGAAACAATAAAAATGCAACTAAGATCAAATAAACAATGCATGCAGGACACCAAACTTAAAAATTTTCATATAGGAGACACTAACAAATTGAGAATGCATATGAGAAACAACAAAACACACTAAACAAGAGAATTTAAGATCAGAGCAAGGAAATCATCAAGAACAACTTGAAGATAAATGAAGACACATGCATGTAATTTTCGAAAAATGCAAGAAAAATAGAAACATGCAATTGACACCAAACTTAAAAATTAATACTAGACTCAAACAAGAAACATAAAATATTTTTGGTTTTTATGGTTTTAAAAATTTTTTTGTGATTTTCGAGAATTATATAGAGAAGAAAATAAAAAGAATCAAAATTTTTAATAAGAATTCCAGGAATCATTGCAATGCTAGTCTAAGACTCCGGTCCAGGAATTAGACATGGCTTACTAGCCAGCCAAGCTTTCAATGAAAGCTCCGGTCCAAAACACTAGACATGGCCAATGGCCAGCCAAGCTTTAGCAGATCATTGCTTTCAACAGCAAAATTGATAGAAATCAACAAGCTCTTGTGATGATAAGTTGAAACCTTGGTCCAAAAGATTAGACATGGCTTCTCAGCCAGCCAGACTTCAACAAATCATCATGAAACTCTAAAATTCATTCTTAAAAACTCTGAAGAACAAAATAGAAAATCTTTTTGTATTTTTGAAATTTTTTTTTTTGAAAAATAAAAAGGAAAAGTACCTAATCTAAGCAACAAGATGAACCGTCAGTTGTCCAAACTCAAACAATCCCCGGCAATGGCGCCAAAAACTTGGTGCACAAAATTGTGATCATCAATGGCGCCATCAACATGGTACGTACAATTGTAATCTCAACTCTTTATCACAACTTCGCACAACTAACCAGCAAGTGCACTGGGTCGTCCAAGTAATAAACCTTACGCGAGTAAGGGTCGATCCCACGGAGATTGTTGGTATGAAGCAAGCTATGGTCATCTTGTAAATCTCAGTCAGGCGGATTCAAATGGTTATGGATGATGAATGATTAAAAGATAAATAAAACATAAAATAAAGATAGAGATACTTATGTAATTCATTGGTGAGAATTTCAGATAAGCGTATGAAGATGCTTTGTCCCTTCCGTCTCTCTGCTTTCCTACTGTCTTCATCCAATCCTTCTTACTCCTTTCCATGGCAAGCTGTATGTTGGGCAACACTGTTGTAAATGGCTACAATCTCGTCCTCTCAGTGAAAATGTTCAACGCACTCTGTCACAGCACGGCTATTCATCTGTCGGTTCTCGATCATGTCGGAATAGAATCCAGTGATTCTTTTGCGTCTGTCACTAACGCCCCACAATCATGAGTTTGAAGCTCGTCGCAGTCATTCAATCCTTGAATCCTACTCAGAATACCACAGACAAGGTTTAGACCTTCCGGATTCTCAAGAATGCCGCCATCAATTCTAGCTTATACCACGAAGATCCTGATTAAGGAATCCAAGAGGTAAACACTCAATCGAAGGTAGAACGGAGGTGATTGTCAGGCACACGTTCATAGGTTAGAATGATGATGAGTGTCACGAATCATCACATTCATCAAGTTGAAGAACAAGCGATATCTTAGAACAAGAACAAGCTGAATTGAATAGAAGAACAATAGTAATTGCATTGATACTCGAGGTACAGCAGAGCTCCACACCTTAATCTATGGTGTGTAGAAACTCCACCGTTGAAAATACATAAGAACAAGGTCTAGGCATGGCCGTGAGGCCAGCCCCAAAACGTGATCTAAGGTAGCACAGGACTACTCAAAGATTCGACTCCCCTTTCAAATACAATAGCAAAAGTTCCTATTTATAGAGAACTAGTAGCTTAAGATTTAAAAAAAATGAGTAAATGACGTAAATATCCACTTTCGGGCCCACTTGGTGTGTGCCTGGACTGAGCATTGAAGCATTTTCGTGTAGAGACTTCTCTTGGAGTTAAACGCCAGCTTTTGTGCCAGTTTGGGCGTTTAACTCCCACTTTGGTGCCAGTTCCGGCGTTTAACACTGGGAATTCTGATGCTGACTTTGAACGCCAGTTTGGGCCATCAAATATTGGACAAAGTATGAACTATTATATATTGATGGAAAGCCCTGGATGTCTACTTTCCAACGCAATTGAGAGCGTGCCAATTGAGCTTCTGTAGCTCCAAAAAATCCACTTCGAGTACAGGGAGGTCAGAATCCAATAGCATCTGCAGTCCTTTTTCAGCCTCTGAATCAGATTTTTGCTCAGGTCCCTCAATTTCAGCCAGAAAATACCTGAAATCACAGAAAAATACAAAAACTCATAGTAAAGTCCAGAAAAGTGAATATTAAATAAAAACTAATAAAAATATAATAAAAACTAACTAAAACATACTAAAAACAATGCCAAAAAGCGTATAAATTATCCGCTCATCAGCTTCAAACAAGGAAATGGTGAATCTTTTTATGATGCCTGGGAGAGGTATAAGAGGATGCTAAGAAAATGTCCCACTGAAATATTTTCAGAATGGGTACAGTTAGACATCTTCTACTATGGGCTCTCAGATATGGCTAGAATATCCTTGGACCACTCTGCTGGTGGTTCTATGCTACTATTGAGACAGTTGCCACAAATCAGCATCTGTACTCATCTCCTGAGACTTCTATAAAAGGAGAGGTTAAGGCGGTAGTTTTGAACCTAACCCTGCAGAGCAGGATGGTCCATTGACTCAACAACTGCAAGCCCTTGCCTAGCAAATACTGGAACTACAAGAGGCTTTGCGAGAAACTCAAGCTTCTAACAGAAATGTAGAGGCCCAGTTGAGTCAAAAAAGGCAGCAGTTATCTAAGCAGATAACAGAAGAATGTCAAGCCATTCAACTGAGGAGTGGGAAAACCTTAAGCACCCAACCTCAGCACAATAAGAACGAAAAGCCCATAAAGGATAACTAGGTCTCTGTACAAGATGACTCTGGGCGTTCAAACGCCCAGAGAAGTATCCTCTTGGCATTGAACGCCAGGAAAGGGCAGAGACTGGGCATTCAAACGCCCAAATAGGTATCCCTCTTGGCGTTGAACGGCCGGAAAGGGCAGAGAGTGGGCGTCTAAACACCCAAGGGGGCAGCAGCATGGGCGTTGAACGCCCATGCAAAGGAGGTCAGTCACAGACTGATAACAACCCTCCTAAGCAAGCTAGTAACCCCCCTTCCAACTCACATGGCATTCGGCCTTCATTAACCAAGGCTCATAAGTACAAGGCTAAGATGTCATTTCCTCAGAAACTCTGTCAAGAGGAAAGGAATAAACAGTCTGCCCGCTTTTCGGAGTATCTCAGAGCATTAGAGATAGAGATCCCTTTTGCAGAAGCTCTATGATAAACCACTATTTTATGGTTTATCTTGTGCTCAATTGAGTGGATTTTATCAACTCTTTATCCACTTATTCATACTAATTGCATGGTTTTATGTTTTCCTTCCTGATTTTGTGCTATGATTGAAAACATGCTTCTTTGGCCTTATATTTACTAATATTAATCCTCTCTTATTACCATTCGATGCCTTGATATGTGTGTTAAGTGATTTCAGAGTTTATAGGGAAGGAATGACTTAGAGGATGGAAAGGAAGCATATAAAAGTGGAAGGAATACAAGAAGTTGAAGGAACTGCAAAGCTGTCAGCCTAACCCTCTCGCACTAAAACTGTCATAACTTGAGCTACAGAGGTCCAAACGACGCGGTTCTAGTTGTGTTGGAAAGCTAACGTCCGGGGCTTCGATTTGATATATAATATACCATAGTTTCTCTGACGCTAGGTGACGCGAACGCGTGCTCCACACGGACGCGTCGCAGTAACGAAAATCAGCGTGGCAGATTTCTTCTCTAACGATTTCTGGGCTGTTTTCGACCCAGTTTTCGACCCAGAAAACACAGATTAGAGGCTATAAAGTGGGGGAATCCATTCATTCATAATAATCAGCTCATAATTCACAATTTTAGGTTTTAGATGTAGTTTTAGAGAGAGAGGTTCTCTCCTCTCTCTTAGGATTTAGGATTAGGATTTCTCTTAATTTTAGGATTACTTCTCTTCAAGTACAGGTTCACTATTCCTTTAATTTATTTTCTATTTTTATTTATTCTATTACTTTAATTATTATTTATCTTTTCAACTTGACTTATGCTACATTCATATTATGATTTTCTTATTTAATACACATTATTGAGGTATTTCAGATTTAAGATTGTTTTATTTATGTTATGAATGCTTTCAATTTATCCAAATTATTTTCATTCAAATAGATTTTCCCCTTTTGGCTTTGGTTAAATAATTGGTGACACTTGAGTTATCAAACTCGAGGTGTTGATTGAAAATTAGAATTCTTCAAGAATTAATTCGAGTTCCAATAACTCTAGCCTTTCCCAAGGAAAGACTAGGACTTGAGGATTCAAATTAATTCATCCAATTAACTTACCTTCATAGTTAGAGGTTGACAAAGTGGGAGAAAAATCCAATTCTCATCACAATTGATAAGGATAACTAGGATAGGACTTGCAGTTCTTATACCTTGCCAAGAGTTTTATTAGATATTAATTTATTAATTCCTGCAATTTATTTTCCTTGTTATTTAAATTACCTGTTCCTCACTTTCAAAACTCCCAATTTACAAGACTCATAACCAATAATAAGAACACCTCCCTGCAATTCCTTGAGAAGACGATCCGAGGTTAAATACTTCGGTTATCAATTTCAAAGGGGTTTGTTACTTATGACAACCAAAACGTTTGTAAGAAAGGATGATTGCTTGGTTTAGAAACTATACTTGCAACGGGAATTTATTCTGAATTCTAAACCGTCAATCATTCGCTTCTTCAAAATGGCGTCGTTGCCGGAGAATTGCAAATGTGTGCCTTATTATTGGTTATTGTAAATATTTGCTTTTTGCTTGTTTATTTGTTTTTATTTTTGTTTTTATTTTTGCTTTTTCGTAAATTAAGAGATTATTGGTTTTTATTTAGTTATTAAAAAATTTTTCAAAAATTTGTTCTTCGTGTTCATCTTGACCTTCAAGTTGTTCTTAGTTGTTTTCTCCGTTTTAATCTAAAAATTTTAAGTTTGATGTCATTTTATTGTTTTTCTCTTTCCTCATTTAATTCAAAAATACCTTTTCTCTTTATTTTAATTGAATTTTTGAAATTTGCATAAAAAAAATTTCAGATCTCTATTTTAAATTTTTTATCTTATCTTATCTTATTTCAAAATCAAATTTCAAATTTCAATATTTAAATTCCAAAATTCAAATTTCGAAATTCAAATTTAAAATTTTAAAAATCAAACCGTTTCAAAATTTAAATCTTTTTCAAAACTTTATCTTATATTGTTGACTTTTACAAAATTCAAATTTCAAAATTCAAATTCAAATTTTAAATTTCAAATTTTAAAATTCAAAATTTAAAATTTAATTAAAAATTTAAATTTCAATAACCTTTTTAATTTAAAATTATTTTTATTTTTGTTTTTAATTTTTATTTGTTACTATGAACTCTCACCCGTTTGGCTATGAGTCTGGTTACAATTATGTTGCGGGAAGAGGAGATTACAATGAGAACAGGCATCAAGGTTGGAACAACCAAAGATGGGAGGAGCCACAAGGATTTGATCAACCCTCTTGGCAACAACCCCCTTCGATGCACTATAACCAACAACCATTATGTGATGCATACCAAAATGATGACTATGGTGGACCCCCTTGTAGTTACCAACAAGTCCCGCCATATGCTTATGAACCATCTCCTCAACACAACTCTGGACCACCATACTCACAAGCCCCTTATCACCAAACACCCCATATGACTCTAATCCGTATCCACCACACCAACCACCTTATGAGCCATATGAACCATATATAGAACCACCCCAATTCCAACCCAATTACTCCCAAGAATTACCACCTCAATATTTGCCATCTCCATATCCATCAATCCAAGAGCACTATGATCCTACTTATGATAGCCGAGCGCAACAAGAATCAAGGGATCGTCTCACGGAAACAGTGGAAAAACTTCATGCAACCCTTCGCCAACTGGATCAAGCGATAAATCGATTACCTTCCCAACGTTCGGACACTCAAGGAACCCCCATGGCTTCATGTGGGCAATCTAATAAAGAACGTAGCATGAAGGAGATATTAGAAACTCCGGTGGACAGTGAGCAGCACGATTTTGTATTGAAACAATTGGAAGAAGCTACGCCTGCCATTGAGGAGGAAGAAGTGGTTGAAGACTTAGGAGATGCGGAACCTCCATGGGAAACTCAAGTTATAGAGCCTCCTTCAAAGACGTTTGAAATTGATGTTGAGGAGGGTGTACAACCTCCAAGGCATATCATGGTTGAAGACTTTGAAGGAGATGATCAAGAGATGGATTCAATCATTGATGAATTTTTATCTACATTTGAATCCTCTCCCGTTGGACTAGACATGGAGATTAAAGAAGAAGAAGCACAACCTCCCATGCCCTTGGTAAACAATGAAGAAGAGATTGAATTGGAAGAAAGCTACCAAGAGGAAGAGGTTGATATTGAAAAAGCTTGCAAAGAGGTGGTAGTTGTTAAAGAAGAACACAAAGGAGTGGAGCTTGCAAGTTCATTAGAAACCCCTCCCCCTAAGTTGCCATCATCTTTCATAACATTCAAGTGGGTAAAATTCATATCCCTTAGCTTTCTAATTCCACTTGAATATGGGCTACTGGAGACGGATGGTCAACTTAGAGCTCTTTGTGGCATTAAGAGTAAGAGAAAGATGGTTAGTGGTAAGAATTGTCCTGCTAGGTTCATTATGGTTGGAAGCTTTAAGTTTAAACGCAAAGGTTGGTGTAGAGCTCAACTGAGTGGGTCTAGGAAGTTGTTTGGCCGCTTTAGTGAGAATTCAGATTGCTTGCTACCCGGATGGAATCATAATGATCAATAAGAAGACGGGTGCAAAAGCAATGTTTGGGACCCTGAAATTCAGTCCAGCAATCAACACTCTTGGGGCCTTGTCACTTGCTTCAACTTACTTGAAAGCTTTCTGCGCCTAGTTTGGGATCCCGGAGGCTCCTGGAATTCCAAAGATTGGTGGAGATTTCTGGATGAATTCAAGCACAAGCCACCATAACAGGAAGCTCACCAAATGTCCAACTTAAGGACTTTAACTAAAAGTGCTAGGTGGGAGACAACCCACCATGGTATGATCTTTCCTTTTTCAATTTTAATTTCATTTCGTTTTGTTTGTTTTTGAGTTTTATTTTATTTTATTTCATTGAACCTGGAATTACTCATAACATCCATATCAGCAATGCATTCTGCATACTGCACAAAAAAAAAAGCACGCACGCGACGCGGCAGCGTTGCTGACGTGTCCACGTCACCAGTGCGATGTGAAGAAAAGAAAGTAAACAGAAAGTCACACGAAAGCGTGGCTGGAGGCACGCTTTAGGCACAAACATGCCCACGCGTCCGCGTGACCCATGCGGCCGCGTCATTGGAAAAATAGCCTCCCACGCGTCCGCGTCACCCACGCGAATGCGTGCTCCAACAAATCGACGTAAAAAGGGTGTATGGCAGAGAGTTATGATGGAGTGGGGCTGGAATGGTGCTAGCAGCACAAGCCCTACCACACGAATTCGTCACCCATGTGTCCGCGTCATTTTTGGATGTGTAGCCATTCACGCGATCGCGTCGCCCACGCGATCACGTCACCCAAATTTTTGGCAAAATGAGTATCAAACAGAGAGTTGTGCGAACGTGAGGCTGCACTCGCGCCAATTGCACAAATCAGGCCACGTGACCGCATGACCCACGCGTCCGCGTCACTTGACAAAAATCACACACCACACGTCCGCGTCACCCACGCGTCCGCGTTGCCTGTGCCGCACAGCTTATCCAAATCAGCGTCAAAAATCTTATCTTTTCTTCCCCAATCCTAATTTTTCCTCCCTCCTTTCTTACTTACTTCTTCTTCCCTTCTTTCCCTTCTCATTCTTGTTATCTTTTATTTTATTTTACTTAATTTATTTGCATACTTTCATTCATTGCATTATTTTCATTGGTGTTAGAAATTTATTTGGGTCATTATTTTCTATATTTTGCTTATTAAAGGAATTGTTTGACAATTATATATTACTTTTTAAAGGGTTGCTTGGATGTTCAATTTAATACATTCAATAACTTATTTACCATGCATGCTATGTGTTTGTGAAAACGCCCGTATGGCATTGTGCACTATTTTTAGATTTCTTTTATTCTACTACTCTAAATGCTTGCTTTTCACAAAACCCCTTTTATATTTTATTTCTTAAATATAATTGTTAATACAAACATGTTGTTAGTTTGAAAGACTTGGTAATCTAACTTGGACATTGAATGCTTTTTCTATGCTACTCATGCCTTTGCCAGCATGCCAATAAACATCTTGCATTTAATTGTCATTACATGCACTTGCTATATTTCCATTATGAACTTTTCACATGTAGTCATGACCATGTGTTAACGTCATTCTTCTTTATTGTGCATTGATTACCACCTTTCCCGCTCTCTTCTTTTCTCTAACCCTTAGCTTTAAAAGTTACTTTCTTTTTCCCTTTTCAGGATGGCTACCAAGAAGGGTAAGGAGAAAGCTACTCCCAAACCACCGGCAAGGAAAGGAACAAAAAGAGCCCCAGCTGAGGAACCACAACCCCCATCCACCTGCACATCTCAGCATGCACCAAGGACGGTGCAATCTTTAAGTGTGGGGAGGTTGATACCGATCTCCATGGGTTAGTACTTTCTTGTCTCAACACCAATGTTTAAATTTTTTTTGTAATTAGTTGTTGTATTTGCATGTTTGTTCAATTTTTGTGCATATTTTACCACTTGGTTGAAAAAATATTTTCTTTTTCAAGAAACTTTTTAAAGTATTTCACTAATTTGAATAAAATTTAATGTTAAACTTGTTTGAAGAAATATTATACTGGAACATGGTTTAGAGCTCGAACATATAAAAACCAGTGAGATTTTTGAGCCTATTTGATTGGTTGCATTTTATAAACTAAAATTCTGTTTTAGTGTGTATTTTTCTCTCTAAAATTGTGATCTTTGTCTTGCTTAATTCTATATTTTCATTATTTGATGTATGCATACACTTACATGATTGAGGCCTTTGTTTCACTGAGCTTACATACCCATATGGCCTTACCCTTTCATTATTCTTTGCAAACCAATGTTGAGCCTATTATACCCCTTTGTTCTTTACTTTAGCACATCATTAACTCTAAGCGAAAGACAATAATATCCTTAATTTGAATCCTTGGTTAGCTTATACTAGTGAGAGTGCTTATGATTTAAGTGTGGAGAAATTGAATTTGGAAACATTTGGTTTGAGAATTGAGTATGTTAGAATTTTCTGAAAATGTGAAAGAAATATTTAGGACATGATTTATGCATCCAATAATTTAATCATATGCATTGAGAAAAATAAAAGAAAAGAAAATATATATATAAAAGTGAAAAAAAGAAAAGAAAAAAAGAGCAATTAGGCAAAAAAGGGACAAAATGCCCCAACGAAAGTAGTAAAAGCAATGCATACGTACTGTACTTGAAATTAGAATGCATGAATATGTGGAAAACATGGCTAATGGATAGTTAGATGTTGTATTATGATTACATGGATTGTCTAAGTTAGGTGGAAAGTTTAAGTTAATTAAGGATTCAGATTTTAGTCCACTTGGCCAAATACAATCCTACCTTGACCCTAACCCCATTACAACCCTTAAAAGACCTCTTGATATGTGTATTTATGCGTTAAATTTTTGTTGATTGGTAGAAGAAAAGCAAGCCTTAGAAAGCAAGGTTAGTAGAGAATTGAGATAATCGAACCCTAAACACTTGAGCGATTAGAGTGCATACACTTCCAGTGAGGGTTCGATGCTCGATTCTTTGTTCCTGGCTTTCATGAGCTATTTTCTTCTGCAAGTTTACTTGTACTTTATTTTATGATTTGAATTAGTGAAATCAGTTCATATTTGTCTTGAAGAGCTTATTTACTTTTAACCAAGTAGGTAGAAACATTTTGCATTTAGGTGTATTCATAGGTTGCACTTCATACATTCTACCATTCCCCTTCACTCCTTTATAGTTTCTCTTGGGCTTAGCAGGAGGACATGCTAATGTTTAAGTGTGGAAAAGTTGATAAACCACTATTTTAGGTTTATCTTGTGCTCAATTGAGTGGATTTTATCAACTCTTTACCCACTTATTCATACTAATTGCATGATTTTATGTTTTCTTTCCTTATTTTGTACTATGATTTAAAACATGCTTCTTTGGCCTTATATTTGCTAATATTAATCCTCTCTTATTACCATTCAGTGCCTTGATACGTGTGTTAAGTGATTTCAGAGTTTATAGGGCAGGAATGACTTAGAGGATGGAAAGGAAGCATACAAAAGTGGAAGGAATACAAGAAGTTGAAGGAACTGCAAAGCTATCAGCCTAACCCTCTCGCACTAAAACTGTCATAACTTGAGCTACAGAGATCCAAACGATGCAGTTCTAGTTGCGTTGGAAAGCTAACGTTCGGGGCTTCGATTTGATATATAATATGCCATAGTTTCTTTGACGCTAGGTGACGCGAACGCGTGCTCCACACGGACGCATCGCAGTGACAAAAATCAGCGTGGCAGATTTCTTCTCCAGCGATTTCTGGGCTGTTTTTGACCCAGTTTTCAGCACAGAAAACACAGATTAGAGGCTATAAAGTGGAGGAATCTATTAATTCATAATAATCAGCTCATAATTCATAATTTTAGGTTTTAGATGTAGTTTTAGAGAAAGAGGTTCTCTCCTCTCTCTTAGGATTTAGGATTAGGATTTCTCTTAATTTTAGGATTACTTCTCTTCAACTACAGGTTCACTATTCCTTTAATTTATTTTCTATTTTTATTTATTCTATTACTTTAATTATTATTTATCTTTTCAACATGACTTATGCTACATTCATATTATGATTTTCTTGTTTAACACACATTATTGAGGTATTTCAGATTTAAGATTATTTTATTTATGTTATGAATGCTTTCAATTTATCCAAATTATTTTTATTCAAATAGATTTTCCCCTTTTGGCTTTGGTTAAATAATTTTTCGAGGTGTTGACTGAAAATTAGAATTCTTCAAGAATTAATTCGAGTTCCAATAACTCTAGCCTTTCCCAAGGAAAGACTAGGACTTGAGGATTCAAATTAATTCATCCACTTAACTTACCTTCATAGTTAGAGGTTAACAAAGTGGGAAAAAAATCCAATTCTCATCACAATTGATAAGGATAACTAGGATAGGACTTCCAGTTCTTATACCTTGCCAAGAGTTTTATTAGATATTAATTTATTAATTCCTGCAATTTATTTTCCTTGTTATTTAAATTACCTGTTCCTCACTTTCAAAATCCCCAATTTACAAGACTTATAACCAATAATAAGAACACCTTTTTGCAATTCCTTGAGAAGACGACCCGAGGTTAAATACTTCGGTTATCAATTTCAAAGGGGTTTGTTACTTGTGACAACTAAAACGTTTGTAAGAATGGATGATTGCTTGGTTTAGAAACTATACTTGCAACGGGAATTTATTCTGAATTCTAAATCGTCAATCATTCGCTTCTTCACTCTTGAACAGATACCTTCTTATGCAAAGTTTATGAAGGACATTCTAAGTCATAAGAAGGATTAGAGAGAGACACAAACAGTCCTCTTCACTAAGAAATGCAGTGCAATAATTCAGAATAGCTTACTAGAGAAGCTTAAAGACCCTGAAAGCTTTATGATACCATGCACTCTAGGTGATGCTTGAACAAGGACAGCTTTATGTGACTTTAGAGCAAGCATCAACCTAATACCTGCTTCACTAATAAAGAAGCTTAGTTTGACTGATGAAGTCAAACCAACTCGCATGTGCCTTCAACTTGCTGATGGTTCTATATAGATACCATTAAGAGTAGTTGAAGACATGATTGTCAGAGTTGGACCCTTTGCTTTTCCCACGGACTTTGTGGTAATAGACATAGAGGGGCACAAGAGTGCATCCCTTATCCTAGGAAGACCTTTCCTAGTTACATGACGGACCCTCATTGATGTTGAAAAAGAGGGAGTAACCCTGAGAGTCAATGAAGAAAAGTTCATACTGAATGCTGTCAAGGCTATGCAGCATCCAGACATTCCTGAGGAATGCATGAGCGTTGACTTTATTGATTCCCTGGTGAAAGAAGTCAACATGGCTGAAAGCTTCAAGCAAGGGCTAGATGATATCCTTGAGGATACCCAGCCTAATTCAGAGGAACCTCTGGAAACCTCTGAGAAAAAGGAGAAGCTTCCAAAGCTTGAGTTTAATCTACTACCATCCTCCCTGAAATATGCATTTCTGGGAGATGGAGATACCTTTCCTGTGATCATAAGCTCTACCTTAGAGCAACAGGAAGAAGAAGCACTCATTAAAGTTCTCAAAGCACATAGGACTGCCCTTGGGTGGACTATAAGTGACCTTAAGGGCATTAGCCCTGCCCAATGCATGCATAAAATTCTTTCGGAGGATAATGCCAAACTAGTGGTACAACCACAGAGGCATTTGAATTCAGCTTTGAAAGAAGTAGTGCAGAAGGAAGTCACTAAGCTCTATGAAGCTAGGATTATTTATCCCATTTCTGACAGCCCCTGGGTGAGTCCTGTCCACGTTGTCCCTAAGAAGGGAGGGATGACAGTGGTTCATAATGAAAAGAATCAGCTGATCCCAAAAATGATAGTTACAGGGTGGCGCATGTGCATTGACTACAGAAGGCTCAATGATGCCACTAGAAAAGATCACTTTCCTTTACCCTTCATTGACCAAATGCTAAAAAGACTAGCAGGTCATGCTTTTTATTATTTCTTGGATTGATATTCTGGGTATAATCAAATAGCAGTGAATCCACAGGATCAACAGAAGATAACATTCACATGTCCATCTGGCATGTTCGCCTATAGACGAATGACATTTGGCCTGTGCAATGTGCCTGCCACCTTTTAGAGATGCATGTTATCCATCTTCTCTGATTTGGTAGAGAAATTCCTTGAAGAATTCATGGATGACTTTTCTGTTTATGGAGACTCATTCCACTCCTGTCTTGATCATCTGAACCTGGTCCTGAAAAGATTCGAAGAAACAAACCTAGTTCTAAACTGGGAGAAATGCCACTTTATGGTAACTGAAGGCATTGTTCTTGGGCATCGGATCTCAAATAAGGGGATAGAGATGGATCAAGCTATGGTGAAAGTGATAGAACATTTGCCTTCACCTAATAGTGTTAAGGCAATCAGAAGCTTCCTAGGACATGCAGGATTTTATAGGAGGTTCATAAAAGATTTTTCAAAAATCGCCAAACCCCTGTGTAATCTCTTGGCCACTGATGTTCCATTTATCTTTGACCAAGAATGCCTGCACGCCTTTGAAACTCTGAAAGCTAAGCTTGTCACCGCTCCTATCATCTTTGCACCCAAATGGGACTTGCCATTTGAGCTAATGTGAGATGCAAGTGATCATGTAATTGGCACAGTCCTAGGTCAGAGACATGACAAGCTTTTGCATGTCATTTATTATACGAGTCACATATTAAATGATGCGCAGAAAAACTACACTACTACAAAAAAAGAACTACTTGTAGTGGTTTATGCCATTGACAAGTTCAGATCCTACCTAGTAGGATCTAAGGTCATTATTTATACTGACCATGCTGCTCTAAAGTATATACTCACTAAGCAGGAGTTTAAACCTAGACTTATAAGATGGGTATTACTCCTGCAAGAGTTTGATATAGAAATTAGAGGCAGAAAAGGGATAGAAAATCAGGTGGCTGATCACTGATAAACTCCGATTTTATGGTTTATCTTGTGCTTAATTTGGGGGATTTTATCACCTTTTCTCACATTTATTCAATAAAATAGCATGGTTTTGCAATTCTCCCTTGATTTGTGCTTAAATGTAAAAACATGCTTTTTAGGCCCTAAAATTAGTGATTTTAATTCACTTTAATTCCATTCGATGCCTTGATATGTTTGTTGAGTGATTTTAGGTTCATAAGGCAAGTATTGGATGGAAGGAGTGAGGAGAAAAGCATGCAAAGTGGGAGAACTCATGAAGAAATAAAGGAACCGTAAAGCTGTCAAGCCTGACCTCTTCACACTCAAACGACCATAACTTGAACTACAAGGGTCCAAATGAGGCGGTTTCAGTTGCGTTGGAAAGCTAACATCTGGGGCTTCGAAATGATATAAAATTTGCCATATGTTACTTCACGCTCAGGGGTGCGCACGCGCCATGTACGCGTGCGCGCCGATTCTGCCGTGGCCCACTAAGGTGAAATCGTCCCCAGCGATTTCTGAAGCACTTTGGGCCCAACCCAACTCATTTCTAATGCTATTTCATGCAAAATTCAAGCTTGGGCAAAGGGGGGGAGCAATTGTTTATAGCATTAGCATCATGTAATTTAGTTTCTAGAGAGAGAATCTCCCTCTTCTCTCTAGAATTAGGTTAGGTTAATTTTCATCTTAGATCTAGATTTAATTCATGCTTTGATTTACTTTTCCTTTACAATTTCTTGTCCCTCTACTCTTCCGCTCTCTAATTTTATATTTCATTCTAGTAATTGCTTACTTTGTTGTTGATGCACTTTTGTTCTTCCATTTTCCTTTAATGCAATTTATGATTCATGTTCTTTTATTATTGAATTGCTTTATTGTTGTTTATTTTCCTTGCAATTGAGTAGTGTAGATTTACTTTCCTTGCTATTTTACCATGCTGTTTTTTTATACCCACCAAGTGTTTGACAAAATGCTTGGATGGGCTTTAGAGTAGATTTTTGAGCATTCTTGGCTTCGAGAGAGTAATTAGGCAATCTTGAGTCATGAAAACCCAACTCATGTTGGTGATCTAGAGTTGTTAGCTAATATTGTTTCTATTGACGCTAATCTTTTGCTAATTAAATTAGTGAGTTGATTAGGACTTTTGGATTGAGATTAGATAGTCTTATTAGACTTTCTCCGAGTATGAGGATAACATGATACCTTCCTCAATCGTCGGAGATGACGTAATGAGATAAATTCTTGTTTATTATTGTAGTATGATTGATTAGTCTTGTTTGACTTTCTCCCTTTGTGTTGGAGTTGACTAAATAAGATGAATTAATCATTGCATGACTAGGATAGAAAGCCTATGATCTCAATCCTTGCCATGAATGTCTCTCTTCCTTAATTGCTTACTTTAATTGCTTTCTTTACTTTTCTTGTCATTTAAATTTTCTTTCCCTCTTATCAATCAAAAACCCCCTTACCCCTTCATAGCCAATAAGCATTCACTTCATTGCAATTCCTTGTGAGACGACCCAGAGTCCAAAATACTACGGTTATTTCTTATTTGGGGTTTGTTAATTGTGACAACCAAAATTTTTGTATGAAAGGATTCTTGATTGGTTTGGAAACTATACTTCACAACGAGAATTCTCTTATTTGAGAAAATTCTAAACCGTCAAAAGTCCGTTCATCAAAATGGCGCCGTTGCCGGGGAGTTACAATGGTGTTATGTTATTGGTTATTGTATATATGTGAATATTGTGAATAGCTTGATTTTTGAATTGGTTGTTAGTTTTTGCTAGTTTTAGGACTTTGTTTCATTATTTCTTGTTAGCTCTTATTTCTTATTTTCACTTTTCACTATGAATTCTCACTTTGGCTATGAGTGTGATTACAACTATGTTGTAGGAAATGGGAACTTCAATGAGGATGTATATCAAGGATGGGACAATCAAAGGTGGGAGGAGCCATATGCATATGATCAATCCTCATGGCAACAACCTCCACCAATGCACTATGAAGAGGAGCCATTCTATGATGCATACCAATCCAATGGTTATGGTGAATCCCCTTGTGACTTCCAAGAACCACCACCATATACCTATGAGCCATATCCTCAACATAGCCATCAACCATACTCACACGCCACCTTTCACCAACCATCTTCATATGACCCTAATCCATACCCACCATACTAACAATCATATGAGCCATATGAACCACACATAGAGCCACCACCACTCCAACATCAACATTTTCAAGAGCCACCCCCTCCATACTATTACCAAGTAGAACCACCTCCAATGCATGCAAATTTTCAACCACAAGATGAACTCTACTTTCCACCACAACTCTACCAAGAAGAACCACCTTCCAACTATAATACCTTTCCCCCAAACAATGAACCCTCTCTTCCACCATCACTTCCCGATGAAGCCTCTATGCTAGAATTAAGGGATCTTGAATCCCATATCTTAAGGCAACATGGTACACGAAATACAATCACACTTTTGCAACTCCGTACAACTAACCAGCAAGTGCACTGGGTCGTCCAAGTAATACCTTACGTGAGTAAGGGTCGATCCCACGGAGATTGTCAGCTTGAAGCAAGCTATGGTTATCTTGTAACTCTTAGTCAGGATATCAATAATTTTTAGATTTAATTGTAAAAAGTAAAAGAACATGAAATAAATACTTGTTATGCAGTAATGAAGAACAGGTTGAAGCTTTGGAGAGGCTTTGTCTTCTGAATCTCTGCTTTCCTACTGTCTTCTTCTTCATGCACGCAAGGCTCCTTCCATGGCAAGCTTTATGTTGGGCATCACCGTTGTCAATGGCTACTTCCCGTCCTCTCAGTGAAAATGTTCCAAATGCGCTGTCACCACACGACTAATCATCTGTCGGTTCTCGATCATGTCGGAATAGGATCCATTGATCCTTTTGCGTCTGTCACTATGCCCAACACTCGCGAATTTGAAGCTCGTCACAGTCATCCCTTCCCAGATCCTACTCAGAATACCACAGACAAGGTTTAGACGTTCCGGATCTCAGGAATGGCCGCCAATAATTCTAGCCTATACCACGAAGGTTCCAATCTTAGATTAGAAACCCAAGAGATACACATTCAAACTTGATTGCATGTAGAATGGAGGTGGTTGTCAGGCACATGTTCATAGGTGAGAATGGTGATGATTGTCACGGATCATCACATTCATCCGGTTGAAGTGCGAATGAATATCTTAGAATAGAAGCAAGCGTGATAGAATGGAAAACAGTAGTAATTGCATTTATTCATGAAGAACAGCAGAGCTCCTCATCACCAACAATGGGGTTTAGAGACTCATGCCATAGAGAATACAATATGAAATGTGTAAAGTGTCATGAGGTACAAGATGAATCACTAAAAGTGGTTTTTATAGTAAACTGGTGACCTAGGGTTATAGAAAATGAGTAAGCTAGGGTGTTTAGTGTAAAAATCCACTTCCGGGGCCCACTTGGTATGTGCTTGGGCTGAGCATTAAAGCTTTCATGTGTAGAGACTTTTCTTGGAGTTAAACGCCAGCTTTTGTGCCAGTTTGGGTGTTTAATTCCAGTTTTATGCCAGTTCCGGCGTTAAACGCCAGAATTGTTGAGCTGACTTGGAATGCCTATTTGGACCATCAAATCTCGGGCAAAGTATGGACTATTATATATTGCTGGAAAGCCCAGGATATCTACTTTCCAACGCAATTGAGAGCGTGCCAATTGGGCTTCTGTAGCTCCAGAAAATTCTCTTCGAGTGCAGGGAGGTCAGAATCCAACAGCATCTGTAGTCCTTTTTCAGCCTCTGAATCAGATTTTTGCTCAGGTCCCTCAATTTCAGCCAGAAAATACCTGAAATCACAGAAAAAGACACAAACTTATAGTAAAGTCCAGAAAAGTGAATTTTAAATAAAAACAAATAAAAATATAGTAAAAACTAACTAAAACATACTAAAAACATACTAAAAACAATGCCAAAAAGCGTATAAATTATCCGCTCATCACAACACCAAACTTAAATTGTTGCTTGTCCCCAAGCAACTGAAAATCAAATAGGATAAAAAGAAGAGAATATACAATTAATTCCAAAAACATCTATGAAGATCAGTATTAATTAGATGAGCGGGGCTTTTAGCTTTTTGCCTCTGAACAGTTTTGGCATCTCACTTTATCCTTTGAAGTTCAGAATGATTGGCTTCTATAGGAACTCAGAATCCAGATAGTGTTATTGATTCTCCTAGTTAAGTATGTTGATTCTTGAACACAGCTACTTTATGAGTCTTGGCCGTGACCCAAAGCATTTTGTTTTCCAGTATTACCACCGGATACATAAATGCCACAGACACATAACTGGGTGAACCCTTTCAGATTGTGACTCAGCTTTGCTAGATCCCCCAATTAGAGGTGTCCATAGCTCTTAATCACACTCTTTTTGCTTTGGACCACGACTTTAACCGCTCAGTCTCAAGTTTTCACTTGACACCTTCACGCCACAAGCACATGGTTAGGGACAGCTTGGTTTAGCTGCTTAGGCCACGATTTTATTCCTGTGGGCCCTCCTATCCACTGATGCTCAAAGCCTTGGATCCTTTTTTATTTTACCCTTGTCTTTTGGTTTAAAGGGCTATTGGCTTTTTCTGCTTGCTTTTTCTTTTTCTTTCTTTTTTTTTGCAAGCTTTCTATTCACTGCTTTTTCTTGCTTCAAGAATCAATTTTATGATTTTTCAGATCATCAGATAACATTTCTCCTTTTCCTATCATTCTTTCAAGAGCCAACAATTTTAACATTCATAAATAATCAAATTCAAAAATATGCACTGTTCAAGCATTCATTCAGAAAACAAGAGTATTGCCACCACATCAAAATAGTTAAACTATTTTAAAATTTGAAATTCATATACTTCTTTTTCTTTTTCAATTAAAACACTTTTTATTTAAGAAAGGTGATGGATTCATGGGACATTCATAGCTTTAAGACATAAACCTTAAATTTTATTAATCATGGAATGACAATAAGACTAAAAAATAAATATAAGAGCAAACCAATAATAATAGAAGACAAAAAATAATAAAAAAACAGAAAAATAAATGACTCTTAAAATAGACTCTTAATAATAAAGGTTATCACAGAGTTAGGACTCAACAACCTTGATTTTGAGAAGTGGATGCTCCCTCAATCTGTGGGGTGCTTGGTCCTTCAAGGGAGAGCTTCTGGCGCTTCAGCTCCTTTAGCTCATGCCCCTGCTTCTCCTGTTCCTTCAGCAGTTTGCAGAGCATGCAGTTTTGATTCTGTTATTCTTCCTTAAGTTGTTCCATAGCTTCTTGCAGCTTGGTAACAAATGCTTCTAGGCGGGTCCAGTAGTCAATTTTAGGAATTTCTGGGAGGAACTCCTGCGCCCTCCTTTTTATGGAGTTATCTTGAACTTGTCCTTCCATTGACTCTTGGTGATTGGGTGTTCGATTGGGATGAATTCATCTACTCCCATCCTTACCCCAGCATCATTAGTTCTTGTTTGCAATTGTGTAAATCTCACAAGAAATCAGATGATGAATCTCCACTTCTTTTCCAAGCATAATACAATGGATCATCACTGCTCTTTTGACAATGACCTCAGAGCGGTTGCTAGTGGGCAATATAGAACGCCCAATGAAATCCAGCCAGCCTCTTGCAATTGGCTTGAGATCTCCCCTCTTGAGTTGGTTTGGGACACCTTTTGAATTGGTTATCCACTTAGTTCCAGGGAGGCATATGTCCTCTAGAACTTGATCCAACCCCTTATCTACTCTCACCATTCTCCTATTAAAGGATTCTGGATTATCTTGTAGTTGAGGCAGTTTGAAGACCTTTCTTATTTTGTCCAGATGGAAGTAAATAAGCCTCCCTCTGACCATGGTTTGGTAGGTGTGAAAGGCGGTTCCAGTTATTCTCTGCTTATCTATCAGCCACAGATTTGAGTAGAATTCCTGAACCATGTTTTTTCCAACCTTTGTCTCAGGATTGGCTAGAATTTCCCATCCTCTGTTTCAAATTTGCTCTTGGATCTCTGGATATTCATCTTCTTTCAGATTGAATTTAACTTCCGGGATCACTGACCTCAGACCCATTATTTTGTGGTAATGGTCTGCATGTTCTTTGGTTAAGAACCTCTCTTGATTCCAAAGACTCTTTGGAGTATTCTCTTTCTTGCCTCTTGATTTGGTTTGTTTTCCCTTAGGTGCCATGATCTTGATGAGTCTTAGCTCAGTGATCACGGAAAAACACACCAAACTTAAAGGTTTGCTTGCCCTCAAGCAAAACAAAGGAAAGGGGAGAGAGAGGTGAAGAGGCAATTTCGAATGGTGGAGAGGAGGGGATGGCCGAATGTATATTTATAGGAGGATGGGAGGGATTTCGAAAAATTTGAAAGAGATATGACATAGAGATATGATTGATGGAAGAAAATAAAATCATGATATGAAAAAGATGAGATTTGTAATTGAAAAAGATATAAAGATGTTAAATCTGAAAATTTGGTTATGCATTTAAGAATTAAGAGATGATATGATGAATTGAAAAAGATTTGGAAAGAAATTAAGAAGATAATTGAGTTTTTGAAGAAGATTTGGGAAGGATTTGAAAGAAAATTGAAAAGATATTTAGAAAATGTTTGAATTTTTGAAAATTGAGGGTGAATGATGAAAGTTTGAAATATGTTTATGCAGAAAAGTATGAATCAAAACATGAAAATTTGAAAAAATTTGAAGTTGGAAACAAAATCTCCTCCCCCTGCCTTTCTGGCGTTAAACGCCCAGAATGGTATCCATTCTGGCATTTAACGCCCAATTGTTGGCCATTATGGGCGTTTAACGCCCAGCCAGGTACCCTGGCTGGCGTTAAACGCCAGGAACCCCTTTATTACTGGGCGTTTTTCTGAACACCCAGGATGCTGCAATTCTGGCGTTAAACGCCCAGAATGGTACCCATTCTGGCGTTTAACGCCCAAAATGCCCTTTACTGGCGTTTTCTTGCCAGTAAGCTCCTTTTCTCTGCGTTTTGCATTGAATCCTTCTGTAACTCTGTGAATTCCTTCAATTTTGATGATTTACCTTTGAAGAAAAATGTATATCAAACTTCTATAAGTATTAATTAAAACAAATAACTTGCTAATGGCTAGGTTGCCTCCCAGCAAGCGCTTCTTTATTGTCTTTAGCTGGACCTTTACTGAGCTTCATTCAAGCCTTAGTTTTGAGCATTCTTGCTCAAAATTGCTTTCAAGATAATGTTTGATTCTCTGTCCATTAATAATGAACTTTTTGTCAGAATCAATATCTTGAAGCTCAACATATCCATATGGTGACACTCTTGTAATCACATATGGTCCCCTCCACTGGGATTTTAATTTCCCAGGAAATAATCTGAGTCTAGAGTTGAACAGCAAAACTTTTTGACCTGGCTCAAAGACTCTGGATGACAATTTCTTGTCATGCCACTTTTTTGCTTTTTCCTTATAAATTTTTGCATTTTCAAAAGCATTGAGTCTGAACTCCTCTAGCTCATTTAGCTGGAGCAATCTTTTCTCACCAGCTAACTTAGCATCCATGTTTAGGAATCTGGTTGCCCAGTAGGCTTTATGTTCCAATTCCACGGGCAGATGACAGGCCTTGCCATACACAAGCTGGTATGGAGAGGTTCCTATAGGAGTCTTGAATGCTGTTCTGTATGCCCACAGAGCATCATCCAAGCTCTTTGCCCAATCCTTTCTATGGGCAATTACAGTGCATTCCAGGATTCTCTTTAATTCTCTGTTAGAGACTTCAGCCTGCCCATTTGTCTGTGAATGATACGGAGTTGCTATTTTGTGGCTAATTCCATATCGAACCATAGCAGAGTAAAGCTGTTTATTGCAGAAATGGGTGCCCCCATCACTGATTAGTACTCTGGGAACACCAAATCTGCTGAAAATATGTTTCTAGAGGAACTTTAGAATAGTCTTGGTATCATTAGTGGGTGTGGCAATTGCTTTCACCCATTTAGATACGTAGTCTACTGCCACCAGAATGTAAGTGTTTGAGTATGATGGTGGGAAAGGACCCATGAAGTCAATACCCCATACATCAAACAACTCAATCTCTAAGATCCCTTGTTGAGGCATGGCATAACCATGAAGCAAGTTACCAGCTCTTTGGCAACTGTCACAGTTACGCACAAACTCTCGGGCATCTCTATAGAGAGTAGGCCAATAGAAGCCACATTGGAGGACTTTAGTGGCTGTTCGCTCACTTCCGAAATGTCCTCCATACTGTGATCCATGGTAATGCCACAGGATCTTCTGTGCCTCCTCTCTAGGGATGCATCTGTAGATCATTCCGTCTGCGCATCTCTTAAAGAGATATGGTTCATCCCATAAGTAGTACTTTGCATCAGAAATTAGTTTTTTCTTTTGCAACCTGCTATACTCCTGGGGTATGAACCTCACAGCTTTATAATTTGCAATGTCTGTAAACCATGGTTCTTCCTGAATGGCAAAAGGTTGCTCATCTAGAAAGGTCTCAGAGATCTCAGTAGGAGGGAGGGACACCCCTGCTACTGGTTCTATCCGAGACAGGTGATCAGCTACCTGGTTCTCTGTCCCTTTTCTGTCTCTTATTTCTATATGAAACTCTTGCAAAAGCAACACCCGTCTTATGAGCCTAGGTTTTGAATCCTGCTTTGTGAGTAGATATTTAAGAGCAGCATGGTCAGTATATACAATCACTTTTGAACCTAGTAAATAGGATCTAAACTTGTCAATGGCATAAACCACTGCAAGTAACTCCTTTTCTGTGGTTGTGTAATTATTCTGTGCATCATTTAGAACACGACTGGCATAGTAAATGACGTGCAGAAGCTTGTTATGCCTTTGTCCCAACACTGCACCAATGGCATGGTCACTAGCATCACACATTAATTCGAATGGTAATGTCCAGTCAGGTGCAGAGATGACTGGTGCTGTGACCAGCTTGGCTTTCAGGGTCTCAAACACCTGCAGACACTCTGTGTCAAACACAAATGGCATGTCAGCAGCTAGCAGGTTGCTTAAAGGTTTTGCAATTTTTGAAAAATCCTTTATGAACCTCTGATAGAATCCTGCATGCCCCAGAAAGCTTCTGATTGCCTTAACATTGGCAGGTGGTGGTAATTTCTCAATTACCTCTACCTTGGCTTGATCCACCTCTATTCCCCTTGCTTGAAATTTTGTGCCCAAGGATAATTCCTTCAGTCACCATAAAATGACATTTTTCCCAGTTTAAGACCAGGTTAGTCTCTTGGCATCTTTTCAGGACAAGTGCTAGATGATCAAGAGAGGAGTTGAATGAGTCTCCAAATACTGAGAAGTCATCCATGAAGACTTCCAGGAACTTCTCTACCATATCAGAGAAGATAGAGAGCATGCACCTCTGAAAGGTTGTAGGTGCATTGCACAGACCAAAAGGCATTCTTCTGTAAGCAAATACTCCAGATGGACACGTGAATGCTGTTTTCTCTTGGTCTTGAGGATCCACTGTAATTTGGTTATAGCCTGAATAGCCATCCAAAAAGCAGTAATATTTATGGCCTGCTAGTCTCTCTAGCATCTGGTCTATGAATGGTAAAGGAAAATGATCCTTTCTGGTGGCTGTATTGAGCCTTCTGTAGTCAATACACATACGCCACCCTGTAACTGTTCTTGTGG